>NC_092762.1:14190852-14540886 GCF_047496795.1 Chiloscyllium punctatum | reverse complement strand
AGAGAGGGACAGGGAGAGAGGGACAGAGAAAGAGAGAGAGAGGCACAGGGAGAGAGAGAGGGACAGAGAGAGTGAGGGATATGGATAGAGAGAGAGGGAACGGGAGAGAGAGAGAGAGAGTGGGACATGGAGAGAGTGAGGCATAATTAGAGAGAGAGAGAGGGACAGGGAGAGAGTGAGGGACAGGGAGAGAGAGGGACAGGGAGAGAGTGAGGGACAGGCAGAGCGGGAGAGGGACAGAGAGAGAGAGGGACAGGGAGAGAGAGAGGGACAGGGAGAGAGGGAGAGGGACAGAGAGAGAGAGGGACAGGGCGAGAGTGAGGGACAGAGAGAGAGCGGGACAGGGAGAGAGTGAAGGACAGGCAGAGCGGGAGAGGGGCAGAGAGAGAGAGGGACAGAGAGAGAGAGAGGGACAGGGAGAGAGTGAGAGATGGGCAGGGAGAGAGAGCGGGACAGGGAGAGAGTGAGGGACAGGCAGAGCGGGAGAGGGACAGAGAGAGAGAGGGACAGAGAGAGAGAGATGGACAGGGAGAGAGTGAGGGACAGAGAGAGAGAGGGACAGAGAGAGAGGGACGGGGAGAGAGGGACACGGCGGGGGGGGGGATACGGAGAGAGAGAGAGGGACAGGGAGAGAGAGAGAGTGAGGGACAGGGTAAGAGTGAGGGACAGAGAGAGAGGGACAGGGAGAGAGTGAGGGACAGGGTGAGAGAGAGAGAGAGGGATAGGGAGAGAGAGAGAGAGAGGGACAGGGAGAGAGAGAGGGACAGGGAGAGAGTGAGGGACAGGGAGAGACAGAGAGAGGGACAGGGAGAGTGTGAGGGACAGGGAGAGAGAGAGAGAGAGGGGGGGAGAGGGACAGAGAGAGAGAGAGGGACAGGGAGAGAGAGGGACAGCGAGAGATAGAGGGACAGGGAGAGAGAGAGGGACAGGGAGAGAGAGAGGGTCAGGGAAAGAGAGAGAGGGGGACAGGGAGAGAGAGAGGGACAGGGAGAGAGACAGAGGGACAGAGAGAGAGAGAAGGACAGGGAGAGAGAGAGGGACAGAGAGAGAGAGTGCGGGACACGGAGAGCGAGAGGGACAGGGAGAGAGAGAGAGACACAGACAGAGAGAGAGAGAGAGGGGGAGAGGGTCAGAGAGAGAGGGACAGAGGGAGAGAGAGACAGGGAGAGAGAGAGGGGGACAGGGAGAGAGAGGGACAGGGAGAGAGAAAGGGACAGTGAGAGAGAGGGACAGGGAGAGAGAGAGGGGGACACAGACAGAGAGAGAGGGGGGGGATAGGGACAGAGATAGAGAGAGACAGAGAGAGAGAGAGAGACAGGGAGAGAGAGAGAGTCAGGGAGAGAGTGGGACAGGGAGAGAGAGAGGGGGACACAGACAGAGAGAGAGATGGGGGGAGAGGGACAGAGAGAGAGAGACAGAGAGAGAGAGACAGGGAAAGTGAGGGTCAGAGAGAGAGAGAGGGACCGAGAGAGAGACACAGGGACACGGAGAGAGACAGAGGGTCACGGACACAGAGAGAGAGAGAGAGAGAGCAACACGTACACACAGAGGGAAAGAGGGTGAGAGAGAGAGACGAGGGACACACGGAGAGAGAGGGACAGGGAGAGTGAGAGGGACAGGGAGAGAGAGGGGGACAGGGAGAGAGAGAGAGAGAGAGGGACAGGGAGAGAGAGAGAGGGACACGGACACACAGAGAGCGAGGGAGAGAGTGAGACGAGGAAAACTCGGAGAGAGAGGGACACAGAGAGTCAGAGACAGGGAGAGAGAGTGAGGGACAGGGAGAGAGAGAGGGACAGGGAGAGAGAGAGAGGGACAGAGAGAGAGAGGGACAGAGAGAGAGAGAGGGACAGAGATAGAGAAGGACACGGGTGGGGAATACAGAGAGAGAGGGGGGGCTATGGAGAGAGAGGGAGGGACATGTAGAGAGAGAGGGACGGGGAAAGAGTGAGAAGGACAGAGAGAGAGTGAGGGTCAGGGAAAGAGTGAGAGGGACAGAGAGAGAGAGAGGGACAGGGAGAGAGAGAGAGTGAGGGACAGGGAAAGAGTGAGATGGACAGAGAGAGTGAGAGGGACAGAGAGAGTGAGAGGGATAGGGAGAGAGAGAGAGAGCGACACAGAGAGAGTGACAGAGAGAGAGAGTGAGGGACAGGAAGAGAGAGAGAGGGACAGGGAGAGAGTGAGGGAGAGGGAGAGAGGTACAGGGAGAGAGAGAGGGACAGGGGAGAGAGAGAGGGACAGGGAGAGAGAGAGAGGGACAGGGAGAGAGAGGGACAGGGATGGAGTGAGGGACAGGGAGAGAGATAGGAACAGGGAGAGAGAGAGGGACAGGGACAGAGGGACAGTGAGAGAGAGAGAGTGAGAACAGGGAAAGAGTGAGAGTGACAGAGAGAGTGAGAGGGACCGAGAGAGTGAGAGGGACAGGGAGAGAGAGAGAGAGCGACACAGAGAGCTAGGGACAGAGAGAGAGAGAGACACACACACGGAGAGAGAGTGAGAGGGACAGGCAAAGAGAGTGAGGGAGAGGAAGAGAGAGAGGGAGGTACACGGAGAGAGAGAGAGGGACACAGAGAGAGAAAGAGGGACAGGGAGAGAGAGCGGGACAGGGAGAGAGAGAGGGACAGAGAGAGAGTGAGGGACAGGGAGAGAGAGAGAGGGACAGGGAGAAAGATAGGGATAGGGAGAGAGAGAGGGATAGGGAGAGAGAGAGGGACAGGGAGAGAGAGGGACAGGGTGAGAGAGAGGGACAGGGAGAGAAAGAGAGAGGGACAGGGAGAGAGAGAGGGGCAGGGAGAGAGAGAGCGAGGGACATGGAGAGAGAGAGAGGGACAGGGAGAGAGGGACAGAGAGAGAGAGAGGGACAGAGAGAGAGAGGGTCAGAGAGAGAGTGATGGACAGGGAGAGAGTGAGGGACAGGGAGAGAGAGAGAGGGACAGGGAGAGAGAGAGGGTCAGGGAGAGAGAGAGAGAGGGACAGGGAGAGAGGGACAGAGAGAGAGAGGGACAGGGAGAGAGAGAGGGACAGAGTGAGAGAGAGGGACAGAGAGAGAGAGAGGGACAGGGAGAGAGAGAGATGGACAGGGAGAGAGAGAGGGAGGGACATGGAGAGAGAGAGGGACAGGGAGAGAGGGACAGAGAGAGAGAGGGACAGGGAGAGAGAGAGGGACAGGGAGAGAGGGACAGGGAGAGAGAGAGGGACAGGGGAGAGAGAGAGGGACAGGGAGAGAGAGAGAGGGACAGGGAGAGAGAGGGACAGGGATGGAGTGAGGGACAGGGAGAGAGATAGGAACAGGGAGAGAGAGAGGGACAGGGAGAGAGGGACAGTGAGAGAGAGAGAATGAGAACAGGGAAAGGGTGAGAGGGACAGAGAGAGTGAGAGGGACCGAGAGACTGAGAGGGACAGGGAGAGAGAGAGAGAGCGACACAGAGAGCTAGGGACAGAGAGAGAGAGAGAGAGACACACGGAGAGAGAGTGAGAGGGACAGGCAAAGAGAGTGAGGGAGAGGAAGAGAGAGAGGGAGGTACACGGAGAGAGAGAGAGGGACACAGAGAGAGAAAGAGGGACAGGGAGAGAGAGAGAGAGGGACAGGGAGAAAGATAGGGATAGGGAGAGAGAGAGGGATAGGGAGAGAGAGAGGGACAGGGAGAGAGAGGGACAGGGTGAGAGAGAGGGACAGGGAGAGAACGAGAGAGGGACAGGGAGAGAGAGAGGGGCAGGGAGAGAGAGAGGGAGGGACATGGAGAGAGAGAGAGGGACAGGGAGAGAGGGACAAAGAGAGAGAGAGGGGGACAGAGAGAGAGAGGGACAGAGAGAGAGTGAGGGACAGGGAGAGAGTGAGGGACAGGGAGAGAGAGAGAGGGACAGGGAGAGAGAGAGGGTCAGGGAGAGAGAGAGAGAGGGACAGGGAGAGAGGGACAGAGAGAGAGAGGGACAGGGAGAGAGAGAGGGACAGAGTGAGAGAGAGGGACAGAGAGAGAGAGAGGGACAGGGAGAGAGAGAGGGACAGGGAGAGAGAGAGGGAGGGACATGGAGAGAGAGAGGGACAGGGAGAGAGGGACAGAGAGAGAGAGGGACAGGGAGAGAGAGAGGGACAGGGAGAGAGGGACAGGGAGAGAGAGAGGGACAGAGAGAGAGAGAGAGGGACCGAGAGTGAGTGAGGGACAGGGAGAGAGTGAGGGACAGGGAGAGAGAGAGTGACAGGGAGAGAGTGAGGGACAGGGAGAGAGAGAGTGACAGGGAGAGAGGGACAGGGAGAGAGCGAGACGGACAGGGAGAGAGGGACAGGGAGAGAGAGAGGGACAGAGAGAGAGAGGGACAGAGAGAGAGTGAGGGACAGGTAGAGAGTGAGGGACAGGGAGAGAGAGAGAGGGACAGGGAGAGAGAGAGGGACAGAGCGAGAGAGTGCGGGACACGGAGAGCGAGAGGGACAGGGAGAGAGAGAGAGGGACAGAGAGAGAGAGGGGCAGGGAGAGTGAGAGAGGGACTCAGACAGAGAGAGAGAGGGGGAGAGGGACAGAGAGAGAGGGACAGAGGGAGAGAGAGAGACAGGGAGAGAGGGAGGGGGACAGGGAGAGAGAGGGACAGGGAGAGAGAGAGGGACAGGGAGAGAGAGGGACAGGGAGAGAGAGAGGGGGACACAGACAGAGAGATGGGTGGAGAGGGACAGAGAGAGAGAGAGACAGAGAGAGAGGGACAGGGAGAGAGAGGGTCAGAGAGAGAGAGAGAGACAGAGAGAGAGAGACAGAGGGACACGGAGAGAGACAGAGGGACACGGAGAGAGACAGTGGGACACGGACACAGAGAGAGAGAGAGAGGGATACGTACACATAGAGGTAGAGAGGGTGAGAGAGAGAGACGAGGGACACACGGAGAGAGAGGGACAGGGAGAGTGAGAGGGACAGGGAGAGAGAGGGGGACAGGGAGAGAGAGAGAGAGGGACAGGGAGAGAGAGAGACGGACACGGACACACAGAGAGCGAGAGGGAGAGAGGGAGACGAGGAACACTCGGAGAGAGAGGGACACAGAGAGTCAGAGACAGGGAGAGAGAGAGAGGGACAGGGAGAGAGAGAGAGGGACAGGGAGAGAGAGAGAGGGACAGAGAGAGAGAGAGGGACAGGGAGAGAGAGAGAGAGCGACACAGAGAGAGTGACAGAGAGAGCTAGGGACTGAGAGAGAGAGAGGGACACGGAGAGAGAGTGAGAGGGACAGGGAGAGAGAGTGGGGGACAGGAAGAGAGAGAGGGAGGGACACGGAGAGAGAGAGAGGGACACGGAGAGAGGCAGAGGGACACGGAGACAGAGAGAGAGAGAGGGACACGGACACACAGAGAGAGGGAGTGAGAGAGAGAGACGAGGGACACACGGAGAGAGAGAGGGACACAGAGAGAGCGAGAGGTACAGGGTGAGAGTGAGGCACTGGGAGAGAGAGAGAGACAGGGAGAGAGAGAGAGACAGGAAGAGAGAGGGGCAGGAAGAGAGAGCGCGACTGGAAGAGAGAGAGGGACATGGAGAGAGAGAGAGAGAGGGACAGAGAGAGAGAGTGAGGGACAGGGAGATAGAGAGAGAGAAAGACACAGAGAGAGAGGGACACAGAGAGGGAGAGAGGGACAGAGACAGAGAGAGATTGAGAGAGGGATATAGACAGAGAGAGAGGGACACAGAGAGACAGAGACAGGGAGTGAGAGAGAGGGGGACAGGGAGTGAGTGAGTGACAGGGAGAGAGAGTGAGAGGGACAGGGAGCGAGAGAGAGGGCCAAGGAGAGAGAGAGACAGGGAGAGAGTGAGGGACACAGAGAGAGAGGGGGACAGGGAGAGAGAGAGAGGGACAGAGAGAGACAGGGACACAGAGGGGAGGATACAGAGAGAGAGGGGGCTATGGAGAGTGAGGGAGGTACATGGAGAGAGAGAGGGACAGGGAGAGAGTGAGACGGACAGAGAGAGTGAGAGGGACAGAGAGAGTGAGAGGGGCAGGGAGAGAGAGAGAAAGCGACAGAGAGAGAGTGACAGAGAGAGCTAGGGACAAAGAGAGAGAGAGAGGGACACGGAGAGAGAGTGAGAGGGACGGGGAGAGAGAGTGAGGGACAGGAAGAGAGAGAGGGAGGGACACGGAGAGAGAGAGAGAGGGACACGGAGAGAGACAGACGGACACTGAGACAGAGAGAGAGAGAGAGGGACACGGACACAGAGAGAGACAGACAGGGAGAGAGAGAGACGAGGGACAGAGAGAGAGAGAGAGGGACACAGAGAGACAGAAACATGGAGAGAGAGAGGGACAGGGAGAGAGAGTGAGGGACAGGGAGAGAGTGAGCGACAGGGAGAGAGTGAGGGACAGGGTGAGAGAGAGGGATAGAGACAGAGAGAGAGGGTCACAGAGTGTGACGGACAGAGAGTGAGATACAGAGAGAGAGAGGGACACAGAGAGAGCGACAGACAGAGAGAGTGTGAGGGACAGAGAGAGAGAGAGCGACACGGACAGAGAGGGACAGAGAGAGCGGGGGACACCGAGAGAGAGAGGGACAGAGAGAGAGTGAGGGACGCAGAGAGAGAGGGACAGAGAGTGAGGGACGCAGAGAGAGAAGGACAGAGAGAGAGGGACAGTGAGAGTGGGACAGTGAGAGTGGGACAGTGAGAGTGGGACAGAGACAGAGAGAGAGGGACAGGAACAGAGAGAGATCGAGAGACAGAGGGATACATAGAGAGAGAGAGAGTGAGGGACACAGGGAGAGAGAGTGGGACACAGGGAGAGAGAGTGGGACACAGGGAGAGAGTATGACAGAGAGACCGAGGGACAGAGAGACCGAGGGACAGAGAGAGAGAGGGAGAGAGAGAGAAAGAGAGAGTGAGGGATACAGAGAGAGAGAGAGAGGGGGACACAGAGAGAGAGAGAGAGAGACAGAGAGAGAGAGAGGGACACAGAGAGAGTGGGGGACACAGAGTGTGGGTGACACAGAGAGAGACAGAGAGAGTGTGAGACAGAGACAGAGAGAGGGACAGAGAGTGAGAGAGAGAGGGAGAGACAGAGAGAATGCGTGTGCGCGAGAGCGAGAATGGGTGTTCGATAGAGAGAGAGAGAATGCGTGCGTGTGAGAGAGAGACTGCGTAAGAGAGAGAGAGAATGCATGAAAGAGAGAGAGAATGCGTGAGAGTCAGAGAATGCGTGTGCAAGAGAGAGAGAGAATGCGTGCGTGTGAGAGAGAGAGAATGCGTGCATGTGAGAGAGAATGTGTGTGTGTGAGAGAGAGGATGAGTGTGTGCGAGAGAGAGAATGCATGTGTGCAAGAGAGAGAATGTGTGTGAGAGAGAATGCGTGTGTGAGAGAGAATGCGTGTGTGCGAGAGAGAAAATGCGTGTGTGTGAGAGAGAAAATGTGTGTGAGAGAGAGAAAGAATGCGTGTATGAGAGAGAATGCATTTGTGAGAGAGAGAATGCGGAATGCGTGTGTGTGAGAGAGAAAATGTGTGTGTGTGAGAGAGAGAATGCGGAATGCGTGTGTGTGAGAGAGAGAATGCAAGCGTGTGAAAGAGAAAATGTGTGTGAGAGAGAGAATGCGTGTGTGAGAGAGAATGCGGAATGCGTGTGTGTGAGAGAGAAAATGTGTGTGTGTGAGAGAGAGAATGCGTGTATGAGAGAGAATGCATGTGTGTGTGAGAGAGAATGCGTGTGTGAGAGAGAATGCGTGCGCATGAGAGAGAATGCATGTGTGAGAAAGAATGCGTGTGTGAGAGAAAGAATGTGTGTGAGAGAGAGAGAGAATGACTGTGCGAGAGAGAGAGATAATGCGTGCGTGTGAGAGAGAGAGAATGCGTGCGTGTGAGAGAGAATGCGTGTGTGAGAGAGAGAATGCGTGTGTGAGAGAGAGAATGCGTGCGTGTGAGAGAGAATGCGTGTGTGTGAGAGAGAATGCGTGCGTGTGAGAGAGAATGCGTGTGTGAGAGAGAGAATGCGTGCGTGTGTGAGAGAGAATGCGTGTTTGAGAGAGAATGCGTGTCTGTGTGAGAGAGAGAATGCGTGCATGTGAGAGAGAAAATGTGTGTGAGAGAGAGAATGTGTGTGTGAGAGAGAATGCGTGTATGAGAGAGCGAGAATGCGTGTGTGCGAGAGAGAGAATGCGTGTGTGCGAGAGAGAGAATGCGTGTATGAGAGAGAACGAGTTTGCAAGAGAGAGAATGCATGTGTGAGAAAGAATGTGTGTGCGAGAGAGCGAGAATGCGTATGTGAGAGAGAATGAGTGTGAGAGAGAATGCGTCTGTGAGAGAGAGAGAGAATGCACGCATGAGAGAGAGAATGAGTGTGGGAGAGAGAGAACGAATGTGTGAGTGAGAGAGAGAATGAGTGTGTGAGAGAGAGAATGAGAGTGCAAGAGAGAGAATGGGTGCGTGAGAGAGAGAATGAGTGTTTGAGAGAGAGAATGTGTGTGTGAGAGAGAGAATAAGTGTGCGAGAGAGAATGCGTGTGAGAGGTAATGCGTACATGAGAGAGAGAATGAGTGTGAAAGAGAATGTGTCTGTGAGAGAGAGAATGCACGCGTGAGAGAGAGAATGAGTATGGGAGAGAGAGAGAGCGAATGCGTGAGTGAGAGAGAGAATGAGAGTGTGTGTGAGAGAGAATGAGTGTGCAAGAGAGAGAATGTGTGTGTGAGAGAATGTGTGTGTGAGAGAGAATGAGTGTGTGAGAGAGAATGCATGCGTGAGAGAGAATGAGTGTGCGAGAGAGAGAATGCGCGTGTGTGTGAGAGAGAATGCCTGTGTGCAAGTGCGTGCATTAGATAGTGTGCGCGCATGAGAGAGAGAAAATGTGCGCATGAGAGTGAGAAAGAGAGTGAGCATGTGTGAGATATGATGTGATCATGCATGAGAGTGTGTGTGAGTGTGAGAAAGAAAGGGTGAAAGTGAGAGAGGAAGTGTGTGAGTGTATGTCAAAGAGTGAGTGCATGCGAGTGTGTGTGTACAAGTGAACGAGAGTGAGTGCGCACGTGAGAGAGAGGGCATGTGTGAGCGACTTTGCAAGTGTGTGTGAGAGACAGAATTTTGGAGAGAGATAGAGTGAGTGTGTGAAAGTGAGCATATATGAGATGGTGAATGTGAGTGTGTGGGGGTGCGTGTGTCAGAAAGTGTATATGAGAGTGTGTGTGTAAGAGTGTGTGTAACTGAGAGAGTATGTGGAAGCGAGTGTGTGAGAGAGAGTGTAGAGAGAGAGAATGAGTGAGTGAAAGTGTGTGTATGTCAGAGAGACAGAGAGAGTGTATGTTTGTGTGTGAGTGTGAGAGAGAGAAGGTGATGGTGCGTGTGAAAATGTTTGAGTGTGCATTTGTGAGTGACTGCGTGTGTGTGTGTGTGCATGTCGGTGTGGATGTCTGCAAGTGTGTGAAAGGGCATGTGTGCGAGGGACTGAATGTGGTGTGTGAGGGTGTGTGTGTACACGTGTGAGAGTGTGAGTAAATGAGAGTGAGGGACAGTGTATAGTTTAGTGGATTATTACTGGGACAAGGACATAAACACGTGGTTTATACATAGTTACATTATGGAGGGACAGCACTGACACGGAAACTGGGCACTCCGATGTAAACACACACACAGTCTCTCTCTCTCTCTCTCTCTCTCTCTCTCACACACACACACACACACACACAGAGGCTTGGTCTCACTATCTCTCACTCAGAGACAGTTCTGTGATGACACTTGCGCTCAGACCCTCACTGACTCTCTCCCCCACCCCAGACTAAATCTGTGCACAGTGCCCATGTCCGGTGTTGGGGTGTGTCTGTGTGTGTCGGTACCTGTACATGTGTGTCTGTGTGTGTGTGTGTGTGTGTCGGTGTGTGTCGGGGTGTGTGTCTGTCTCTGTGTGTGTGTGTGCCTGTGTCTGTCTGTGTGTGTGTCTGTCTGTGTGCGTGTGTGCGCGTGTCGGTGTGTGTCTGTGTGTGTGCCTTTGTGTGCATGTGTCTGTGTCTCTGTGTGTGTCTGTGTCTGGGTGTGTGTCTGTGTGTGTGTCTGTGTGTGAGTCTGGGTCTGTGTGTGTGTGTGTCGGTGTGTGCCTGTGTTTGTGTGCGTGTCGGTGTGTGTCTGTCTCTGTGTGTGTGTCTGTCTAAGTGTCTGTCTCTGTGTGCACGCATGTCGGTGTGTGTCTGTGTGTGTGCGTGTCGGTGTGTGTCTGTGTCTCTGTGTGTGTCGGTGTGTGCCTGTGTCTGTGTGCGTGTCGGTGTGTGTCTGTCTCTGTGTGTGTGTGTGTCTGTGTGTGTCTGTGGGTGTGTGTCTGTGTGTGTGCGTGTCGGTGAGTGTCTGTGTGCGTGTGTCTGTGTCTCTGTGTGTGTCTGTATCTGTGTGTGGGTGTGTGTGTGTGTCGGTGTGTGCCTGTCTCTGTGTGTGTGTCGGTGTGTGTGTCTGTGTGTGTGATTGTGTGTGTGTCTGTGTCGGTGTGTGCCTGTGTCTTTGTGCGTGTCGGTGTGTGTGTGTGTGTCTGTCTGTCTGTCTGTCTGTGTGTCTCTGTGTGTGCGCGTGTGTGTGTGTGTGTCTCTGTGTGTGTGTCTGTGTGTGTCTGTGTGTGTGTCTGTGTATGTCTCTGTGTGTGTCTCTGTGTCTGTCTCTCTGTGTGCGCGTGTCGGTGTGTGTCTGTCTGTGTGTGTGTGTGTTTGCGTGTGTGTGTCTGTGTCTGTCTCTGTGTGCGCGCTTGTCGGTGTGTGTCTGTCTCTGTGTGTGTGTCTCTGTCTGTGTGTTTGTCTGTGTCTGTCTCTGTCTGTGTCTCTGTGTGTGTCTGTGTGTGTGCCGGTGTGTGTGTCTGTGTGTGTCTCTGTGTCTGTCTGTGTGTGCGTGCATGTCGGTGTGTGTCTGTCTCTGTGTGTGTGTCTCTGTGTGTGTGTGCCTCTGTGTGCGTGTGTCTGTGTCTGTGTCTCTGTGTGTATCTGTGTGTGTGCCGGTGTGTGTCTGTGTGTGTGTGTTTGTGCGTGTCGGTGTATGTGTGTCTGTGTGTGTGAGTCGGGGTGTGTGTGTCTCTCCTCTCTCTTTATCTCTGTCCCTGTGTGTCCCACTCTCTGTCTCGCTCTCTGTCTGTCTTCTCTGTGTGTGTGTCTGTGTCTCTGTGTGTGACGGGTTGTGTGTCTGTCTGCCTGTGTGTGTGTCTGTGTGTGCGTGTCGGTGTGTGTCTGTCTGTGTGTGTGTCTGTCTGTCTGTCTGTGTGTGTCTGTGTGTGTGCCTCTGTGTGCGTGTGTCTGTGTCTCTGTGTGTGACGGGGTGTGTGTCTGTCTGCCTGTGTGTGTGTCTGTGTGTGCGTGTCGGTGTGTGTCTGTCTGTGTGTGTGTGTCTGTCTGTGTGTGTGTGTCTGTGTGTGTGTGCCTCTGTGTGCGTGTGTCTGTGTCTCTGTGTGTGTCTGTGTGTGTGTGTGTCGGTGTGTGTCTGTGTGTGTCTGTCTCTGTGTGTGTGTCGGGGTGTGTGTGTCTCTGTGTGTATGGGGACAGGGGAGCTGTGAGGGTGAAATGTGGGTGTTGAGGGGCAGGCACGTGATCTATGATTTAAATTCCCAAACTCTGCCAATATTTGTGAGAAAGGGAAAGGAAATAAAAGACTCAAAATCAAGTTAGAAATGGCTGGATGTAGAGCAGGGCAGGGAGAGACAGAAAGAGAGAGAGAGAGAGAGAGACGGAGACACAGAGAAGAGAGAGACACAGGGACAGAGAGAGAAGACAGACAGAGAGAGAGAGAGAGAGACAGAGAGTGGGACACATAGGGACAGAGAGAAAGAGAGAGACACATACACACAGGAACAGAGAGACAGAGAGAGAGAGGGACAGAGACAGAGAGAAAGAGAGTGACAGAGAGAGACACACACACAGGGACAGAGACAGAGATTAATTCTAGGAATCACACATACAGCAGGAAAATCCCAAGAAAACCTCAGCAAATACTCATCCTCTCTATTCCCAGCCGTGTGTGTGTGTGTGTGTGTCAGGAAGCCTACCTACAGCCAGGCTCTGAAACGCTGGTGTGGGAGTAATCTTTAATATTTTCAAACCGCACTGACACAACTAATAAGGCTTCAGTAAAAAAAAAGAGAGTTGTCGAAACTGGGAAAGATGACACTTTGTTGCCCCAGAATGAACATTCAGTGGGCAGCAAGATCCCACAAGGCTCCTGTCCTGGGAATTAACATGTCAATCAGACAGAGCCCTCCCCAGGGAGCAGACTGACAGACGATGCAACGTGTCAGAGAGAGGGCAGGGCTGGGCTCCACTAACCCCTCACACAGAATAAATGTGCGCAAGAAATTGGTCAGATTCATTCTCATACCCTGTTCTCTCTCTGTATGGAGAGTGAGCAGCCCTCCCTGTCTGGTTGTGACAGTGTGTGTGTGAGTGTGTGTGTGTGTCTGTGTGTGTGTGTGTGTGTGTGTGTGTGTGTGTGTGTGTGTGTGTGTGTTTAATAATGTTTCCTGCCTCTGGTTAATTACTTTCTTATGATTTGTTTGTATTTTGATGTTGCTGTGAGGTTATGAAGTGCATTTGGGGATGGGAGAAGTAGTGGTGGGATTGTGTTTAAACTGGGATCTTGCTGTGTAATTTTGCATCACAATGCTCTCGCTCCCCCGGCCCCCCAACCAAATCATCTCTTCTTTCTTTTATCCCGAGGAACTTTTGTGGGGAAAGCAGGAAAGTGAAGATCCAAAATGCCTGGGGAGCCAGGAAAGCCTTGGACAAGAACAACATCCAGAGGGTGGGGAGCACAGGCCTGAGGCCTGTTTGGCCAGGCTGCAGCCCGTGGGGCCCAGGTGAGTGAGGGGTCTGTTTCTTCCCCTGAGGGTTCATCTCCTCTAGGGATGGGCTGGGGGTTGGGAGCCTGGATTGTCGGGGCCACTGGTTCACTGGGACCTGTCAGATCACGGGTTTGAAGCCTGGGGTTAAAGTCACCGGGGCATCGGTGACACAAACAGGGGAAACCCCCAGGATCTGGGAGACGGGACTCCCTCGGGAGGGAACTCGAACCCAAAATATCTGACCCTCTGGAAAGAATTGTCACACTCTCAGAGGAAAGTGGGTCACAGAGAGGGCAGGGTGATCGAATTGGACACAGAGAGAAAGAGAGTGAGAGAAAGAAATGGAAAACGGTGAGAGCAAGAGAAACAGGAGAGAGGGGGGGCAGTGTGAGATTATGAAATAGCTGCAATATTTGATTCTGGGGTGACAGGAAAAAATAAAAATGATCAGATTATCGAGCTTCTGCAGCACTGTGACTTGTGGGATCTTGCTGTGCGTCAATTGCCCTAATGCCATCGTTGCAAGCAGTGAGTGGTTTTAATCAGCTAACCCGTCATTCCAAGACCTTTTCAACATGAAAACTCAACTTGTGTTTGTGTCTGGATATTCCTGAGAAATTGTCTGTCTCACTGAGAGGGGAAAAGCCGGGAGCTCGCTGCGCTATCTCACTGTGAAAGATTTTCCTGCTCAGCCTTCCCATTAATGCTGCCTCTTTCCTCCCAAAGGGATCTTCCTGGCCACTTGAGGATTTGAAAAGTGTGTGTTTGGGAGCAGGAAACCTTCAAACAAGAGCTTCCTCCAGAGGGGGGAACGCAGTCCTGAGGCCTGTTTGACAGGCTGCAGGCTGCAGCCTGTTGGGCCCAGGTGAGTTTTGTCTGTGTATTACCCCGAGGTTTAATCTCCTCTCTCTGGGGAGGGGGGGGGCGGGCTGGCTTTTACCAGGACCTCTGCTCAACCGGGTCTTGTCGGCTTGCGGCCTCATCGTTTTTGAACAGGTTGGAAGTCTGGGGCTATGGTAACTGGGACCTTGAGATTTGACACAAATGTGTCAACCCTTAACCAGCATCACCCACGATGTGTGTGGGGTTAGATTGCTGCTTGTGGGATCTCACTGTGCATACGTGGTTATTAATTCATTCATTCACTCTGCAATAATTAAACTGAACCAGGGTCACATGGGAGATTGGGGAAGCAGAGAGCTGTGGGATCTTGCTGTGCTTTTGGTGCCACTGTCGAATTTTATTTCAAATTGATTTGTTTTTATTTCTCAGTGTTGTTTCCCCACCCCCGCTCCCCCTAACCCTGGAGGGGGGGGGGGGCGGGTGGTGATGTGGAGAAGGAGATTGGATCCAGGAGCTGAAGCTTGGGACGACGCAGAGACAGAGAGAATGAAATCACCTCTGCTGCAAGGAATCATCAGACACAGAATAACCAGAAACTGTCCTGTCTCCTTGTCGTTCATTTACACACAGACACACACACACACACACACACAGACAGACACACACAGACAGACACACAGAGACAGACACACACACACAGACAGACACACACAGACAGACACACACAGACAGAGAACGGTGGGATTCAGGCTGTCTGGGATTTTTACCACAAGGGGGACAAAGGGGAGGGGGGGAGATGGAGGGGGAGACAAAGGGTGGGGAGAAAAGATGGAGGGGGAGCTGCTGCACAGTCTGATCCCACAGATGTCACTGCCTCCCTCTCTCTCACTCCAATGGGGGTGTGAAGGGGGTCAGACAGACAGAGAGAAGTGAAAGACCACTGACTGTCATGTCAGAAGGTTCATTGATTTAAAATGGATTTGAGGCCTGGGGTTAAAGGAACCGCGGCCTTGGGATTGTGACACAAACTGGTTACACCCCCAGGGTCTGGGAGGAAGGACTCCCGGAGGAGGGAATGAATACCTTATCATGAGAAACTCTCTCCAAAGCCCCATTCTAGTGTCAGAGTCATGTGCATAGACCAGGGGGATAAAATGTGAGAAATCCGAGAGACAGAGAGAAAGATCTTCAAGATGGAGACAGCGAGAGGGTGGAATACAATGGGAAGAGATTTCAGAGATAGAGGGAGAGAGGGGAGGAACAGAGATATCTCTGAGATGGAGAGAGTAAGAGGGGGAACAGAGAGAGGGAGGGAAGAGAGATCAGAGATGGGGACAGCGAGAACAGAGAGAGATGGAGAGAGAGAGGGAGAGGGAGAGAGGGAGAGGGAGAGGGAGAGAGAGAGGAAGGGAGGGAGATCTCAGATGGAGAGAGAGCACAAGACTGGGATCAGAGAAGAATGGGGGAAATGTTTGGAATTTGTTCAACAGGAGCATTGCTCCCTCTCGTCCAGGAGACAGAATAAAAACCCTTCACCAGCATCAGGGGCACACACGATCTCTCAGTGGTTACACTGCTGCTCGTGGGATCTTGCTGTGTGTGTTTCAAGCAAGCATCTGGTTAAAAGCTCAACGGTGATCTTTATATTTCAATGATGGAGATGCCAGTGTTGTACTGGGACAAAAGCTAGTGTTGTGTGATGTTTAACGTTATATATCAATATATAGAGACACAGAGGGGAGGAGGGGCTTATGTGTTTTTGGGGGCATTTATGTGAGGGTCCTGCTGTATTTGGATGGAGAAAGAACACTGCATTAAAATAGATGTTTTTTAATAATGCGTGGGGGGGGGGAATGCGTGGGGGGGAAATGCGTGGGGGAGGAAATGCATTGGGGGGAATGCGTGGGGGGGAATGCGTGAGGGGGGAATGCGTGGGGGGGAAATGCGTGGGGGAGGAAATGCGTGAGGGGGGAATGCGTGGGGGGGAATGCGTGGGGGGGAAATGCGTGGGGAGGGAATGCTTGGGGGGGAAATGCGTGGGGGGAATGCGTGTGGGGGGGAATGCGTGGGGGGGAGCGAAATGCGTGGGGGGGGAATGCGTGGGGTGGAGAAATGCGTGGGGGGGGAAATTCTTATCTGGTCTGGCCTGCATGTCACTCCAGATCCAAGGCAACGCTGTTGACGCTTAACTGCCGTCTGGTATGGCCAGTAAATGCTGGTTATCCAGCCCAGCCCCCCATCCTGTGAATGAGTAACAAATACTCGTGGGTTCTGCAGTAATAATGGATGGTGTCAAGTTGCATCGAAACTGAGTTAACTAAGTGACTGCTAATGTTGTGAAAAATAACCTCCTATAGTGTATATCAGGTAGGTTGGAGAGTATGTTGTGAACCAAACTAGAGAGCAGATTATTTCGGATTTGGTGTTGCGTGATCCTGATTAAGGATGATCAGCCATGATCATATTGAATGGTGGTGCAGGCTCAAAGGCCAGAATGGCCTACTCCTGCACCTATTGTCTATTGTCTATTGTGTGGTCGGAAAGACTAATTACTAACCTTGTTCTGAAGCAGCTTTAGAGGAATAGTGACATTAATATGTTGTATTTTACACGGCGTCTGCATTCAATGTGGGATGTTTGAACATACTGGTCAAACATCATGGAAGCCCAAGGGGGTGAGTGTCAAGTTCGCTTCAGTGAATTGGGAAAATACAATATAACATTCAGTAGGAGAACAATGATTGTTAGACCCATATAGTCTTACCGCACGGAGACAGGCCATTCGGCCCAATCTGGTCCATCCCGAAAAAAATGTCCATTCACACTAACCCCATTTCCCCGCCATTTCCCTGTATCCTTCTAATCCTTTCCTACCTCTGTATTTGTCCAAATGTATTTTAAATTTTGTGAATGTACCCGCCTCAACCACTTCTGCTGTCAGCTCATCCCATATGCAGACCACCCTGTTTGTAAAAGAAATTTCTCCTCAGGTTCCCTTTTACTCTTTCCCCTCTGACCTGAAATTGATTCCCTCTAGTCCGTGATTGTCCAATCCTGGGGAAAAAAAGACTGAGTGCATTGACTCTATCCATGTCTCCCATGACCTTATACACTACTATCAGATCCCCCTCAGCCTCATACATTCTAAATTAAAAACTCCTGGCTTGTTCAACCTCTCACTATAACTCAGACCATTGAGTCTTGGCAACATCCTTGTAAATTTCCTCTGCACTCTTTCCAGTTTAATAACATCCTTCCTCGAGCAAAGTGAACAAAACTGAACATGACGTGACAAGTATGGACTCGCCAACATCTTGTATAACTGCAACATAACTCCCTAATTTCGATACTCAGTGCTCTAACTGATGAAGGCCAGTGAGTCAAAAGCCTTTTTCAGTGCCTTGTCTACCTGGGACTCCACTTTCAGAGAACCGTACACCTGAATTCCAAGGTCACTCTGTTCCCCTGCACTCCTTAAGGCCCTACCAGTCACCATGAAACTCCTGCCTTAATTTGACTTTCTAAAATGCAAGAACTTACACTTATCTGAATTAAACTCAATTTGCCATTTCTCGGCCCAATTCCCCACCTGATCAAGGTACTGCTGTAATTTCTGAAATTTCTGGTAACCTTCCTCACTGTCCACGATACCACCTATTTTAGTGTCACCTGGAAACTTACAAATCATGCCTGTACATTCTCATCTAAATCATAGATATGTGTAATATATGAATGTATGGTCACAGCACCGACCCCTAAGGCATTCCACTCATCACAGGCCATCAGTCCGACAAGCATCCTTCCACGATTACCCTCTTCTTCCTATCATCAATACCATTTTGGACCTAATTTGCCAACTCTCCCTCCGTACCATGTGGAACCTTATTGAAGGACATACTGAAATCTATATATACAACCATGCCCTTGCCAAAGTTACTGGTCACTTCATCAAAGCAGTCTAACAAATTTGTGAGCCAAAATCCCCCATTCACAAGGCCCTGTCTTTCCAAATGCATGCATATCTTCTCCCTCAGAATCTTCTCAAGTAACTTACCTGCCACAGATTTTAGCTTTATTCGTCGATAGTTCCCCGGTTTTTATTTGTAGCCCTTCGTGAATAACGGCACAACATTCACTACCCTCCAGTCCTCCAGGACCTCACCCATTGGCTCCCGATGATGGAAAAGTACCAACCAGGGCCCTTGCTATTTCTTTCCTGTCCTCCT
This sequence comes from Chiloscyllium punctatum, assembly GCF_047496795.1. Lineage (NCBI taxonomy): Eukaryota > Metazoa > Chordata > Chondrichthyes > Orectolobiformes > Hemiscylliidae > Chiloscyllium > Chiloscyllium punctatum. The sequence goes on along the minus strand of NC_092762.1, from coordinate 14,523,080 downwards.
GCAGTGTTCCTGAATATATATGGTCAGGACCAGGAGGTTTATAGAAATACTACAAAGTCTGAAAAATACGTCTATTTATTTCAGGTAAAACACCCACGAGTGAGAAAGTGAGTTAACAATGATAAGCATCATAAATTAAAGATTATATTAATTCCAGGAAGTTACTTCAGAAGAATTCCAGACATTGTGGAATCCTGAGAATTCTCAGAAAATTACGATCCAGTAAAGGAGGGCCATGAAACGGATAAGGAAATCAAAAAGCGAACATACATGCAAACAAACAGGAACACAAAGACTGAATAAATCTATGGTCTATATTTCAAAGGAAAGAGAAAAGCATAGTCAAATGTGGAAATCTGCATTCAGGAGAGATGAGCTTATTATGGCTAACAGGGAAATGGCGAAGCAAATAACCAATTACTTTGCATCTGTGAGTTAAAGCCTGGAATGTAATCGAGGGGTTCGGGGTGGTTTATATACACAAAACAGATACCCTGGAGTGAGTTAAGGCATGGAATCTAATTGAGGGTTTCTGGGTGGTTTATATACAGAAAAACAGATAGCCCTGAGTGAGCTAATGCCTGGAACCTAATCGAGGAGTTCAGAGTGATTTATATACAGAATTAATAGATGCCACAGAATGAGATACAGCCAGGAATCCAATCGAGGGGTTCAGGGTGGGTTACATACAGAATAACAGATAGCCTGGAGTGAGTTACAGCCTGGATTCGAATCGAGGTGTTCAGGGTGGCTTATATACAAAATAACAGATAGCCTGGAGTGAGTTACAGATTGGACTCAAATCGAGGTGTTCAGGGTGTGTTACATACAGAATAACAGATAGCCTGGAGTGAGTTACAGCCTGGAATCTAATCGCGGGGTTCAGGTGGTTTATATACAGAATAACAGATAGCCTGGAGTGAGTTACAGATTGGAATCAAATCGAGGTGTTCAGGGTGGGTTACATACAGAATAACAGATAACAAGTAGTGAGTCACAAAATAGCGGAGTCATACAGTCCTAGGGATGTACAGCATGGAAACAGACCCTTTCGTCCAACCCGTCTATGCCGACCAGATATCCTAACCTACTCTAGTCTCTTTTTCAAACACTTGGCCCATCTCCCTCCAATACTTTCTCATTCATATACCCATCAAGCTGAATTTTAAATGTTGCAATTGTACTATCCTCCACCACTTCCTCTGACTGTTCATTCCATTTATGTACCACCCTCTGAGTGAACAAGTTGCCCCATCGGTCTCTTCCATATCTTTCCCCTCTCACACTAAACCTCTGCCCTCTAGTTCTGGACTCCCCTACAGCGAGGAAAAGACTTTGTCTATTTCTCCTATCCGTGCCCGTCATGATTTTATAAACCTCGATAAAGTCACCCCTCAGCCTCTGATGCTCCAGGGAAAACAGCCCCAGCCTATTCAGCCTCTCCCCGTAGCTCAAATCCTCTGGTTTATGTTACAGAATAACAGCTATCCCGTCCCTGGTCTCTCTCATCACCCCGTTTCTCTCGCCCCCAGTCTCTCTTGCCCCTGGTCTCTTTCCTAACCCCGTCTCTCACGCCCCCAGTCTCTCTCGCCCCCTGATCTCTCGCCCCCCCCTCCCAGGCTCTCTTGCCCCTCAGTCTCTCTCGGCCCCCCCGGTCTCTCTCACCACTGGTCTCTCGCCTCCAGTCTCTCTCTCTCTCCCGGTCTCTCTCTTGCCCCCGGTCTCTCTCACGCACCCAGTCTCTCTCTCCTCTGATCTCTCTCACCCCTGGTCTCTCTCCCCACCAATCTCTCTTGTCTCCCCGGTCTCTCGTCACCCCCGGTGTCTCACCCCCGGTCTCTCTCGCCCCCGGTCCCTCTCGCCCCCGGTCTCTTTTGTTGCCCCCGGTCTCTCTCGTCACCCCCTCCCTCTCGCCCCCGTTCTCTTTTGTTGCCCCCGGTCTCTTGTCACCCCCGATGTCTTGGCCCCTGTCTCCCTTCTCCCTTGGTCTGTCTCGCCCCCGGTCTCCCTTGCCCCTGGTCTCTCTCTTCCCCCGTCTCTCTTGTCACCCTCTCTCTCACCCACCCCCCCCCAAGTCTCTGTCGCCCTCAGTCTCTCCTGCCGCCGGTCTCTCTCATCCTTGGTACTTGTCACCTCTCACCCCGTGGCGTCTCATCGCCCTCAGTCTCTCATCGACCGGGTCTCTCGTCACACACAGTCTCTCGCATCCTGTCTCACTATCCGGTCTTTCTCACCCCTGGTCTCTCTCTCTCACCGCCCCTGGTCTTTCTCTCACCCCCCGGTCTCTCTCTTGCACCCCCCCCACCCCGTCTCTCTCTCTCGCTCCCGGTCTGTCTCGTTGTCCCGGTCTCTCTTGTGAACCCCTCTCTCACCCCCGGTCTTTCTCGCCCTCAGTCTCTCTCTCACCCCCCCACCCCGGTCTCTCTCTCCCCCCCACCCCAGTCTCTCTCTCCCCCACCCCACCCCGGTTGATCTCTCGCCCCCGGTCTCTATCATCCCTGGTCTTTATCGCCCCGGTCTCTCTCTCTTGCCACAGTCTCTCTCTCGCCCCGGTTTGTCTCATCGCCCCGGTCTCTGTTGTGAACCCCTCTCTCGCCCCGGTCACTCTCACCCCCGGACTCTCTCTCTCGTGCTCCCGGTCTCTCTCTCACCCCCCACACCCCCACCGGTCTCACTCCTGCCCTTGGTCTCTCTCGCCCCCCGGTCTCTCTTGCTGCCCTGGGACTCTCTCTCGCCTCTGGTCTCTCTCTCGTCCCCCAGTCTCTCTCTCGCCCCCAGTTTGTCTCATCGCCCCGGTCTCTCTTGTGAACCCCTCTCTCGCCCCGGTCACTCTCACCCCCGGACTCTCTCTCTTGTCCCCCAGTTTCTCTCTCGCTCCCTGTCTCTCATCGCCCTCGCTCTCTCATTTCCCCCGGTCTCTCTTGCCCCGATCTTTTTTGTTGCCCCCGGTCTCTCATCACCCCAGTCTCTTTTGCCCCCGGTCTCTCTCGTCCCCGGTCTCTCTCATTGCCTCCGGTCTCTCTTCAACCCCGGTCTCTCTAGCCCCCCGGTCTGTATCGTCACCCCTGGTCTCCGTCGCCCCCGGTCTCCCTCTTCACCCCTGGTCTCCCTCACCCCCGGTCTCCCTCTTCACCCTGGTCGCCCTCTTCACCCCTGGTCTCCCTCGCCTCCGGACTCCCTCTTCACTCCTGGTCTCTCTCATCCCGGTCTCTCTCGCCCCTGCTCTCTCTCTCGCCCCCACAGTCCCTCTCACCCACCCCCCACCACTCGCTCTCATCCCCGGTCTCTCTCTCGACCCCGTTCTTTCTTGCCCCTGGCCTCTCTCGCCCCTGGTCTCTCGCCACCTCCCACGCCCCCGGTCACTCGCCACCTCCCACCCCTCCTCCCCCCGACCTCTCTCGGCCTCGTCTGTCTCATCACCCCCTCTCTCTCACCCCCAGTCTCTCTCACCCCCCCCCCATTCTGTCTTGTTGCCCTCGGTCTCTCTCGCCCCCAGTCTCTCTAGACTCCCGGTCTCTCTCGCCTCTGGTCTCTCGTCTCTCTCATCGCCCCCGGTCTCTAGTCACACCCAGTCTCGCTCCCCGATCTCTCGCCGCCCCCAGTCTCTCTGGCCCCTGGTCTCACTTGCCCCTGGTCTCTCATCACCCTCGGTCTTTCTTGCCCTCAGTCACTCTGTCTCCCCGGTCTCTCTTACCCCCTTGCCCCCGGTCTCTCTCTCGCTCCCAGTCTCTAACTCTCCCTGGTCTCTCTCACCGCCGGTCTCTCATTGTCCCCGGTTTCTCTCACTCCTGGTCTCTCTCTCGTACTCCACCCCGGTCTCTCTCTGCCCCGTTCTCTCTCGTCGCGCCTGATTTCTCATCGGCCCAGGTATCTCTCGTCCCCGGTCTCTCTCACTCCTGGTCTGTCACGTCGACTCCTGTCTCGCTCACCCCCGGACTCTCTTGTCACCCCCTGTCTCTAACTCTCCCCAGTCTCTCTCACACCCTGTCTCTAACTCTTCCCAGTCTCTCTCACCCCCAGTCTTTAACTCTTCCCAGTCTGTCTCGCCTCCGGTCTCTGACTCTCCCCGGTCTCTCGTCGTCCCGGTCGCTCTCACCTTTGGTCTCTCATCTCTCTGGGTCTCTCTCTCTCTCCCCTTGATCTCTCTCGCACCCCGGGTCTCTCTTGTCCCTGTTCTCTCTCGCCCCGGTCTCTCTCGCCCCTGGACTCTCTCACCCTCCCCCCCCACCGTCTCTCTCATCCCCCCCACCCCCATCCTGATCTCTCTCGCCTCTGTTCTCTCTCGCCCCCAGTCTCTCTCGTCACCCCAGCTCTCTCGTCAACCCGTCTCTCTTGCCCCCGGTCCCTCTCGCCCCCGGTCTCTCTCATCGCCCCCGGTCTCTCTCTCACCCTCCGGTCCCTCTCGCCCCAGTGTCTCTCATTGCCCCCCCGCTCTCTCTCGCCCCCCTGCGTCTCTCACCCCTGATCTCTCTCACCCTCGCTGGTCTTTCGTTGCACCCCCCACCCCCTGTCTCTCTCTCGCCTCTGTTCTTGCTCGCCTCCCCCCAGTCTCTCTCGACCCCCGGTCTCTGTCGACCCCGGTCACTTGTCACCCCCAGTCTCTCTCTCCCCTTGGTCTCTCGCGCCGGTCTCTCTTGCCCCCCTCAGTCTCTCTCACCCCCTCTCTCTCTCTCACCCCCGGTCTCTCTCGTCACCCCCGGTATCTCTCGTCACCCCCAGTCTCTCTCTCCACTAGTCTCTCGTCATTCCTGGTCTCATTCACGCCTAGTCTCACTTGCCCCCGGTCTCTCTTGTCCGGTTTCTCTCGCCCCCGGTCTCTCACGTCAACTCCTCTCTCTCACCCCCATTCTCTCTCTCGCCCCTGGTCTCTCTTGCCCCAGTCTCTCTCTTTCCCCATTCTCTCTCGTCATGCCCGGCTTCTCATTGCCCCAGGTATCTCTCGTCCCTGGTCTCTCTCGCCCCTGGTCTGTCTCATCGGCTCCTGTCTCACTCGCCCCCATCTCTCTCACACCTTGTCTCTCTCTCGCCCCCAGTCTCTCTCTCGCCCCCAGTCTCTCTTTTGCCCCCCGAGTCTCTCTTGCCCCTGTTCTCTCTTGCTCCTGGTCTCACTCACCCCCAGTTTCTCTTGTCACCCCCGGTCTCTCGTCACCCCCCCTCTCACCCCCAGTTTCTCTTGTCACCCCCGGTCTCTCGTCACCCCCCCTCTCTTGCCCCACATCTCTCTCACTCCCGGTCTCTTTCATCGCCTCTGGTCTCCCTTGCCCCAGTCTCTCTCCCCCACCCCCCCGGACTCTCTCGCCCCCCCCACCCCGCTCTCTCGCCAGCCCCGGTCTCTCTCACCCCCTTCTCTCTCTCATCACCCCCAATCTCTCTCATCGCTCCTGGTCTCTCTCATCGCCTCCAGTCTCTTGTCACCCCCTCTCCCTTGCCCCAGGTCTCTCTCACTCCCAGTCTCTCTCATCGCCTCTGGTCTCCCTTGCCCCAGTCTCTCTCACCAGTTCCCCCCCCCCCCGCCGGTCTCTCTCACACCCCCAGTCTCTCATGATCCTGGTTTCTCTCGTCACCCCCAGTCTCTCGTCGCCCCCAGTCTCTCTCGTCCCCCTCTGTCTCGCCCCCCTCTCTCTCGCACCCCCTCCCTCTCTCGCCCCGCTGCTCTCTCGCCCCCCCTCTCTCTTGGCCCCTTTTCTCTCTCCCCCCCCGACCCCCTCTCTCTCTCACCCCCTCTCTCTCTCGCTCGCCCCCGGTCTCTCTCGCCCCCGGTCTCTCGTCGCTCCCCCTCTCTCTTGCCCCCCTCGCCCTCCCACTCTGTCTCGCCCCCTCTCTCTCTCGCTCCCCTCTCTCTCTCGCCACTCCCCTCTCTCTCAGCCCCCCTCTCTTGCCCCCCTTCTCTCGCCCCCTCTCTCTCTCTCACTGCCTCACACTCTCTCGTCACCCCCGGTCTCTCTCGCCCCCCGGGTCTCTCACAGCTCTGGTTTCTCTCATCACCCCCGGTCTCTCTCGCCCCCGGGCTCTCATGCCTCTGGTTTCTCTTGTCGCCCCCCCCTCTCTCTCTCTCCCCCTCTGTCTCTCTTGCCCCCCCTCTCTCGCTCCATCTCTCTCGCCCCCCCCTCTCTCGCACCCCTGTCTCTCTTGCCTCTCCTCTCTCAACCCCCCTCTCTCGGCCTCCCCCCTCCCGCCCCCCTCTCTCTCGCACCCCCATTTCTCCCACCCCTTTTGTCCGTCCCCCTCTCTCTCCCGCCTGCCTCCTTTCTCTCTCTTGCCCCTCTCTCTCACCCCCCTGTCTCTCGCCCCCACACCCTGTCTCTCCCTGCTCTTTCACACTCTCTCGAATCACTGTCGCCTCATCTCCCTTTCTCTCCTCCCTCTCTCTCTCGGTCTCGCCCCTGTCTCTCTCTCTCTTTCTCTTGCTGCGATCTTCCTCCCTCTCTTGCCTCCTCTGTTTGCCCCCTCGCGTTCCCTCTCTCAACGCCATTCCTCTCTCCTCTCTCTCTCTCTATCTCTCTCTCAGGGAGGGAGAGAGGGAGGAGTGGAGGCAGGTAGAGAAACCGGGATTGGGGGTGTGTGTGATAGAGACGGGGGAATGAGTGAGAGTGAAAAGGAGAGGTGTTGAGAAGGAAAGAGTATGCAGAGATAGAGAGGGAGAGCAATGAGGAGAAAGGGTAGGGGAGAGGAAATGGGGAGTCCAGGTTGGAGTGGGGGGACAGAGGGAGTTAAACCCAGATCCTGAGCTCAGGGCGCGGTGCCCTCCCCTTCCCTGAGGACCAGGACTTGGGGCTGAGTCTGTCTCTCTCCTGCTCAGCTTCTCCAAAACAATGACACACAACAACATCGGTCACTCTGCTGCTCGGCACGCTTTAAATAACATTTTTATTGTTTACAAATGGAAGTGATGGATACAGTCAGTGGGATGGTGCCTTTTCTCACTGGCCCCTGAGTTGTGAGAAACATTGAAATGCTTCCCTGTAACCCCCCTTGTGGGATAAGGATGGACAAACCAGCGCTACCCTCAGTTTGTTACCAAAGCGACAGGCTGATCCATCACTGAAACATTGAACTGAAATGAGAAAATTCCCGAATGGATTGATTAATGAGGGAATTTGATTGATGGATGGATTTGGGTGAAGGGATATTTCAGCACATTCTTCAGCTGCTGCCTGAACTTAGTCTGGGTCACGGCATAAATCGCGGTGTTTGTGCAGCAACTGAGGAGCTGCAGCATGTAACCCAATTCCCCCACAAAGCGATGAATATACATAGACTGATAACCAAAATACCACATCCGTCTCCTTATAGAAAACAGCATTAACATTGACCATAAGAGGATGAAATTGGCCGAGATCATAAACAGTAAAATGATGGATTTTTTTCGGTTTCTCATTTCTGAGTCAGACTGAGCGTCCCCATTGGTGTGAGCGCGGAGTCTCCTGCGGGCTCTGCTGGTCACTAAAATGTGTCTGACGGTGAGAACATTGAGCAGCAGAATCAGGAGAAATGGGACACACGGGGTTAGAATGTGGTGGAGGGACTCGATTGTGACCCAGACAATGGAGTATTGAACAGCGTCTGTTACAACACAAAACCAGGGGCGGTTCTGCAGCCAATACCGAGCCGTGAACATAAAATACCAGGAAATGTTCTTTAAACAGCTCAGCACAGTCACTGCTCCCAGAACCACAGCCGCTGTTTTCTCACTGCAATATTTACTTTTCAGCTTCTGGCAACAAATGGCCATAAACCGATCAAAGGTGAAAGTGACGGTGAACCAGACAGAGCAGTCAGTGGCTGCATAAAGTAGGACGGCGTGGATATTACACAAGCGGACGGAGACCCACAGGAAATAAAACTGTTCCTTATAAACAATGGGAATGTGTCTCAGTATCAGGTCGAGGATAATGACCAGGAGATCCGTCGCTGCCATGGCCCCCAGGTAACGTCTGACACATGGAGACAATCCACAATCTTTATAAAGCAGGACGTAGATGGTCACTACATTAACTGTGAGGAAGGAAAACAAACCCATTATCCATCGGCCTGGAGGCAAAGGGACCCGTTTGATCGGGGACCCAGTGAGATTTACAAATGTGTCCCTGTATTCAGGGATTTATTAAAATAAATGGAGCTGGAATAACAAATGGGAAGGTCGGAATTACTGACAAAAATGTGACATAAACCACAAGAAACCCTTCCTCCCCAAACACACAGAGACGCATCCATAAGGACAGATGGTTTCTAGAACGTTCCCACACACTCGATCACTCGAGAGCAGACACAGGTCACTCCTTCCCAGTTCCTAATACGGAGGGTGGAAACGTTGCTGTCCTGAAGGATTCTCTCCCAGTTTCCTGAAGACAAACGGAGTTTGGGAATTCCTGTATTTTGTTCTAAATTGTGGTCGATCCTGTGTCGGGAAGAAATGTAAACGCAGGGAAAACGTATTCACCCCTTTAACTGCCTGAGGGGCCTTCGGAACAGTGTCTCCTTCTCCCTGGAACGGGTCATCCCTCGGGATCTTATCGTTTGTTCAATTCACTGATGTCCGGCCGTTCACAAACAATGTCAGGGACAGAACGTTCCGGGGAATGTCAGTTATAGAATGTTGGTGACAGAACATTCCGGGGAATGTCAGTTATAGAATGTCAGGGACAGAACATTCCGGAGAGTGTCAGTTATAGAATGTCGGGGACAGAACGTTCCGGGTAATGTCAGTTATAGAATGTCAGGGACAGAACGTTCCGGGGAATGTCAATTATAGAATGTCAGGGACAGAACATTCCGGGGAATGTAAATTATAGAATGTCGGGGACAGAACGTTCCAGGGAATGTCAGTTAAAGAATGTCAGGGACAGAACGTTCGGGGGAACTCCTTGACCTGTCCATGACCTTCCCCCATCCTCTCTGACCTATCACCTCTCCCCCACCTCCGTCTCCTGATCACATTCCCAGCTCCCCTACCCAAGCTCCATCTCCAGCACCCAGCTCCCAGCCCCCAGCACCCCCGGCTCCAGCCCCAGCCCCAGCCCCCAGCCCCCAGCCCCCAGCCCCCAACGCCCAGCCCCCAGCCCCCAGCCCCCAGCCCCCAGCCCCCAGCCCCCAGCCCCGCCATCTCCCATTTATCTCTCAGCTCCCCGGCCCACAAGCCTCATTCCTGATGAAGGGATTATGCCTTAAACATTCATTCCCCTGCTCCTCGGATGCTGCCTGACCTGCTGTGCTTTTCCAACACCACACTCCCAGTCAGGAAACAGTCCGACACAGTCATACTGGCAGGATCAGGCCTGATGGCAAAATTACATTAGATGATATTACTTACAGTATGGAAACAGGCCATTCAGCCCAACAAGTCGACACCGACCCGCCAAAGCGCAACCCACCCAGACCCATTCCCCGACATTTACCACTGCACCTAACACGACGGGCAATTTCCCATGGCCAATTCACCTAATCTGCACATCTTTGGATTGTGGGAGGAAACCAGAGCACCCGGAGGAAAGCCACGCAGACACGGGGGGGTCGTAATGTGCAAACTCCACACAGTCAGTCGCCCGAGGCTGGAATTGAACCCAGGTCTCTGGCGCTGTGAGGCAACAGTGCTAACCACTGTGCCACCGTGCTCACCCATAATGTTTCATTAAGCCCCATCACTATCCCTGGGTATATCCTGTCCCACTGGCAGGACAGACCCACCAGTGGTGGGGACACCCTGGGATACAGTCAGGGAAGGAGTTGCCCTGCAATTCCCCAATATTAATTCCAGAACCCAGGAAATCTCATGGTAACAGATCATGGTCAAGTTAATTGCCTGAGGATGGTTATCTCCTGCCCCCCACCCCTCCTCTCAGTGATAACTCAGTTCCCCTTGATGTTGGAAACAAATCAGAGGAAGCACTGAGGGTGATAAGGACTCAGACCATCCTCTGGGTGTGGGACTTCAATGTCCATCACTAAGAGTTTCCCCACAGGCCGACGGCTGCCTGAGCAGGGACAGGCTTCAATACACAACAGCCAGACTGGGGGAAACATTCTCACCAAACTCCATGTCCCAGATGGATCTGTCCCTGACAGTATCTGTAGGAGCAGCCAGCACACAGTCCTGGTGGAGGGAAAGTCTCAGCCTAATACTTGACACAGTCAAGATTGGTGTGTTGCTGGAAAAGCACAGCAGGTCAGGCAGCAACCCAGGAGCAGGAAAATCACCGTTTCGGGCAGCAGACCTTCATCACGAATGAGGCTGTGAGCCTCCGGGATGGAGAGATAAATCATATTCGGCGTACTGCTCACTGTGTGATGTGACACTCCCTCCTGTGAAGTAGGACATACTTTTAAAGGGCCGAGCAAATGGAAACTGGCCATCCATGAGGCACTGTGGGCTAGTAACAGCTGCAGCATCAATGCCCTTCCCTCCATCATAAAGTCAGAAGTGGGCTATTCACTGATGGTTTCAAAATATTCAGCACCATTCACAACTGCACCGATACTGAACCAGGCTATTCAGCTCATCAAGAGTTTTAAACAGGAACAGAATGATGCCAGTCAGCCATTGGAGGCTATTACTCAGCGATTGGAAAAGAACTTTTAATCTCTCATACCTGCTACACAGGAAATGAAAGGGAACATTCAGCATTTCAAAGCTGCTACTCAGGAATACGGGGCATAGTAGAGACCACAGCAGTGCATTGATCTATAAACCCAGACTAGATATCTGTCTAGGGTGGAGAGCTGTGCAGACCACAGCAGTGCATTAATGTCTGAACATGAAAGAAATATCCATCCAGTATGTGGAGCTGCACGGACTACACCAGTGCATTATCTGTGAACCACAACCAGTTAGTCTGCCCGTGAATTAATCTGTAAACCAGGACCAGTTACACCCCCCCCCCACCCCCAGCATGTAGGACTGTGTACACCACCCCAGTGCATTGATCTGTAAACCAGGAGGAGTTACCCTCCCAGCATGCAGGATTATATACACCACCCCAGTGCATTCCTAAGTAACACTGTGTTAGATCCCTGCCCAGTGTGGGTAAACTTACAGCCCGGGCTGGAAGTGAGAGGACGTGCAGCTCCCACCCATTTCCAGCTCCATATCTCCATTGTTGCCATAACAAGAGGGTGCTATGGGTGTGAACATCACTGCCAGAGAGAGATGGCGGGGGAATCAGTTTAAATATCACCACATGGGAGGGGTTTGGGAAATAGACAGAGAGGGGGAGACTGAGAGACAGTGTCATAGATGGATGTGTTCCCAGGTTGCAGAATGCTGAAATGTCGACTGTTTTTACATCCTATAACATGAGCCAATCTTCCCAGGAAAAATGGGGAAAAAGGGATATTGGTGTGAGGCCAGATGAGCATTTGTTCTGCATCTTTGTTACTGGAATTGCTTTGAACAGAATCTATGACTCATTGGGCAGATTCTAACAATAATTTATCTTTGTTTGATTTTCCTTGAGTGTGACAGAGGGATCGTCCGCACGATGCTGAGCTAGTTTCCTGGTGCTATCGGATTGGACTCACCTCATTAACTACCCAGCCCACCCCATGGTGTCCTTCTCATTCAATACCTGCCCGATTCTCCCACCCATCATGACTGGAGGTACTCACCATCGCCCGGATGCCCCTGGATATTCCATGATCCCTGACACTGGTCCCATCTTTAAAAGGCGAAGGGGGACACGTTTGAGCTTTCTCAGTTCGGAGCTACCCTGAACAGTTTACCCAGAGCATGGCAGATAAAAGGCAATTACACCACGGCTTGTCGACAGGGGCCCGGAGGTGCTGGTGGATGAGCGAGTACAGAATGAGACCATTCTCTTTCCAGAGGAGGCCACACCACCAGACCCACCGAGCATGGTCTGAGCTCACCACCCAGCTCAGTGCAGTATCTGCGGTCTTAAGAAATACCCAGCAATACAGGACAAGCTTCAATAACCTTCCCCACTCTGTCAGGATAAGTATCACCATATTCTCTCTGGTCCCTCATACTCACTGTATATCTGTTACAGCACCGACCCCCGAACAAGGCCCATGGTCCAACACTGTCATTGCTGCATGAAGCACCTTCCCTCTCTCTCTGTCTCTGTCTCTGTGTCTCTGTCACTCTCTGTCTTTGTCTCTGTCTGTCTCTCTCTCTGTCACCCCGTCCACTTTACCCCCCACATCAATTACACCGCATGGATACAACGCTGTCGACAGACTCCCTCTTAAAACCTCACCATTTGCCATTATCCCCACCTACACCAGCACTAACAGCAGGGCCACCCTCTCCCACCTTCACTCATTCCCTACCTTCCTCCTATTCCAGGAGAAACAGCCTGGAATAGGACAGAACGGGCCAAGCCGGGTGGTGGAGTGCCCGATATCCGTTCCCTCACCCCCTCGCCCCGCCATGTGGGAGGACCCTGGTACGAGCCGGAGAGGACAGGGACGCCTCGTGTGGAGATTCTGAAACATCCACGTCCCACCGACCGAGTAAGGAGCAATGTTCAGTGAAGGACAATTCTCACTTTAAACCCACTGGCAACTCCGTTTCCACCCGGCACAACTTAGAAGCTGTGGCCCTGATGCCATCTCCCTTTTGTGTCGAGTTGGAACAAATGGAATCCCCACGGTCTCGGTGGGCAGGAGGGTGGGCTCACAACACATCGTCACCACCACCTCCCAGGAAGCGAGCACGGAGACTCCTTCCTACACCTCCTCCTGTAAACAGCTCAGATACTGAAATTAATCTGTGACAGTAACTGCCCTCCCCACTTGTCCTGACATCTTCAACAATCTGTGCTCATATACAACCAGGACGCTCTATTCCTGCAGCCCCATTATAATGATACGACCTGTATTAAACTGCCTTTCACTGTCCTTCCTACCACAGTCCATCACCTCACACTGCTCTGCACTGATCCCCATCTGCCTTACACTTGAACACTACTCCAACACATCACTGTCCTGTTAGAGTTCCACACTGTCCTCCATAGACTTCAGAGTTCTTCCAGGTTCGGTGCCACCTACAAACATTGAGATTGTCATAGTGTCACAGTCCCCATGAAACAACTGAAATCCTGCCCCACATACACGAGCGTGAGCAAGTGAAATACTGATATATTCCCACGGACTGAGTCGAATAATGACATGCTATCAATGGAGCAACAAAAGTCCTGAAACACGCCAGACGGAGCGAATGAAATATTGATAAACCACAGAGCAAGAGAAATCCGGATAGGTCCCACTTATCGATATTCATCAGGGTAAAATGTGATGGAGTTGAAAATATGTAATAGAGAGGGAATGCTGTTCTGAACTGAGAGCTTACAAGCACCTGTGATATGAGAGGATAGAAAACCCAGAAACTGTATATTGCTGTAGAGCTGGAGTCACGTAATAAGCAGTTAAGAGAAAGAGGGTCACAGAATTGTGAATAGTTGATGTAAAATGTTCACTTTCAGAGTGAAAAAATAAATTGATGTTTTTATTTAAACAGTGGAATTTGGGAGTTCTCTGTCCCTCATATTTTAACAGTTTACGAGGCGAATTGTGCATTTCTTTATATTTAGTTTAAGTTACCAGATGAGCTTCAAGCTGTGTCTTCACCATTCCCGTGTGTGTATCTGTGTGTCTCTGTGTGGGGCAGGTCTGGCAGTCTCTGTGGTGATGCAATACCTCCCTCTGCTGGCCTCCCTACGCCACTGCACAGGCATTGACAGAGGGTGAAAACCAACAGGGATTCATTCAGAGATGGTGAGGGAGAGGGCAGCTGCTCACAGCACCATCCAAACTGATGTCTTATCCATGGACTGATCTAAATGTCCTTTAAATGTTGTAACTGTCCCTGCTTTCACCACTTCCTCAGGAAGTTCATTCCACACACAAGCCAGCTTCTGTCTAAAATAATTGCCTCTCATGACTTTTGTAAATCTTTTTCCTCACATCTTAAAATACCCCTCAGAATCCCCAACTCTCGCGAAAAGACATCAGCCCTTCAGCTTATCTGTACCCCTCATTATTTTATAAGCATCTGTAAAGTTACCCCTTAACCTCATACTCTCCAGTGAAAAAAGGTCCCAGTCTCCCCAGCCTCTCTTATCGCTCACTCCCTCCTCTCCCAGCAACACTCAGGTTAATCTCTTCTGAACCCTCTCCAGCTTAATAATATCAAGGTCAATAATATCAAAGTGAATAGTCAAGGTGTTTTCTAAGGGTACGGGGGGCCCAAAACTAGAGGACATAGGGTTAAGGTGAGATTGGAAATATTAAAGTGACCCTAGGGGCAGCTTTTTCACCCAGAGGGTGGTGTGCCTATGGAATGAGCGGGTAGGGTGACCAGACTGGACACAGTATTCCAGAAGAGGTCTCACCAATGTCCTGTACAACCTCAGCATAATGGCCCAATTCCGATACTCAAAGGTCTGACCAATGAAGACAAGTGTGCTAAACACCTTCTTTACCTCACTGTCTATATGAGATGCAAGTTTTAAATAATTAAACCTGACGGCCTAGGTTTCTGTACTACAGCACTGCCAAAGGCCCTACTTTTAATTGTATAGGTCCTGCTCTTGTTTGATTTACCAAATCCAATACCTCGCATTAATCTAAACTAAACTCCATCAGCCACTCCTCAGCCCACTGTGTGATATTACTGTCACCTCCCCCTCCCCCTTCAATTTTAAAATGCCCATCCAGGAGGCCTGCACACTCCGGCCTTGAGTTTCACAAAGACCCTGAGCTTGGTTTGCCTTGTGTGGTTAAAGTGAGGAGGTACACATTGTAGACACAGTCAGTGGGGAGGAGAGGCTGGACAGTAATCAGCGGCCTGATATCATTTCATGGTTTTAGGAAAAGGGGAGTCACACGTGAGAGTTGGGTAAGAGTGATCGGTGTTTTGTGACCAGAAATTAAGCTCTTCTTTCGTCTCTGGTGTTCAGTAATAAATATCCATTTGAGACACTTCATTGGGCAGTGTGTGTCTGCAGGATTTCTTTCCTTAATATTGCAGACTACAGATAATAGCAATTAAAGATGTTTATAGTTAATTTCGATAGCATAGCAAGTACACTCAACATCCTACAGTTGAGACAAATATCTTGCATTTGTTTAACAATACAAAGTGTTTTGTGTAATTCAGTAATGGGAACCTGATTATAATAAATCCACACCGAGCTGAAAGTGGGCACTAAAATATGACCCAAAATCTGGGTATGGTAGTGTAGTGGGTAATGTCCCTGCCTCTGAGCCAGAACTCTGGATTTGATTCCAATTCCTGAACTTGTGTGGTAGTGTTCCTAGCTCTGGTCTAGTAGGACTGGATTCAAATCCTACCTGTTGCAGAGATATGTCACAGCATGTCATAACAGGCTGATGAACAAACACACAGGAGAATACTGTTACAGCTTTAAGGGTATTGCTGAGTGATGCGAGTGTCCCGACCTCTGGGCACAAAGGTCCAGCGTAAAGCCCACAGAAGTGTCTCAGGATACATCTGAACAAACTGATTAAAATGGATTTAGAATTGTGACTTGATGGAGAAGGAAGAGGTGTCAGTATTGCATTTCAGAATTTAGGCCCAGGATGTCTGAAAGTACAGATGTTCTTGTTGATTGAAGTAACATTTCGCAGCAGTAAAGGTTCATAAAATCAGAACGGTCATGGAAAGGGGGAGTAGTCAGGGGTCTTCACCAGTTTTGGGGCGTCCAAAACTAGAGGGCATTGTTTGAAAGTGAGAGGGGGAAGGTTTTGATGAGGCCTAAAGGGCACCTTTTCACACAGAGGGTGGTGTGTGCATGGAATGAGCTGCCAGAGGAAGTGATGGAGGCTGTTACAACTACAGCATGTAAAAGGCATCTGGATGCTGACAGACCTGCCGAGCTTTTCCAGCAATTTCTGTCTTTGTTAAAAAATGCATTCATTTTAACACAGGTATTCTGAATAAATTAAACATTTTATTTTTTTAATGACGCAGGGCCATGTAAACATATTTCAAATTGGCCGAGACCATTTTCTGCTAAGGATATGGATCTGTGTATGATAGTAGCAATGATGCACCGACATGGAACAGGAAATGTGATGAAGACATAGTTTGGACAATGTACAAGGAGACCTCACATGGTCCAGTTTGGGAAAGGACGATATTATTATGTGATTCAGCTCAGAGAGGGAGAAAATGTAATCTGCCTGAGAAGGAATGGCCTATTGCACTCTCCGTCCTTCATTGTCCCTCATCACAGCAATCTGTGCGAGCTAAAACAAACTCAACAGTCATCATTACCGTTCTTATTTTTATACAATCCCTGCAGTGTTGAAACAGGCCCTTCGGCCCAACAAGTCCATACCAACTTTCCCAACATTTACCCCTGACTAAAGCACCTAACCTAGAAATCCCTGAACACTACAGATAATTTAGCATGACCAATCCACCTAACCTACACAGTTTGTGGTAGGAAACTGGATCACCCATTAGAAGCTCACACAGACAAGGGGAGAATGTGCAAACTCCACACAGACAGTCACCCAAGGCTGGAATCGAACCCAAGTCCCTGGTGCTGTGAGGCAGCAGTGCTAACCACCGTACTACCCTTTGGGTGCTCCCTGCCCAGAATTCATTGGAATCTACTCACTGCCGAAAGCAAAGGGAATTCAGCCAAACCCAACTCTCCCAGGATGAAATCCCATTGCTAGCAGCTGTGTGAGTACAATATCTTCAGAAGCAGATTAACGTTTTGGAGAAACTCAATTTTTACTTTTGTCATGAGTTCCAATAATATCTGGACAAAGTTCTTTCAAATTAAAATTGCAGAAATTTTGTTAATCTGTGTGTGTGTGTGTGTTTGTATGTCTGCATGTGTGTGTGTGTGTGTGTGTGTGTGTGTGTGTGTACATGTGTTTGGGTGTGTGCGTTTGTTTGTGTGTATATGTGTTTTGGACGCCCCAAAACTGGGGAAAAACCCTGACTACTCACCCTACCCATGACCATTCTGATTATATAAACCTTTACTGTATCGAAATATGACTTCAATCAACACGAATAGCTGTACTTTCATTCATCCTGGGCCTAAATTCTGAAATGCAATACTGACACCTCTTTCTTCTCCATCAAGTCCCAATTCTAAATCCATTTTAATAGTGTTTGTGTGTGTATGTTTTTGTGTGTGTGTCCGTGTTTTTGTGTTTAGAAAGGGAAGTATTAGACCATAAGACCATAAGACATAGGAGTGGAAGTATGGCCATTCGGCCCATCGAGTCCACTCTGCCATTCAATCATGGCTGATGGGCATTTCAACTCCACTTACCCGCATTCTCCCCGTAGCCCTTAATTCCTTATGACATCAAGAATTTATCAATCTCTGCCTCGAAGACATTTAGCGTCCCGGCCTCCACTGCACTCCGTGGCAATGAATTCCACAGACCCACCATTCTCTGGCTGAAGAAATGTTTCCGCATTTCTGTTCGGAATTGATCCCCTCTAATTCTAAGGCTGTGTCCACGGGTCCTAGTCTCGTCGACTAACGGAAACAATTTCTTAGCGTCCATCCTTTCCAAGCTATTGATTATATATTTGCAATACCCAAACAGTTTGCCATTCATCTTTCCACCATAGATTGAGTAACATTGCTCTGGATCATAAACGTGTTGTTTTAGCATATTAAATAAACTAGCCTGACTTGTTCCTAAAACTGACCCAGACCCAGTCTGAGACCGATATCATCGACCATATCACCGACCTGGTCACATTTAACATTTGTTATGAGCAGTGGAGGAGTGGGAATAGAAAAGGAAGCAGTGACCCCAAAAAGTCGGGAATCTATAGACCGGTGAGCCTGATGTCAGTGGTGGGTAAGTTGTTGGAGGGGGTTCTGAGGGAAAGCCTTTACATACATTTGGGAAGGCAAGGGCTGATCGGGGTAGACAACGTGGCTTTCTGCATGGGAAATCATCTCTCATTAATTCGGTTGTGTTTTTTGAAGAGGCGACAAAGACGATTGATGAAGACAGTTTGGTAGACCTTGTCTATATGGACTTCAACATGGTGTTCATTTAAAGAACAAAGAGCAAAGAAAATTTACAGCCCAGGAACAGGCACTTCGCCCTCCAAGCCTGAGCCAATCCAAATGTACTGTCTAAATCTGTCGGTCAATTCCTAACCATCTGTATCCCTCTGCTCCCCACCTACTCATGCATCTGTCCAGACGCATCTTAAATGAATCTACCGTGCCTGCCTCTGCCACCTCTGCTGGCAACGCGTTCCAAATGCCCAGAACCCTCTGTGTATCCCCCTTAAACATTCCACCTCTCATCTTGAAAGCACGACCTCTCGTTATTGAATCCTTCACCCTGTGAAAAAGCCCCTCTCTATCCACCCTGTCTATACCCATCATGATTTTGTCAACCTCAATCAAGTCCCCCCTCAATCTCCTTTTTTCCAGTGAAAATAAACCTAACCTACTCAGCCGCTCTTCAAAGCAAGTATTTCATTCTGATTGGTAGACAAATGAGTAAGGTTCGGTCACATGGGACAGAGAGGAAGCTCGTCACAATTGGCCTGAAGGAGGAGGGATATTTTTCAGCCTGGAGGCTTGTGAGCAGCAGTGTGCTGTAAGAATTAGTACTGAGTTGACTGCATTTCATCATTTATGTAAAGGATTTGGATGTGAATATAGGGGCCATAGTTAGTAAGTTTACAGATGACATCAGAAAGGTGGTGTAGTAGATTTTCTCAGAGCACAACGAGACCACAATTAGATGGGACAAAAGGGCAAGGAGTGAGAGATGAAGTTTAATTTAGATAAATACGAGATTTTGCATTTTGTGAATGCAAACCAGGGCAGGAATTATACACTTGATGGTAAGGTCCTGGGGCGTGTTGTGAAACAAAGGGATAAATCTGCAGGTGCATTGTTCCTTGAAAGTGGAGTCGTAGGTAGACAGAATGGGACACAACACATTTGGCACATTTCCCTTAATCAGTTAGAGCATTGAATAGAGGAGTTGTGGTGGCATGTTGTATCTGTACAGGACGTTGGTGAGGACACTTTAAGAATATCGCATACAACTCGGTTTTCTGCAGAAATGATTTCGACACAGATGTCCCAGGACTGGAGTTTTGAGCTGTAGGGAGAGGTTGATTAGGTTGATATGTTTCTCCCTGGAGTGTCAGAGGTTGAGGGGTGACATTATAGAGGTTTATAAAATCATCAGGGACATGGATATTCTAAACAGCCACGTTCTGCTCTCCAGGATAGGGGAGTCCAGAACAAGACAGCATAGGTTGGAGGGGAGAGGGTGAATGATTTAGAGGGGACTTGAAGATAAATGTTTCACACAGAGAGTGCTGTGTGTACAGAAAGTGCTGTCAGAGAAAGTGCTGAAGGCGGTTACAATCACATATTTAAAAAGTGTCTGAATGAGGAGCCATATTGGCCAAATGCTGGCAAATGGGACTGGATCAGATTTGATATCTGATCGGAGTGAACAGATTGGACTAACGGGTCTCTTTCCATTCTGCATGACTGTCTGATTCTATAAAAAGGATGATGAATAATTCTGACAGGACCTTTCGAGTGGGAATTCTCTTCACTGGAAGTTTATCGTGCCCCCATGCTCACATTGATCGAAAGATGCATTAGTTAAATATTTGACAGAGAATTGAGTCATGCATAATGGGATACAGACAGGAAAGTGGGGCTGAGACACCAACCTGATCAGCCACAATTTTAGTGCCTGGTGGAGAAGGCTGAAAGTATCTAATGACCCACTCCTGCTCCTCACTCCCATGTTCCCGTGTTCCATTCAGCCCATCAAACCTGCTAGACAGGAGCAGTTGGAGGCTACTTACTCCTATAACCTGGTGCACAGAAACAGAGGAGACCATTCAGCCCTTCAAGACTGTCCCACACGATTTGAGGTGATTTGGGAAATGTAATTGGAACACCCAGGCACGGGTATGAAAGAGGCCCCTCATCTCTCTTTAAAGAGCTTCCCCTCTCTGCAACTTGTGCTTCATTTGTTGGTTATGTTGTAGACCCAGATTCACTGTGAATACAGCCCCTATACCACACCCAGAGATGGCTCAGAAAATCATCTGGTCTCCCTGACTGCAATAGTCAATAACAGACATCCATGAAAATAACACCCACTAACTTTCCAATAACAGAATGGGAGAACATCAGAAACAGGGACAGGTCGTTCACTCCCCAAGCCTGCCTTGCCCTTCACTAAGATTGTGGCTGATCTGCTCTCGGTCTGAAATCCTCTTTAATGCCCAATTCCTCATAGCCCTCACCTCTCTGACAGATCAATATCCATCTACCTCCTCTTCAAATAATTTCATTCATCTCATTCCCCGAACACTCTTGAGAAGAGAAATCCTGACATTCAATCCCACCTGTTTGAAGAAAACACTTGCTGCTCCTATACCATGGCCTATTGATATGAACAAAAGAGGTTGAGACAAGGGTTCAGGTATAAATGACTGGCCCCGATATCAAGGCAGTGGTTGACGTCTGCTGATATCAAGGAGCTTAACAAAACTGGACTTAATGGGAATCAGAGTAACCTCTCCAGTGTTTGGGGTTAAACATGGCACAAAGGAAGATGGTGATCATCTCAGTCCTGGGTCACCTCTGTGTGAGATCCTCAGGGTAGCTTCCTCTTGACAAGCAGCTTCAGCTGCTTCATCAATGTCTTCCGCCCCCACCCCCACCCCTACCCCCACCCTCACCCTCCCCACCATAAGATCAGAAGTGGGGATGGTCACTGAAGATTCCACAATGTTCACAACATTTTGTACCCCTGTCAGCTCCTGAACTAGTCTGTGTCCACGTGCAGCAAGACCCAGACTCCATTGAGGCTTGTGCTGTTAAATGGTCCGTAACATGCATGTAACAGCACTGCCTGACACTGCACATTGCCACAGTAAAACAAGAGTTCATTCGGCACCTCACGCTGGTTTCACAGGAATATGAGGAAGCCATTCAGCCCATTGACACTATTGGAGAAGAACAGGGACAGCCCATTCAGTGCCTCCAGCCTATTACTCAGGAAGAGAAGGAGTCTAGTGTGATGGGCCACACCAGAGCGCCTGGAAAATATTTGAAGGCGGTAACCTAGACTCTATTTTTTTTTTAATTTTGAAGTGACTGTTCCAGAGGCAATGGACTGGTCAAACTACTTGGTGTGAAGATAAACACTATTTATTGAAACATGAAAGATAAAATGAAAGCAAAGAAGGAGGAATTTAGAATAACGTAATTCTATTAGACAAGTTAACAGAATAACAAATCTAGGAACTATTACTAATGAACTGTTCCAATATAGGAAAATCCCATCAACACAGCCCCTGGCAGAAAGGAAAATTCAGACACCGATTGTCACAAACATTTCTGTAATCCAGGAATTAAAAACAGCACCAAGAGAAAATTCAGAGAGTAGCAGACAGGAGATAGTCACTGAAGCTTCCAACTCTGTGGAGACCCCAACAGTTTCTGATGCTACTTGGAAACCAAAACCCAGAGATCGTAACCTGTGAGAGCTGGCCACACCCATTTAGGCTGCATTAAAATTAACCCAAGGTCTCCATGGCTGTTTACTCAGTGGCCTGAACTAACCAGTTTGGTAACGATCATTCAATCTCTCTCTGAAAAGGAACCAGTACAAAATAACCTCTCAAAGCCTGCAGCATCATCACACTTGTCAGTACATCGAGCTGTCAAACAGGAACCGGGGTAACCCAATCAGGCCCTTGGTCCTGTCCAATCGGAAGAGGAACAAGCCATTCAGACCCTTGAGTCTCTTACACAGGAACAGGAGGAGGCCATTCAGCCCCTAAAGCCACTTCCACAGCAACACGATGAGGCCATTCAGCTCCTTCAGTCTATTACACAGGAACAGAAGGAGGCCATTCAGCCCCTAAAGTCACTTATACCGGAACAGGAGGAGGCCATTCTGCCCCTTGAGTCATTTACACAGGAACAGTACGAGGCCATTCGTCCCTCAACGCACTTGCAAAGGGACAGATGAGGTAATTGATGCTGATTCCTGGAATGGCTTCTGCCTAAAATGTGGATTCTCCTGCTGCTCGGAGCTGCCTGACCATCTGTGCTTTTCCAGCAATCTACTCTCGACTACAATCTCCAGCATCGGCAGTCCTCATTGTCTCCAGATTGATGCGCTAACATGATGACGAAGTGGAGCAGAGGCTGCACAGACAGACTGCTCGACATTGTTACTCCTGGCTCCGTTGCTCATGATACACACGTGGGACTTTTACATGGTTTTCTAGAGGTGAGGAGGGAAGCCATATGTCTTGTGTGAAGTCTCAAGAAGGCACCTTCCATCTCCGAGAATCTAGCCTGGTGTTCTCTATGTAGGGTGGAAGCTGGTGGGAATAGCTACTTGTTTCAGATCAAAGGTATTGTGGCTGCGGTTGGGGATTGTGAACAACATGGCGTTCAGTACAGGGTTCACACGCCGACTGCACAATAACGTGGGGAGAGTTAATTTAGGCATATAAACTATTCGTAAAGCCATGTTAGATTGATGAATCGACTCTCTACATTCAAATAATGCTGATCTTGCTCATGTTGATCTTGTCAAGTGCTTGTCTTTTGCAGTGTATCCTGTATGCCTTACTCTGTCCAAGTCTATTTTCACCCTATGATCTGTCTGGCTATGCATACTATGATCTGCCTCCACTGCTCATAAATAAAGTGTTTCCCTGTACTGTACGTGACAATAAATCAAACCAATCAATCCTGGGTAAAGTATGGAATTTCTCACCCTATCAATGTGTCTTTTGGAAATACACTTGCTACACCTCATGTTTCAGCACCACTATTTCTTCGTATTTCCCAGCTCTGCAGATTAAACTCTCAGGTTCGTCACTCGACCCTCATGATACAGCCATCTGTATCTGTGGGAAGGATATCATTCCTTACAAAGGAGATCTGTAGAGAGTGTCCCAAAAGCTCTCTCAGCAAGTCTTTGCAACAGCAGGAAGATGGCTTTACTTATGTACTCGAATCATCTTACAATGAAGGACAGCATACCATTGACTGCACCCATTACTTACACAGGGTTTGATTTAGAGCAGTCAGCATAGTCTTGTGAGTGGGATATCATGCTTCCCAAATTCGTTAGAGTTCTTTGATGAAGTGACCAAGAAGGTTTACGAGGACAGAGCTGTAAATTTAGTCTCTATGGATTTCAGTAAGGCCTTTGATCAGGTTCCACATGGCAGGCTGCTCTGGAAGGTTCCATCACGTGGAATGCTGGGGGAACTGGCCAATCGGATGTGCAGTTGGGTTGATGGTCGGAAGTAGAGGGTTTAGTGGAAGGATGCTTGTCAGACCGGAGGCTGGGTCCATAGCTGTTTGTTATCTATGATTTGGTTGAGAATGTACAAGGCATGATTAGTAAGTTTGCAGATGAAACTAAAATAAGTGGTAGCGTGATCAGTGAGAAAGTTTATCAGAAATTGCAGCAGGAACTTAATCAGGTGGGGAAATGGGCTGAGAAATGGCAAATGGAATTTAATATAGATGTGTGAGGACTTGCATATTGGAAACTCAAGTCAAGGTAGGAGTTACACTGTGAATGGGAGGGTCTTAAGAGGTGCAGTGGGCAGAGAGTCCTTGGTTTTCACAAGCACGGTTCTCTAAGAGTAGAGTCACAGTTAGACAAGGCAGTGAAGAAGGCTTTTGGCACATTGGCCTTCATCAGGCAGGACATTGAGTACAGAAGTTGGGAATTTATGTTGCAGTTACACAGGACTTTGTAAGGCCGCACTTGGAGTATTGTATTCAGTTTTTGTAACCTTGTTAACTGGAGGAAGTTATTAAATTAGAAAGAGTGCAGAAGAAATTTACAAAGACGTTGCTAGGACCCAATGGTCTGAGTTATAGGGAGAGGTTGGACAAGCTAGGACCTTTTCTTTAGAGTGTAGGAGAATGAGGGAGTCCTTATAGAGCTGTATAAAATCACGAGGGGTATGGATAGGGTTAATTCTCTCTGTCTATTTCAAAGGTATAGAAAATCGAGGATTAGAGGGGATCAGTTTAAGGTTAGAGGGGAAGGAATAAAAGGGAACCTGAGTGGCCACTTCTTTACACAGAGGGCTGGTACATGGATGAGCTGCCAGCAGATGTGGTTGGTGGTGGGGGGGGGGGGGGGGTGGGTGTACATTAACAAAATTTCAATGCATTTGGATAAATATGTCGATAGGAAAGGACTGGAAGGATATGGGGCAGCTGCAGGGAAATAGGGCTAACGTGGATGGATATTTACAAGGTGAAAATGAACCCCTCTGTTAATTAAAACCAAACACCCAGAAAAGCTCGCCTTACCTCGTAATCTGTTAAAATATGAGTGACGCAGATCTCCTATATTCCGCTATTTAAACAAAAATTGACAAGTTTGTTTCTTAACTTTAATAGTGAACACTAAACAACAACTATTGACAAATACAAGCCCCTTTTTTCTTAGCTACTTACTATCTGACTCCAACTCTGTAAAAATATGCTGTTCCAACAACGCACATATTAAACATTACAATCTCGAGAGCACACAGTCTCCATCTTCCCCGCTGTGCTCACTCTTCCAGCTGCTGATCTCCCCGGGTCATTTTTTTTAATTGCAAGTAGGTTTACATGAACTTGTATCTTTGATAGAGAGTGTTTGGGATGGCCAGTTAGCACTCCTGCTCTACAGCAGTTGCGCTGCTGTTCGATGGCAGTAGCTCTCCCACCAGTGTTCAAGATGCTGGGTATGCATACTCCCCATGATATAGTAATTCTCATAATTTGGTTGCTTACCAGGTGTCCAAACAATAATATTCAAATTCCATTGGCTTCTGGTTTCCTGAGCGTTATTTAAACTCTTTGGTTGCATTTAAATGGCTGTCAAAAAAACAACGAAAACTCAGGTATCCATTTCTCAGCTAATGGTGACATGTGGAACAGTTTGACCTTTAGGTGGCATCTGTGGCTTTAAGGTCTATTCGGAAAAACCCGTTCTGTTTGAAAGTACCCTACATGTTTTTGGCTTCATAACATCTCCCCGCTTCAGAAAATAAAGTGAACCAGCAGAATGAAAAGATGACTACATTTCTTCTCCTCTAATTGTTAATCCAAATTTTATGAAATACAGAAGTATTAATCTCAGTTATATCATTCATATTAATTCTGCACACCAATACAACACTGGAATAAGTCAAATCTTATCTACACTGCTTTCCTTTAAATCCGCGAAAACCCATCTGCTATCACATTGGAGGAGCCGCAACATTTACATTTTGTGAGTTTAAAGTCGGGAAGGTAAGACTCCAATTAAATAGTCTCATATTCTGGTCTTTCAATATTGCAAAAAATGCTGGAGATTTGTCGTTGTCCACAACCATCTCCGACAATTTGTTTGTTATTTACACATTAAAATATTGTCAGGCCAGTGCGAAACATAATCATTCTTGTTCAATAATGGAGATTTTGTATTTTTTTTCTGTTGGATATTGAGTGTTTTCGACAAGGAGCCAATTAGCCATTCAATTCCATCATCCTCTTTCTGTTTCAATACATCTCCGACCCCTACATCCCGAGCATCAAACACAATTTTCAAAAGGTTTCAAAATATTTGGTGTATCTAAAACTGGTGTGGTGATTAATCCTGATATAAAATTGTCGAATGCCTCCTGGCATTGTTCTGTCCACCACAATTCTGTTTCCTTCTTTACTAAGTCCATCAGTGGTGCCAATACGTTGCTGAAGTTTGGGACAAACTTATGATAGAATCCACTCAGTTCCAAAAATCGAGTCATCTCTTTCTTCGAGGATGGTTGTGGAAATTCCTCAAAGCCCTTCGTTTTTATGTTCCATGGGATCAACCTTCCATGTCCAATGTAATGTCCCAAGAACGTCACCTCTGCCTTCGTGAATTCTGTTTTCTTTAAGTTTATTACCAAGTTTGCTTCTTGTAATCGTTCAACATGCTCAGCCAACTGTTGCATGTGAGCTTTTAATCACTTCCTAAAGATCACCACACCATACAGATAAACTACACAATTTGTTCATCTGGCCACAGCCCTGTTCCTGAGTCTGAAATGTGGCTGGAGCATTATTCATCCATATAAAATACTCGATAATTGTTTTTGTCATCTCTGGTATGTTTACTAGATAGTTTAACTGACTCCACATTTTTTTTAAATTTGAAAGGGGCCACTAAACCTGGCTTTGAAGGGATTTCTTACCACAGGTGATGATACTAATACGTCATCCCCACGGGATATCCTCAAAGTTTCAGTGTTTTTATCTGCCACCTGCTTCACTCTATGTTGTGCTCTTCAGATACTATTTAGCAAACTCACCTACTCCATCTACTCTCTCCTTCACCTCACACACAGAATCCAAGTGTGAGATTTCCGACTTTGGTCCTGTCAATTTATATTTAATTAATTTCAGAGGACCTCTCACTTCATGTACGAATATTAACTCAGAGAAAGTAAAGTGAGTAGATTTATTTGGGGCATCTCTAATGGCAAACAATATAATGGGACACATTTATTGCAATCGTTCGGGTAATCATAACAGTACGCTGATAACATGGTCTTCAGCGTCTGATGCTAACTTTCCAAGGCTCCCTGGGATTCAGGATCCGACGCACTTGATTTCAACTGCTGTATGCTGAACCTATCCATGACTTCCTTAAACAGCTGAGCAGTAAAATGAGTTCCTTGGTCTGACTGAATCTTACTGCCTAGCCCACAGCGAGTAAAGAAAGCTACCAAACCCTCCACCTCCCGTTTTATCTTAACATTCCGTAATGGAATTGCCTCGGGAAATCTGGTGGACACATTCATTATGGTCAGCAAATATAATTTTCCACTTCTATTTTAGGAAGGGGAGCTACACAATTAATCATAACCCACGTAAAATGTTCTTCGAATGCAGTAATTGGCAAGAAAGGTGCAGGTTTTATTACTGCCTGTTACTTACCGACCATTTGATATGTATGTCATGTACAAAAGAAAACACGTCCTTGTGCATACCAGGCCACTAGAAATGCTTCTGCACCTTAGCCTGAGTCTTCTGTACACGTAGGTGACCGCCTGCAATTAGTTTATGTGCTACCCGTAACACTGTTCGCTACACGGAACACAATGTGGTGTACTTCAGCCCATTTCCCTTCTGCAGTAACATATCGGGGTCTCCATTTTAATTTTAGGATTCTATCTTTAAGTTAATAACATTCAACAATATATTCTGATTCCTTTTCTGTGTGTGTGCATGTGTATGCGTGTGTGAATGTGTGAGTATATATCTGTTGTAAGTCCATTAGCCTTTCTGGACTAAACCCCTCTGCCTGATCCTCTGCCTGTTCAGGTTTTTCCTGCACCGTTACATCAAACAGGGGGTCAGTTCACTGAGCATCAACTCATTTGTCTTTTTCGTTCGTTTTTCCTTCCTGCTGTAACTTATGACAGTGGAATCTTGTTACTACACACTCTGGAAAAATTCCTCGGTATTTTTCTTTTAACACCTCAATTTCCTCGACTTCTGTTGGCTTCTTCACCACAAGGGGTGCGTCTCCCACCTCGCCTCCTGCGAAATTGTTACCAAGAACAAACTGTATTCCTGGAACTAACACTCTGTTACACACTGTCACTGTTACTTCCCCAACCTTGATTTGGCACTGCATCCTGATGTTACACAAGTGAATGCTGAATTTCTGTCCCCATTCTACAAATTAACATGCTCTTGATTAACATGCCAGAAAGAGTGAAAATACTTTCATCTCTTCTTATTCGAGGGTGAGAGAAAGTGAGGGCTGCAGATGCTGCAGATGAGATTTGAAAAGTGTGGTGCTGGAAAAGCACAGCACGTCGGCAGCATCCGAGGGGCAGGAGCATTGATGTTTCTGGCATAAATGCTTCATCAGGAAAGTGGGAGGTAAGGGAGAGGGAAGGAGTTTGAGAAATAAATGGGAGGGTGGGGATGGAGCTGTGTGGAAGGGAGCTTAGAAGGCGATAGGTAGATGCAGGTGAAGTGTGATGGTGATAGGTTTGACAGAAGAGTGATAGGACACCTATTGGTGGTAGGACAGCTGGAACCCTCAAACTGTATAGCATCAACGTTGACTTCACCAAATTCCAAATCTCCCCTCCACCAACTCTCCCAGATCTAACCGTTCAACCTAGCACTGACCTCTTGAACCGCCCGAACTGGCCATCTTCCTTCCCACCTATTGACTCCACCATCCTTTCCGACATATCACTATCACTCCCACCTACATCTTCTTATTGCCTTCCCAGTGACCCTCCCTCCAGCCCAACTACTGCCCTCGTATTTATCTTTCAGCCCCCTTGTACCCCCATCCCTCCTGACGATGGGTTTATGCCTGATATTCGATTGTCCTGCTGTTTGGATGCTGCCTGATCTGTTGTGCTTTTCTGGCGCCTCACTTCTCAACTATTAGAGACTGAGCAGATCCCATATCTCACAAAATTATAACTTCTTATCTTTCTCCCCCTGTTCTTTCTGAGTAAACTTTATCCACAGGGGCGAATTCTTTCAGAGATCAGGTACTAACTCCATACCTAGACACTGCCTCAGCTGTGCACTCTCCTGCAGCTCCTCGGCTCTACTTGGAGTCTCCTTTACCAGGTTCACTAATGCCACTGGGCTTAGCCTCTTCTGCCACTTCTTTCCCCAAAGTGCCTTCATTCAACGCCCCATCACTGTGTGTCCCAGCTTACTGCAGTGAAACCACCTTTTCCCAGTGCCCTTCTTCAACCATCGGCACTGTCATTTTATGTGTTCCACTCCCTTATAGTGAGAGCACCTGAGGCCTTTCACCACCTTTCAAGCCCCTTGGTCTTCTTTCTTCACTTGTGGTAAAATATTGTGCGCTACTCTTTGTTTGTAATGTGTGATCGTCCCTTCTCCCAATTTCTATTCCTCACAGGATGAAATTCCTGCCAGAAGCTCAATATCATCTTATGCCCCAGTAAATATTTACCTGCCATTTCTGCTGAGCTTCTCACTTCTTGAACTTTCTGTACATTCACATGAATTCTTACTATCTCTGGAAGTGAGTCTTTTAACTTCTCCAGCAGATTAATCTCTCTTCAAGCCTCGCAGGTCTTATCCATTTTTAAGGCCAGCACCCACCTATCAAAATGACTGTGGTTAATTCTTTCAAACTCAGTATAAGTCTGACCTGGTTCCGTCTCTATTTTTCTGAACTTCTGTCTATATGCTTCTAGGAACCAATAAAAATAGCCAATTTAACATCTTGATAATCTCTTGACCCTACATCTGATAGCGCTGCACATGCCACACCAGCAGTGCCCACCAGCTTAGTCTGCACTAGCATTATCCAGAAGTTCATTGGACATGTCATCTGCCTTGCCATTTTTCCAAATGAAATAAAAAAGGTTTTGACATTTTTCTCACCGAAACATGCCAAGTTATTAGCATAGTTTTACACATCCCTACGTTCTCCCTTCATCTCCATCCTGTTAATTTAACTTTCTTGTCTAATTTCTAACTTCTGAATTTCAAATCCTCTCTTTCTTTCTTTTTTCCTCTCTTTCTCTTTCTTCTCTCTCTGTTTCCTTCCCTTTATTTATCTTCTATCTCCAGTTGCCACATTTGCAATTTAAGGTTTTTCTAACTCTACTACAGATACATCAATGTGCTTGATCAACTCCATTACAATTTCAGCTTCCCTTTTCTCCCTGGTTAAACCCAATTCTAACCTATTTGCTAATTCTAAAAAATGTCCTCCTTTTGTCCTTCTAAACTTCCTTGGAAATTTGGGAACCTCTTTAGTAATGTTAAAAGCCATTTCCCTCACTTTTGATTTAATCAACCACAAGTAACAAAATTAAACGATTTTTTCCCATGGTTTTATTTGAAGATCAAAATCTCTAATTGCAATGAGTTGGAATTTGCTGGGACCGTTTGTACCCCAAATCTGTTCAAGTCGGTCCAAATCCCACATGGCAAGGCCCCAAAACTGTTATGACATCAATGTCGAACCCCTCTGTTAATTAAAATCACACACCCAGAAAAACTCACCTCACATCATAATCTGTTAAACGTGAGTGACAGAGAACTCCTAAATTCCACTAATAAGCAAAAAATTATAATTTATATGTGTGCAAGTTAGCTTGTTGAACTTGAAGGTCTGTTTTCAGAAGTCTCGTCACCAAGACTAGGTGACATCATCAGTGAGAGTCTCCGCTGAAGCTCTGGTGGTATGTCCCGCCTCTCTATTTATAGGTCTTGGTTTCTTAAGATGGGTGATGTCATTTCCGGTTATTTTTACAAAAGAATGTAGACAGGTTCTAAATTGATGGGTTTATTGGTGGACTTCTGGTTAGAACGCCATTCCTCGAAGAAGGTACTTGCGTGTCTTAGCATGTGTGTGTGCTTTGTCCCAGTCAAAGTGGTGCCTTTCATTGTCTGTATGTATGGAACATAGTGATAGTGCGTCATGTCTTTTGATGGCCAGTTGGTGTTCATGTATCTTCATAACACGACAACAGGACAGTTTCAATGGTCGAAAAGTGATTTTATACACACTGTTTAATCAATGTTTGTGTGCAGTTAAGTCGCATTTTTCACATGTGTACAACACATTGTAAATGAACAACAGAGACACAGTTAACGAAAAATGATGCAAATGATGTATAAAATTGATAAAACATTAAAGCATGATTTGATCCTCTCAACGTTCCCTCCTTTTCTGGGATTCCTAACACTAATCTCTCATTCTTATCAGGGTGTGTGCTCCTAAATTCTTGATTCGAGTGTCCCAATTTATTTCAGTTAATCCCCTTTTTACCGGGACTTCAATATATTGGCCTGTTTGAATCTTTCCAAAGCTAGTGTCTTTCATATTATTGGAGAAAAATATTCTGGCATCAGACTCAGCAAGTGAATGTATCACTCTGTTGCACGCGCACTGTACAAAGGACCACAGCACAAAGGCATTGCCAAAACATTGGGGAATGTTAATTTACTTCTTTTGATAATGTAGTTTTCTCATTTTCCACATCTCCAGATCTATATCCTCTCTCTCGTTCTCCCTTTGTATCAAGTGAAGAAATCCACCAATTATTCTTCATGTCCTATCTCTCAAAACACCTTCTTTCTGGTTATATCTAATGCTCTCTTCAAGATGTAATGTGGTTATAATTAAGCAATGTAACTACAAAGACATGCGGGCGAAGCTGGCCAGAGTTAATTGGAAGGGGAGCTGAGCAGGAAAGACCATGGAGTAGCAATGGGAGGAGGTTCTGGGGATAATTCGGAAGATAATACCAGAAATGCAAACCCAAAAAGATGAAACATACTCATGGGAGGACAAGGCAGCCATGAGTGATAAGGCATTAGACCAAAAGAGGAAACATACAATGTGGTGAAGAAGATTGGGAATCCAGAGAATTAATTGGCTCTGAAACTACATAACGCTGGCATCACTGACTCGACAGAGCTCTTAATCATGGTCAGGGAAAGGAACAGAGGAAACACATTCACTTTTAGCACAGAACATGGTATTTGTACAGGAAAAAGATTCAGGTGAATTAAGATCAGTTAAATGCTTTTGCGGAATGTGTCATATTGGAAGCAAGACCCAGGGAGACAGATCCTCAGTAGAATGAGAGTTTGAAAATGGAAGTATTTCCACATCAGAAACCAGGTTAGGTCACTGAGTGCAGGGCTGATGGGTGAATGGGTCTCAGTGAGAATTGGGGAACAGACAGCAGAATTGCATTGCAGATATTGCAGCTCGAAACTGCGTATTCATGTCGTGCTGTAGACCACAGCAGCAGGAGAAGGAGACCTGCATTCAACCACAACCTGTAACTTTTTGCCAGGGTAACACCTCAGTCTGCCATCACCATCAACACCATCTATGGCTCAGTGACGAATGTGGGTGAACATGTCAAAGTCAGAATCACATGAACTTTAACCTGATGCTAACTCATTAAAGCTACCCGACTTGACCAACAGATCTGAACGAAGCACTGCAGTCCTGTCACATTCAGTCATAAATGGTGATGGACGATTAAACAAATGACGGAGGAGTGGGCTTCACAAACATCCCCATCCTAAATAATGGAACACACCTGCACATCAGTGTAAAAGAGAAGAATGTTTTATCTGCATCATCTTCTGCCAGAAGTGTTGAGTCGATGATACACCTCACCCATAACATGATGCCCACAAAATCACAGATGCCAGTCTTCAACCAATTCGATCCGCTGCACGTGACATGGAGAAACAGGTGAACACAGTAGATACGACAAAGGCAATGGGCCCTGACACAATTCCTGAAATAGAACTGAAGACTTGTGCTGCACAAGAAGCCGTCTCCCTGGGGGAAGCTGTTTCATTCCAGCTCCAGCTCTGACATCTCCCTGGCAATGTGGAAAATTAGGCAGCTAAGTCCCGTCCCCTAAAACGGGAATAATTACAATCTGACCAATTACCACCCCCTCAGTCCCAACACGACAGTCAAACTGGTGGGAGTTCTTTTTGACAGAGCTGTCAAGCAGTACAGAAATAACCAGCTCAGTGTGTTTTCCGATAGGTCCCCATGTGGAGATGGTGCTGTTGTGGTAATGTCACTGGATTACTAATCCAGACCAGGCTAATGCTCTGGCAGTGGGTGGAAGTTAAAAACAATTAATAATATATCGAGATCTCAAATCTGGGGTCAGTAACAGTGACCTTGAAGCCAATATGGATTGTAAACAGAATTTCCTTCTCCAATGTACTTTTAGAAAGTGAATCTCCAGTGATTTCCTGGGCTGGCCAAAAAGTGACTCCAAAGACGCTGACATGTGATAAACATTTCAATGGTCTCTGAAACGGCCAATCAAGACACTCATTTGTAACTAAGTACTCCGAGGTCTAAAAGGATGAAACTGGACAGAACACCCGGCCTCGGCATCTGTAGCAGAAAAGGGAATGGGAACACAGTCCTGTCGACCCTGCAGAGACCTCCTGAGAGCGTGTGACAACATTTACAGAGCTTTCCCACAGACTGCACAGAAACAGCGGGAAAGGAGTAGGTCATACAACACATTGAGCCTCCCCCATTCGGTTCATGGAAAAAACTCTCCTCAATGCACTTACCCCACATGATATACATATCTGTTAATGTGAGTAACCTCGGGAAGCTATAAAATAGGAAGTGCAGTAGTATGTTTGGTCCATCGAGTTTGCTAACCAATTCAATGTAATAATGCTTGGCCCTTCATTTCCACACAGTACTCCTGCTCTCCCACCATCCCTTTACTGTCTCTAAATCCTTATTTATAATCAGTGTCTCGGTTTCCAGGTGCGAGCGTATTCCCAGGTTCACCAGTCTGTGAGTGCAGACATTTATTCTCATCTCAATGCACAGTGACCTGCCTGTACCTAATACTGTGGAACCTGATTTTAGACGTCCCAGCCAGGGGAATTATCATCCCTGCTTCCAATCTGTCTCACCCTGTCAGATTTTTGTATATTTCACTGACATCCCCACTCATTTTCCTAAACCCCTTGGATTACAGGCCCAGTCTCCCCATTTCTGTGCTCCAACAACAAGCCTGTCATCCCAGAGATCAGTCTGGTCATCCTTCACTGCTCTCCATCAATGTCAGGTTTGTCCAAGTCAGGATGGTGAATGGCTTGGACGGGAACCTATAGATGATGGTTTTTCCATAAATCTGCATCCCTTGTCCTTCTAGATCGACGTGGTCGTGAGTTGGGAAGGTGGTCTCTCAGGATCCTTGATGAATCATTTCATTGCAGCATGGAGATAGTAAAACACTGCTGCTGCTGCTGCTGAGCGTTGATGGTGGAGCATTGTTGATGAAGGGACAGTCAGACTGGCTGCTTTGTCCTGGATGGTATAAAGCTTCTTGAGTGTTGTTGGAACTGCACTCATCCTGACAAATTGGGAGTCTTCTATCACACTTCGGATTTATGCATTGTAGATGGTGGACAGACTTCTGGAAGTCAGGATGTGAGTTACTCGCCGCAGTATTCCTAGCTTCTGGCCTGCTCTTGCAGTTGCTGTATTTATGTGGTGATTCCAGTGAGTTTCTGAGCAATGATTACCCACCAGGACTTTGATACTGGGGGATTCAGTGATAGTAACACCATTGAATGCCAAGGAGCAGGTTAGATTATATTTTATTGGTGATGGTCACGGTCTCGCATTTGTGTGGCCTGAATATTACTTGCCACTTGTCAGCCTGGATACTGTCCAGATCTTGTCGCATTTGAACATGGACTACTTCAGTATCTGAGGAGCCACAAATGTTGCAGAACATTGTACAATCATTGTCGAAAATCCCCATTTCTGACCTTAAAATGGAGGGAAGGTCATTGATGAAGCGGCCATGAAGAGGTTTTCAGCCGAGGCCACTGCTTTTCCTGGAGCTGAGTTGACTGACCTTTTTCAACCATGACCATCGTCCTACGTGCCAGGTATGATTCTAACCAGCGGGGAGTTTGCCCCGATACCCATTGATTCCAGTATTGCCAAAGCCCCTTGATGCCACATTTGGTCGGAGGCAGCCTTGATTTAAAGGGCTATCACTCTCACCCCACCTCTGGAATTCAGCTTTTTTGTCCATGTTTGAACCATGGTAATGAGGTCAGGAGCTGAGTGGCCCTGAGGGAGCCCAACCTGGGCATCATTGACCAGCGGATTGCTGAGCAAGTGTTGCTTAAAAGCACTGACTCCTTCGACCACTTTACTGATGATCGAGAGTAGACTGCTGGGGTGGTATTTGGCCCGATTGGATTTGTTCTGCTTTTTATATATAGAAGATACTTGGGGTAATTTTCCATAAAATCGGGAAAAGCCATTGTTATAACTGTATTGAAACAGTTTGGCGAAGGGAGTGGCAAGATATGGAGCTCAAGTTTTCAGTACTATTGCCAGAATGTTGTCGGATTATGGACCCTTTGGAATATCCAGTATCTCCAATCGTTTCTGGATATCGCGTGGACTGAACCAAATTGGTTGATGACTGGTAACTGAATTGCTGAGGACCACTGGAGGAGGCTGAAAGGGATCATCCACTCAGCACTTCTGACTGAAGGTTGTTGCGAATGCATCAGCCTTATCTTATACACTGAAGTGCTGGGCTCTTCCATCATGGAGGAAGGGGTTATTTGTGGAATCTCTTCCTCTGGTGAATTGTTTAATTGTCCCCAACGTTTCTCGACTAGTTGTCAAAGGCCTGCAGAGCTTAGATCTGACCCTTTGCTGGTGGGATGACTTAGCTCTGTCTATCACTTACTCCTTATGCTGTTTGGCGCACAAGTTGTCCTGTTTGGTGGCTTCATCAGGCTGACACCTCACTTTCAGGTTTGCCTGGTCCTGGTCCTGCTCCTGCCATCCTGCACATTCCATTGAACCAAAGTTGATCCTCTGGATTGCTGGTAATTGTTGCGAGAGGGATATGCCAGAACATGAGGTTGTGTGGCTGTACAATTCTGCTGCTATTCATGATCCACAACACCTTATGGACACCCAGACTTGAGCTTCTATATCTGTTCGAATTCTGCCCTATTTAGCACCTTGATAGTACCACCCAAAATGGTGGAGGCTATTCTCAATGTGAAGGTGTGACTTTGTCTCCACAATGACTATGCGGTGGGCGCTCTTACCGATCCTGTCATGGACAGATACTTCTGCAACTGGCAGATTAGTAAGGCTGTGGTCAAATATGTATTTTCCTTTTGTTGGTTCCTTCACCACCTGCCGCAGAACCAGTCTAGCAGTTATATCCTTTAGGACCCGGCCAGCTCGATCAGTATTGCTGGAGCTCAGATACGCTTGGAGGTGGACACTGCAATCCTCCACCCAGAGTACATCTTGCATCCGTGCTACCCTCAGTGCTTCCTCCAAGTGTTGATCAACATAGAGGAGTACTAATTCATCAGTTGAGAGAGGCTGGTACATGGTAATCAGCAGGAGTTTCCTTTCCCATGTGTAAACTAACGCCATGAGACTTCATGGGATACGGAGTCACTGTTGAGGATTCCCTGAGCAATTCCCTTCCAGCTGTGCCGCCACTTCTGCTGTGTCTGTCCTGCTGATGAGACAAGAGATATCGGGGAAGATGATGGGGTGTCTGGGATATAGTCATACTCACATAATCATATCTTACAGACAATGTCAAGCTGTTGCTTCACGAGTCTGTTTATTTCAATTCACTATTTTCTGCCAGCTGTCCCATTCTCGAAACATGTACACATATTATCCCCAATCCACTAAGATTGAGGCCATAAGACCATAAGACATAGGAGCGGAAGTAAGGTCATTCAGCCTATCGAGTCCACTCTGCCATTTAATCATGGCTGATGGGCATTTCAACTCTACTTACCCGCATTCTCCCCATAGCCCTTAATTACTTGTGACATCAAAAATTTATCAATCTCTGCCTTGAAGGCATTTAGCGTCCAGCCTCCACTGCACTCTGTGGCAATGAATTCCACAGGCCCACCACTCTCTGGCTGAAGAAATGTCTCCACATCTCTGTTCTGAATTGACCCCCTCTGATTCTAAGGCTGTGCCCATGGGTCCTAGTCTCCACGACTAACAGAACAAATTTCCTAGCGTTCACCTTTTCCAAGTCATGTATTATCTTGTAAGTTTCTATTAGGTCTCCCCTTGACTTCTAACCTCCAATGAATACAATCCCAGGATCCTCAGCCGTTCCTCACATGTTTGACCTACCATTCCAGGGATCATCCGTGTGAATCTCTGCTAGCACGCTCCAGTGCCAGTATGTCCGGCCTGAGGTGTGGGGCCCAAAACTGCACACAGTACTCCAAATGGGGCCTAACCAGAACTTTATAACGTTTCAGTAGCACATCGCTGCTTTTATATTCCAACCCTCTTGAGATAAATGACAACATTGCATTCACTTTCTTAATCACGGACTCAATCTGCATGTTTACCTTTAGAGAATCCTCAACTAGCACTCCCAGATCCCTTTGTACTTTGGCTTTATGAATTTTCTCACTGTTTAGAAAGTAGACCATGCTTGTATTCTTTTTTCCAAAGTGCAAGACCTCACATTTGCTCACATTGAATTCCATCAGCCATTTCCTGGACCACTCTGCCAAACTGTCTAGATCCTTCTGCAGCCCCCCCATTTCCTCAGAACGACCTGCCTGTCCACCTAACTTTGTATCATCGGCAAACTTCGCTAGAATGCCCGCAGTCCCTTCATCCAGATCATTAATATATTACGTAAACAGCTGCGGCCCCAACACTGTACCCTGCGGGACACCGCTTGTCACCGGTTGCCATTCTGAAAAAGAACCTTTTATCCCAACTCTCTGCCTTCTGTCAGACAGCCAATCCTCAATCCATGTCAGTAACTCATCTCGAACACCATGCCCCCTCACCTTACTCAGCAGCCTCCCGTGTGGCACCTTATCAATGGACTTTTGGAAGTCTAGATAGACCACATCCACTGGGATTCCCTGGTCTAACCCACTTGTCACCTCTTCCAAGAATTCCAACAGGTTTGTCAGGCACGACCTCCTCTTACAAAATCCATGTTGATTTGTTCTTTTCCGACCCTGATCTTACAAGAATTCATCCTTAACGATGGATTCTAGAATTTTACCAACAACCGAGATTAGGCTAATTGGCCTATAATTTTCTATGGAGAAAGTGAGGACTGCAGATACTGGAGATCAGAGCTGAAAATGTGTTGCTTGAAAAGCGCAACAGGTCAGGCAGCATCCAAGGAGCAGGAGAATCGACGTTTCGGGCATGAGACTGAAGAAGGGCTCATACCCGAAACGTTGATTCTCCTGCTCCTCGGATGCTGCTGTAATTTTCCATCTTTTGTCTTGATCCTTTCTTGAACAAGGGGGTAACAACAGCGATCTTCCAATCATCCGGGACTTTCCCTGACTCCAGTGACTTTTGAAAGATCTCAACCAACGCCTCCGCTATTTCTTCAGCCACCTCCCTCAGAACTCTCGGATGTAGCCCAACGGGGCAAGGAGATTTATGAATTTTAAGACCTTTTCGCTTTTCTAGCACTTCGTCTTTTGTAACGGCAACCATATTTAACTCAACCCCCTGACTCCCTTTAATTGTTGGGATATTGCTCATGTCTTTCACTGTGAAGACTGACGCAAAGTACTTATTAAATTCTCCTGCTATTTCCTTATCTCCCATCACGAGGCTTCCAGCATTAGTTTGAAGTGGCCCAATGTCTACTTTTGCCTGTCGTTTGTTTCTTATGTATTGAAAGAAACTTTTACTATCATTTCTAATATTACTGGCTAGCGTACCTTCATATGTGATCCACTCCTTCCTTATTTCTCTCTTTGTTATCCTCCGTTTGTTTTTGTAGCTTTCCCAATTTTCTGATTTCCCAGTGCTCTTGGCCACTTTATAGAATCTCTCTTTTTCTCTGATACATTGCCTGACTTCCTGTGTCAGCCATGGCTGTCTAATCCCTCCCCGGATAATCTTTATTTTATTGGGGATGAACCTCTGTACTGTGTCCTCAATTATACCCACAAACTCCTGCCATTTTTGCTGTACTGTCTTCCCCGCTAGGCTCTCTGCTTCCAGTTGATTTTTGTCAGTTCCTCTCTCATGCCCTCATAATTAACTTTATTGAACTGTAACACCATTACATCCGATTTTGCCTTCTCTTTTTCAAACTGCAGACTGAACTCTCCCATATTATGATCACTGCTTCCTAAGTGTACCCTTACTTTAAGATATTTTATAAAGTCTGGTTCATTACACAGCACTAGGTACAGAATAGCCTGATCCCTGTGGGCTCCATGACAAGCTGTTCCAAAAAGCCATCCTGCAAGCATTCTATGAATTCCCTTTCTTTAGATCCACTGGCAACATTATTTACCCAGTCCACCTGCATATTCAAGTCCCCATGATCACCGTGACCTTGCCTTTCCGACGTGCCTTCTCTATTTTTTTGCCTTTGTCATTCCTCAATTCCACCCACACAGACCCCACATCATTCGTCCCGATGTCATTCAGTGCCATATATTTGATTTTGTTCTTAACTAACAAGGCAAACCCGCCTCCTCTGCCGACGTCCCTGTCTTTTCGATAAGTTGTAAATCCTTGGATGTTTAACAGCCAGTCCTGAACCCCCTGCAACCACGTCTCTGTGATGCTTACCGCATCATAATCATTCTCGATGAACTGTGCCATTAGTTCATGTACTTTGTTACGAATGCTACGAGCATTCAGGTAAAGTGCCTTAATGCTAACTTTCTGATCATTAGAGATATTGGAAGTCATAAGATGTCCTAAGTTATCCTTCCTTTTTGCAGCATTTCTAGTCTGCCTCAAGCTGAAATTCACCTGTACACATGCTATCCTGCTGCTTATCTTTTCATTTAACTCCATACTCCCTGTCGCTTTCACTTTCCATTCGCCCAAATTTAGAAGTTTAAAGTCCTACTGACCACCCTTTTTATCCTCTTCGCTAGAACATTGGTACCTGATCGGTTCAGGTGGAGACCGTTCCAACGATACAGATCCCGCTGGGTCCAAAACTGATGTCAATGTCCCATGAAGTGGAATCCCTCTTTGTCACTTCAATCCCTTAGCAATGTGTTTACTGCCCGAATTTCTTATCTCTATGCCAATTGGAATTTGGCTCGGGCAGTAATCCAGAGATTATGACCTTTGAGGACCTGTACTTCAATTTCCTTCCAAGTGGTTGATCATCCCCAAACAGGTCCTCCACCCCAGCTTTGCTTATGTTGTTAGTCCCAACGTGGACCACAACAACTGGATCCTCCCCCTCCCGCTCCAACCGCCTTTCTCAGCCAGTCGGAGATGTCCCACACCCGCAGATATCCCGCAGTTTGATTTTGCAATCTGGGCTTGGAGCTTTACCAAAGTTTTTTTCTGAAAATCAACATGTTTTACATCCAATGCTTCTCTTTCATTTGTCTCTCAGTCTGTTTCTCAAACATAATTCCCATTTCATAAATCTATGTTAGTGTTGCATATGACCATTACTTTCAGCCCTAATAATTATGTTCCATGTACTCTACTATTTTACCACACCAGACTTGGTTTTCCTTGTATTGTTTGAAAGTTCTGTGAAGACAGAACTGCAGTAGTGGCTTCATAGTTCTGTCATTTCCCTGTTCCCCAATCTCCATTCTCTGGTTTCAAACTAGAAGGAAACTGCACTTGTTTTCTCATGTTTCTCACATTGATATGATTTAACAAGTTATTACAGTTCATTCTTATAACCCTTGTGAATATAGTTTCCAGAAACTCATCAATTCCTGCCTTAAACTGCTCAATGATTGACCTTCCACACCATTCACTCACAGGAGCATAGACTCTGTGCCAATAGAAGTACAGCCCGATCTATATTAGTCTCACTTTCCTACAGCAGGCCCATAGCCTGGAATGATATGACATTTCCAACTGCTTATCCAAGTACTTTTTAACGAATTTGAGGTTATCCGTGATAATTCCCCTCTCAGGAAGTAATCCCAGAATCCAACATCCTCTCGGTGAAAAAAAATTTAAATCCTCTCTGAACCTCAAACTCTTCACTTTAAAAGCGAGGTTCTTTGTTCTTGACCCTCTCACTAAAAAGAACAGCTGCTGTCTATCCACCCTGTCCGTGTCTCTCATAATCCTATCCTCCTGAATCACGGACCCCTCAGCTTTCTCTCCTCCAAAGTAAACAACCTGATCTTATCCAGCCTCTCTCCATAGCTGATATGTTCCATCCCAGGGAACATCCTGGTGAATCACGTGTGCACAATCACATCCTTCCTGGACTGTGGCTCCCAGAACTACACACATTACTCCAGTTTGGACCAAAACCTTGTATTGCTCTTATAATCCATGCCCTGATTCAGAAACACAACACCCAAGGACAAATTCTTAACTAGTCCATTAATCTGTCCAGTCACATTCAGGGATGTGTGGAGAAGCACACACTGAGGCTCCCAGTGTGCTGCCATTCATTGAGTCCTCCCCTGCCCGGTTCCTTCTCCCAAAGTGCATCACCTCATCTTTATCAGGGTTACATTCTATCTGACATTGATCTGCCAATCTGACCATTCCATCTGCATCTTCCTGTAACTTAAGGCCTTCCTCCTCACTGCTAAACACTCAGGCAATCTTTATGTCAAACATACACTTACTTATCACATCTCCCCCACTAGCCACCTAGACCCCTCCACATTCAGATCTATATTTTGTTATGAATAATACAAACAGTAAGGGACACAGCACTGATGCCTGTGGTACACCAGGGGACACTGGTCTCCAGTCACACAAACAGCCTTCTCCCACCACCCTCTGCCTCCTGCTACTAAGACAATTTTTGTTGTAACGTGTCATCTTTTGCTTCATATTGTGAGATATTACTTTATTTTTCAGTTTCCCGGTGGAAATTTGTCAAAGGCCTTCCTAAAAAACAAAACAATCGACTTCCTCAAACTAATTCAATCAAACGCATTGGATATGACTTCCTTCTGATAAAGTCATGATGATTATCCCTGATCAAACCTTGCGAATCTGATTGGAGTTCGATTTTCTCCTTCACTATTTTCTCCAGTAGTTTCCTTAACAGTGATCTAATACGCACTCGTCTATAGTTCCCTGGTCTATCTCTCCCACCCTTACTGTGAAGTGGACTCGGTATTAGCAGTTCTCCAGTTCTCGGGCACCTCCACTATGGTCAGATTCTAATTAGAATATTCATTCAGGGTCTTTCATCCCTTGACCCCAACAGCCGCCTGTGATACAACACATTCAGACATGGAGATTGGTCCAAATTTATACAGGACAAGACCTCAAATCCTTGCTCGTATTTTACATCAATCTGTTCAAGAGCTTCCCCGTCCATCTTCTTGAATTCTGTACCTGCATCCTCCTTCTCCCAAGTAAAATAGATGTGAATGTCTCATGTAACAATCCATCAATGTTCTCCAGCTTGACACACAGATTGCCCCTTTGGTTTCTAATGGACACTAACTGTTTGCTGATTATTCTGTTCTATTTGTCCGTATAGAATATCGTGGGATTCTTCCTAATCTCGCCAACCTGTACTTCTCCATCTCCCTCTCTTATTCGGTCCCCTCTATGTTTCTAAGTTTCACTGCAATTACCTCTCATGTTTTGAAACTTGAGATCACAAGCTGTGTTTCCACCTCAGACAATCTTGCCATTATAGGGATAAATCTTGATAATACCTTTTGCAGTCCTCGGTACTCAGTGTATTCTTTCTTAGTTTGGGATTCCGAACGACACACAATGCTCTACGATTAGTCTCATGAACATTCGATGCAATTGGTGCACGACATCTTCTATACTCCAATTAAATTCACAGGAATGTAAACCTAATTTTTACTTTCTAATTTGCATATAATCTTCCCAATACCTCTTGTTTAACTTTTCTTATGAGCTTACTGTGTGAGTTCTATGAAAAAAAAGCTCATGAATATCCAACTATACGTTATACATTGGTTCTTCATTGCCTATGTCAACAAGAATGATCTTCAACCCATTCCAAAACAATGTTTGCCACTTCTGTTTTTCCTTCCATCGATACATTCTCACACTCCCCGGTTATATTATTACCTTCTATATATCTATTAGCACGTTCTTTGTTCAACAGATACCCGACTGCGGATGACAAGATAACTGGTCTGTAGTTCACCATTCTACATCTTCATCCTTTCTTAAAGTGTTGGATAATATTTATAACCTTTGCCTTATCCAGATTGGCTAAATGCCTTTCGGGAATGTGTCAGAAAATAAAGTGAAAATCCGCGATGCAATCAACATGTCTATCGCTACTTCCTCTGAAATTCTTGTATGAATTACAACGAGTCTGTCTGATTTATAAATACTCAATCCAGCTTTTTTTTTCCAAAGATAATCGCAGCATTGTAAAGAATGGTCTTAGACTTTACTTACACAAGTCCTATGGTCACTTGGTATTTCTGGAAGAATTTCAGGACATTCTTCCATGAAGATAGACACAAAGAAACTGTTTCTTTTCCCTGCGATTTCTCTGTTCTCTGCAATAAATTATCTTGAACGCGCACCAACTCTTCCACATTTGACCTTGTTTTTAATTTTATTTCATACATTGATAGATGCTTTTTAGGAGTCTTCATGTTTTTCTTCTGTTTCCACGCTTTTTCTCTTTTTGATTTTCTTCTCAGTTTCTTGGTCATCCTTTGCTGGGTCCTACATTTCTCTGAATCCACTGGCTTACTGCAACACTTGGCATTTTTCTAAGCTGCCTCCTTTCATCTAATAGGTAGATGAAGGTGGGATCGAAAGTGATAGTCGGAGGGGAGGGTGGACCAGATTGATAGGAAGGAGGCTGGACACATACGAACATTCAAAAGGGCTGTGCTGACTTGGAAGGTTGGACTGAGATAAGGTGGGATTAGGGGAAATGGGAAATGGTGAAATCCACTATGATCCCCTGTGATTGGATGGTCCTGAGGCAGATCAGGAGGCTTTCTTCCTCCAGGCTTCTGGTGGTTCTGGTTTGGGGATGGAGCAGGTCTAGGACTCTCATGTCCTTGGCAGAGTGGGAAAGGAAGTTAAAGTGCTCAGCCAGAAGGCGATGGAGTTGTTCAATGTGGCTCTCCCAGAGATGTTCTCTGAAATGATCTACAAGTTGACCTCCTGCCTCGCCGATGTAGTGAAGACCACATTGGGTTTAATGGATGCAGTAGATGAGGCATTCTGTCTCCCTTCATCACCTATTACTTTCAACCCCACCTTCATCTACCTATTGCTATCCCTGCTAACCTCCCCCGCCACACCCCCTTCCCATTTATCTCTCAGCCTCCTTGGCCCATAAGCTTCATTCCTGATGAAGGGCTTATGCCCCAAACATTGATTCATCTGCTATTAGTATTCTGCCTGACTGTGCTTTTCCAGCACCACACTCTTCGACTCTGATCTCCAGCATCTGTAGTCCCCACTTTCTCCTCACACTTTCAGGGCTTACATGACTCAGATTTATAACGGTTACTTCAAATAATACAAAAACTGCCGTGTACTCAAACAGCATAAAAGAAAACCAATACATTGTGGTCACTGATCCCAAAAGGTCCTTTACAGCAAATATTTCAATTAGCTCTTCTGATCACTCAACACCAATTCCTAAATAACCTGATCTCGAGCTCAGTGCTCGACATAATGTTCATGAAAACCATCTCACACGTGGTCATGAAATTCATTTTTCCCAGCATTAGCATTCAATTGGGTTAACACAGTTTAGATATAATTTAAACAGTACAATATTACTGCAGTACCCACAACTGTGTATGTCTCATTTCCTGTTTTATAACATGCCCAGCATT
The DNA here is from genome assembly GCF_047496795.1 of Chiloscyllium punctatum. Classification (NCBI taxonomy): domain Eukaryota; kingdom Metazoa; phylum Chordata; class Chondrichthyes; order Orectolobiformes; family Hemiscylliidae; genus Chiloscyllium; species Chiloscyllium punctatum. The sequence goes on along the minus strand of NC_092762.1, from coordinate 14,478,714 downwards.
TGTATTGCAGCTTTCACTTTGACATAAAATTCCCATCAATGTTTGCTCCTCCTTGCTGTTTTTGCACTCCACCTTACTAGATTCTGGGGCTCTGGGGAGATGAATGGTAGAGATCATATCGCCACATCATTTATGATCTTCTCAAATTTAATTTCTCCAGATCTTCCGTTATTCTGATGGATTAGAGAAGGACATTGATCTTTCAACCATGCTCTGTATTCCCCCAGACAGCTGAGACTGCTCTAACCTGGGTGGGAACCTTACAGCAGGCTGGTAAAGTGTTGCTGCTGCTGTACAGGATCTTAGTGAGATCACATCTGGAGTAGTGTGTACAGATTTAGTCTCTTCAATGAAGAAAGGATATTGTTATATTGGAAGGAGCTCAGAGACGGTTCCCTCAACTGATTCCTGCAATGAAGGTGCTAGCGTATAACGAAAGGATGATCAGGTTGACCCAGTAGCCATTGGAGTTTACAAAAAATAAAGATGATATTATTTGAACATAGATGACGGAAGAAGTCAACAAGTGAAGCGAATTACACAGATAGTGGAGGAATCCATTCCGTTCTCCAGCCTGTTACACAGGAATAACAGGAGGATATTCAGGCCTTCAACCCTGTTACACCAAAACAGGACGAGTCTATTCAGTCCCTGGAGCCTGACATACATTTACAGAAGGAGGCCAATCAGCCAGTCGAGCCTTTAACAGTAGGCCATGCTGCACCAGCATCCTGTTAAACAGCAACAGGATCAGTCCATTCAGCCTCCTCAAGTCTGTAACATAGGAACTGGAACAGGTCACATCGTGACTGATTATTGTTCCACTGGGATAATAGGAGGCGATTCAGACACACCAAGCCTATTACAAGGGAATTGGATAAGGATAAAAACTATCTGAGACTTCTTTCATGAGAAAGGAAGAGGTAATTTAGACACGTGATTGTTTTATGGGAAGAAGAGAAGACAAATCACTCCCTCGGTCCCATCTCTGGGATACATGAGGAGACCGTTCAGTATTTCCATCTGTTATGGAGAAGTATGAGAAGACCCGTCAGCCTCTCGAAATGTTAGACAGCAACAGGAAGATTCCATAATCTCCCAATCCTCTAAAGTATCAACAGGAGGAGGTCATTCTGGCCTTCCCATGACAACATGGGAACACCAGAAAGACGTCAGCTCATCGAGTTTGTACACCAGCAGGATGGTGAGTCCATTCAACCACATATGGCTCTTACACAGCATTTGGAGCAGATCTCTTAAAAATGTTTGCCCATTATACAAGAATTCAAAGAAAACGTAAAGGTTTTTGAAAGGGAAGAACTTGTAATAATGGTATACATTAGGGACTAAAGTGTAACAATAAACTATTGTAATTTAAGGCAAATTGTTAGAATCCATTGTTCATGACATTTGCAAAGTTAAACCACAATCCGTTAGAGTCAACATGGTTTTACGAAGGCAAAATTGCGTTTGAATTGTTTGCTTGAGTTATTTGAAGATGTCACAAACAAGGTGATCGTGGGAATCCTGGAGATGAATCATACCTGCTCTTCCTGAAAGCATTGGATATGTTGCTTCTCCAAAGAGTAAGTGGTAAGATCAGACAACATGGGTTTAGGAGTAATTTATTCGCTTGGATGGAGGATTGGTTAACCACAAAATGGTTTCAGATGGAATAAATGTGTCATTTTCTTTTGCTAATACAATTTGTAGGGTGCCATTGATTTCAGTACTCATGTGTCATATATTTGCGATCGATGGTATTACTGTACTCGGTTGATGGGATAGAAAATGCGATGCCACATTTTCAGATGACACTAGCATTGGTAGGAAATTACTTCGGAATGATGATGCAAGAGATTTGAAACTATATGGATAGGTTGGGAGAATGGGCCAACATTTGGCAGGAAAATTAAAGTGAACAAATATGGGGCTATTCACGTTGGCCACGATAATAGACAAACTATTATCTAAATGGAGAGAACGTTCAAAGTGTTTAGGTGCAAAGGGATCTGGGTTTCTGCTTGCATATCACAGAAAACCTGCCTGTGGGTACTGTAAGTAATGAGAAATGCAAGCATAGTTTCAGTGTTTATTTATAAAAGGATAGAGTAGAAAGGTAGGGAGTGTTGGTGTAGCTATGCAAGGCATTAGTGAGGCTGCAACTGGAGTACAGTTTGGGTGTCCTGCAGAATGAGGTATTTCCATTGGAGGCAATTCAGAAGAGCTTCATTAGATTGATTCCATATTTGAAGTGTTTGTCTTATGAAGAGAAATTGAGCAGTTTAGGCTTTTAATTTCGAGTTTTTAAGAATGAAAGGAGATCTCATTGAGGTCTGTAAAATGCTAAAAGTAATTGAATGTGTAGATGTGGAGTGGATTTTTTTTCATGTGGCGCAATCTACAAAAGAGACTGGAGTTTTAGGATTGAGAGATAGCAGGATAGCACAAAGATATATCAAATACAGATCCTTCCAGCAGTTTTCCAATCCAGGAGGAAACAACATCAACAGAGATCTCAGAGAAAAGCAGCTGGGGATCATGTATTGAAACTTCCAACACTTTTGGGATCCCCAGCAGCTTCTGAATGCTTCAGCTAAAAACAAAATGAGAAACCCTCGTCTGGGAGAGCTGGCCACTGCCCTTCCATTGTTACCACTGTTTTACTGAAACCTAAAATCTCAGTTATTTACTTAAACTGTTTTCAGACAGCAGTTCTTCACCTCTGCCTTTAAAACCTCTCTTCAAAAAAAACCCAAGAGAAAATAACCCTTTTACAGTGATAGTATTCTCACAACTCCATCTTTAATAGAATCATCTGTCAATATACAAACGTGGATTCATTTTAGACCACCTAATCTCCCACTATTAGCAGACTGGAATGAATATGCTTTACATTGACTCTGAGCATACAAATGTTGACAACTAGTTTCGATTTCAGTCATTTTACTCCTGCCACAGAATGCCTTTGTCTTTCTTCATCCAAGTCTCCACAACGTGTCAAAACGTAGGTTTTCTCGCCCTGTCACCTGTATAGTTTCCAACTGAATGGCAGCAATAATAAGCTCAATCGAAACAGACTGGTATTTTTCTCCCTAAACTTCTCCAAAAACTTTAAGGGGTCACAATCAGAGATAAAGATTTATCTCATGTTTGTTATTCGCAATTTAAATGCTGAAATGTTGTATCGCCAACACCAAGCTCAAGGCCTCCTCACCCATTGTGGAATAAATCTGTTGGTGTTTCCACTGGACACGCCAACCACACGTTACATAATGGAGCACTTCTCATCTCTCCAATAGTCCTTCTGAATGACTTGCCTCTTCATGTATCAGCATAAAAGGATGACATACTTCTGCACCTCTTAATGCTCTAACCTCTTTACCTGCTACTCCTGGCCTATGCCAGTAAACCTTACTCTCACAGGTATATGTTTTAGAAAGATCTCGCACATTCTTCTCAATCTCTCACAGAAACCAAACTTTGATTTCTGAACTCAATCATCATCCTCAGACATTTCAGCTTCTAACCTTCCCATTGTTACTCTCTGCTCTTCTACACGAGTTCTCATGACTGCAGGAAGTCAATTGTTGAACTTCTCCAAAAAAGAATCTCTCTAAGAGTGCCATAGGTTTGTTCTGTTTTTAATACCCTTACACACCTTTCAAAATGACTTTGTTTGATCCTTTCAAACTCAATGTGCGTTTAACCAGTGAACCTTTTTTAGATGCTGTCTATTGGCTTCTGGCCCAAGCTCATATGGATTTCAGATGGCTTTCTTCACCACCCCATACTGGCCAGATACCTCCTCCGATAGGGATGCAAATACCTATCAGCTTTGTTTGGATCAACTAAATCCCCATGGTCACTGAGCAGTACATTTGTTTAGCCAAATTCTCAAATGAAATTCAAAAGGCTTCCCATCCTTATCATCAAATGTAGATAATGCCTGGATGTATTGAAACAGAACCCCATTAGACCATTGGTTACAATAGGGTTGCTCAACCTTACTATCCTCCTCATCCTGCCGACCTGCGACCTTCATCACCGCCCTCTATGTCAACTTTCCTCTATAACTGCTAACATTTTAAGTTGAAACTCTCTGCTTTTCTTCTGTCCTTTCCTCTCTTTCTTCTTCATTTCCTTTTCTTTTATTTCTACTTTTCATCATAAGTCAAACTGTTTCAATTCCTTCTCATGTTCAAAGTGCCTCATTTGAAATTGAATTCCAGCTATTTCCAAAGAGTCTAATGGCAATTCTACCCAATGGAATTGCCGAGCTATAGCTGTAAGTATCTCTCATTTTCTCACAGACAAAAGCAAACCCAACTCCAACTTGTCTGTCAATTCCTACAGCTTTGCCTTCATTACCTTTTGTAAAACCCCCAGCTTTACTTCTTCCACACCCAGAGAATTCTTCGTGACTGAAAGAGTCTTTAGACACAAAACACTGTTTAAATGAACCGAATTCAACATCCGCAACAAAAGACACTAACAACTACCATACACGACTTTTGAACCCAATAGTCTCCCGGTGCATACTCTCCAGTTTCTGCATGACCTTATTCTGGATTCTCTGGTTTCCTCCCACAATCCAAAGATGTGCATGTCAAGTGAGTTGGCCATGCTAAATTGTTCATAGTTTTCAGGGATATGTGGGTTATGTGCCTTAGTCGGTGTAAATGTGTAATAATAGGGTAGCGGAATGGGTCTGGGTAGGTTACTCCTCGGAGGGTTGGTGTGGACTTGTTGGGTCGAATGGCCCGTTTGCACACTGTAGGGATTGTAATTCTAAACCCAATATGGTATTATCGATATAGAACCAGACAAGAGTCCCCAGTTTGCTTCAGACCAACCAGACTGCCTCAAACTCGTTTAAGAGGGTACTTGGATGCTAATCCTTTATTATTTTAAAGGTAGATGTGAAATGGTGTTCCAAATGTGATGCTACTAGTCAAACCTCTCACCATTAAGCAAAACACAATATATTTAAAGACTCGACTGAAAATCAATTCAAAATGAAGAGGTATTGAGAATAATTTAACTATTGGAAACCTGAACTGAATAATGGATACCGTACCTTCTACGGATGAACTGTTCCAATATACTAACATCCCATAAACACACACCTTTGCATAAAGGAACATTCAGGCAGATATTCTTGCATACAGTTCTCCAATCCAGGAGGAATCAGCATCAAGTCAGGTTTCAGACAGAGTAGCAGCTGGGGATACATTACTAGGCCGTTGTTGCTACTATTTATTAAAAACCCTAAAAGTGTCGTAAGTTATTTACTTTAGCCGTTTTCAGTAGGCAGTTTGGCCTTTAAGATCTCTTATTTAAAAAAAAGGAGAAAATAACTTTTTTTTAATAGTGACAGCATTGTCACACAATTTAGATGCCTGGTCCTTTACTCTCCGGGCTTCCTCGTGCTACTGATCACAAGGTCACCTGAGAGGGACAAATTCAGGTACAGACCAAGTTACAAGGATGTATCTCATAACTTCTGAAACACCCCTGTCCGTGGACCATCACGTGGGACATATTGGGACGTGAACAACAGCCTGAAACACACCACTTCACTGTTTCTCAGCTTCACAATGCCAGCACTCCATACACTAGGGAGCCAAAAGCAAAGGCCAGGGAAAGATACAGAGGGACAGAAAGATTCACATTAAAGACAGAAACAGGCAGTTAATTAACTGAAAAATGTTGTGGAAATAAGGAGAAAAAGACAGGGCAGTGGGACTAACTGGAGAAGTGAGATCTTCGAGAGTAAACTTACAAGAATGACAACATTGAATAAAGGCATTGTCAGATCAGCTGAAATGGTTTGTTACATCAAATCCTAAATCTACATCACAGAACACCACAAACAACATAAACTGGGACAAGATGAAAGCCCAGCATGGAGGGCTGTGCAGAGCATGCTAATGTGTTGCTCAGTAAAACTGCACTATCTGCCCAGCGTAGAGAGTATTGCAAACTTTACTATCATATGCTAACTATCCTCGCATCAGATTACTGCCGACAATGGGAAGATTTGCTGTGTGCGTGTGTTCATCAGAAACTGAGGGAGAGTGCGTGTGTATGCGCGATTGGCGGGGTTGAATGCGAAACTCATTGTTTGAGAAGGAACGCACATGTAGGAAATTATTTCAAATAAGAACAACTGGCAGGCTTTTTGTTAATCAACAGAGAGAGAACGAGAGAAGTTTCATGGACAGATGAGGTAAAGTGTTTGAGAATGCTAAAATAAAGGCATTGCCAGACACAATATCAATATACATCGGCGTGCACATGAATGACAGATGGATGTGAGTTTGGTGTGAGGTCGAATCAGATTTGCTTCGGCAGGTTTGAAGCCGGGAGTGTCAGCAGCAAATTATTAACTTTATTAACACTGTATTTCATAGCTCAAGGTTCAAACAGCAGATGGACTAAACCAGTGAGATATATTCTGGAGTGGTGAGTATTTCAAGTTAGAAATGGTCAGGGTATGGGGTCAAGAATCAGCTCATGTTCAAAGGTATCTCCCACAGTTGTGGCTTGTCTGCTTCAGCAGCAGATATTGGCCAGGGATGGGATGGAAAGAGTGGAAGGAATTGAAGTTTGTAACCAGAACAGTAGAGAGTGACCTCTATGATCTTAATATGTAAATAACAAAGGCAATGATACAGTAAATTGTAGTTCGCAGCTGGAACTGAGTAGGTCAACATAGAGACCCGTGAGTAACACTGCCAGAGCAGAGAGGGAGACAGTAATTGAACACATTCATTGATGTCGTTCTTAGTAGTCTGTAGAGTGAATATATGGATTGAAAGTTTTAACAGGAAAATAACAGTGACAAGAAGTGTAGACTATATGAAAGAACAGTAATACAGTCATAACCGGTTTATAGAAAAAACATCTGGTCAGTGACACTTACCAGGAACACCAATGATTGCCAGGAAAGGATAATAAAAATCTCGAAAAATGAGAAGAGCTGAATAGATCCGCAATGATAATGACCAGCAATAAAATGCAGAAAGATACCATACATAATAAACTCCTGTCTATGGTTGGAACATGCCAGTGTAATGTTCCCAGATTCTGATACATTTTTGGAACATTCCAGTCTAATGTTCTCAGATTCTGATCTCTCCTTCCCCTCTCTCCAAATCTGCTGATCCCTGTCAGTGCTGTGATGCTCCGATCATGTTATGGGATAACACATTGAACGGCGTACATATATCCTTTAAATATGGAAACCTTCCACTGGCATAATTAGAATACATGGAGTTTAGCATTAATCACAGTCACTGAACACACTCTGGGAAACCGGTTGTCAAAGGCTACGACAACGGATGAATGAGCACCGCACAACAATCAACAGACAGGAGTGTTCCCTCCCAGTTCGGGGAACACTTCAGTGGTCCAGGACCTTCAAGTTCGGACTTTCTGGTGACCATCCTCCAAGGCGGATTTCAGGACAGGCAGCAGCGAAAGGTGCCCGAGCAGAGGCTGATAGCTAATTTTGATGCACATGGGGAGGGCCTCAACCGGGAACTTGGGTTCATGTCACATTAGAGGTGACCACCATTGCACTATACACACACAGGCACTCCTGTACACACACATACATACGGACACACATGTACACAGACACGCACACAGACACTCACATGCACCCTTACAGACACACACACTCCCACACTCACACAGTTATCCTCTCAGATAATTAGACCATTCTACACTCATGCACACACATATACACTCTCTCTCACAGACACTTTCAATCCCCCACCCCAGACATGCACACACACTCCCACACTCACACATGTACCCCCTCACAGACTTAAGACACTCCACATCACGACACACACATGTACATTTTCTCTCACACTCACAAACCCCCCAGTCAAGACAGACACAGACACAAACACACACACACAAACCGACAAAGACCCACATGCACACATATATTTTGTGGGATGAATTTGTACTTGCAGAGTTGTACTTGAAATTTGTTCAAAGATTTCGTGAATTCATGTAAAACCCTGAGCTCAAAAACTGCATGGAGTCATGTAAAACTCTGTTATCTCACTTTTCAGATTAGAATCAATCTACACATCATGGCATAGACAGAGAACACAGGGGGCTAACACCTTCAACATATTGTCTAGCTAACACTCACTGTTACAGCTAACCTGAGAATGCAACATTTTATTTTTAGAAAAGGTTTCGTGATTTACACAAATGAAAGAAGTGAAACTATCATAGTATGCAAACAGATGAAAAACTCAACAGACAATCAAGGTATTTTTCAATGAATAATTTCAGTTACATCACACTGTAAATTTTTGCTATAAATTCTGTTCCTTAGAAGTGTGTCCTCCACTATCACCTGATGAAGGAGCGGCAATCCGAAAGCTAGTGTGCTTCCAATTAAACCTGTTGGACTATAACCTGGTGTTGTGTGATTTTAACTTTGCACATCCCAGTCCAAAATATGACTGAGCAAACAGGTTCAATTAACCAGTTCCACACATCAGTTTTCATATAACTACAAAAGAGAATATTTACTGGGTTTGGATGGAATGGATGAGGGTTGCTGAGGGATGGATCATAAATCTTCAAATCTTTTTTTAAACTTGGATAATAGAGAATTAACAGAACACTGCAGTGGTCTATATATGTTCCACTCTGTTTTTGAAAGAGGCTGTTATAAAATAACATATCGGCTAAATAAAGAAAAGTCGGGTGGGCAAGTTTCTCGATTCCTTATTGACCAGTGTGAGGCTACTCCTGCTTTTGAGTGCCCTGCTAGCAAATCCTTTCATAACCTTGGGACAGAACATTGAGACTGCTGCTCAGCAACAGGCCGAAGCAATTCTGTCTCTCTGGGCCTCTTACAGAGGGAGAATAGAAGGCCATTCTGCCCATATTAGCCTGTCGCTACTTGAAAAGGTGGTAATCTAGAATATTGGCACATTTTGCCAACAAGGAGAAAGTGAGGACTGCAGATGCTGGTTTATCAGAGCTGAAAAATGTGTTGCTGGAAAAGCGCAGCAGATCAGGCAGCATCCAAGGAGCAGGAAAATCGATGTTTTATGCTTTTCCAGCAACACATTTTTCAGCACATTTTGCCAAAAGAATCATTCAAAACGAAGAGATATGTCGCTGCAGCTGTATGAGGTGTTACTGAGAGGGCACCTGGAGTACATTGTGTTGGTTGTAATTCTGTAACTGAGAAGGGATGGACATCCATCAGATACAGTTTAACAACTGCTCGTAAACCACGGGTTGCTGTCTCATTTAATGTCTCGGGTCTGTTACACAAGGACAGGAGGGGAGGCCATTCAGCCTTTCCAGTCTATTACAGAGGGCCACGAGGAGCCCATTCAGCCTCTCGAGCCTGTTACAGAAGGGCAGGAAGTGTTTTGTTAACTTTCTGTTACGCATAAATATTAGTTTCAAGTTAGTTGTGTAATAGGAAAGACCTGATGTAAACATTAAAGTTCTAACTTTGAACAAGGCCAATTTTGAAATTATTAGGTGAGCCCTGTGAAAGGCTGATTGGAATACCCTATTTACAGGGAATGGGATGGTTGGAAAACGCAAGGCCAACAAAACCTGGTTTCAGAGAGTCCAGAGCTAACGTGTTCCTATTAGTGAGATGGGCAAGGCTGGTGGGTGCAGGGAGTGCTGGATGGCTAGATATATTGATGCTCTGGTCAAAGTAAGGACGGAGGCATATGTCAGGTAAACAGAGCTGAGATTAAGTGAATCCCGAGAGGAGTATAAGGGCAATAAGTGAATAGTCAACGGGAAATTCGGGCAAGAAAAATGTGGACATGCGATGGCTTTAGAACTAGGGTGAACGAGGCATTGAAGAAATTCTACAAATCCTTTAATGGCCAAAGACTTACTAGGGAGAGAACAGGGCCCCTTAAAGATCAGTAAGACTACCTATGTGTGGAACCACAGGAGATTTGAGAAATACGAAACAAAACCTTCTCCTCAGTATTTAATGAGGAGGAGGTTACAAGAGCGAGAGAATGAATAAATATACAGTGAAACATTGAAAGGTGTCTATATTACAAGGAGGGGTTTGACATTTTAAAACACATAATGGTGAACAAATCCTTGGGACCTGATCAGTTATATCTCAAATGTTTGTGGGAAGCTAGGAAAGAAATTGGTCAGCATTTTGCTGATGTATTTGTATCATTGATTTCCACAGGTGAGGTGTCAAAAGACTGGAGGGCTGCTAAAATACTGTCATTATTTAAGAAAGTAAGGAAAAAAAAACAGATAACCATAGATCGCTGAGCTTGACGTCAATGGTGAATAAAGTGTTGGAGGGGATTTTGTTGGAAAGGATGTAAATGCATTTGAAAAGACAAGGACTGAAGAGGGCTTTGTACATTGGAGATCACATCTCACTGACTCGGTGTAATCTTTTGAGGAAGTGATGAAGATGATTGATGAAGGCAGGAGAGTGGATGTTGTCTTTATGGAATTCAGTAAGAAAACCAAAATGGTCTACATGGTAGACTGGTTAGCAAGGTTAGACTGGCTGGGATCCAGGGAGAACTCGCCATTAAGATCCAAAATTTTCTTGAATATTGGAGACAGGGCGTGACAGTGACATTTGTTCATTAAACGTGGAGACCTGTGACCAGTGGCGTGCCGCAAAGTTCAATAATGGGTCCACTGCCTTTTGTCACTTATACAAATCATTTGCATTTGAGTATATGAAGTATGGTAAGGCTGGGACTATTTTCAAGTGTTGAGGCTGAGGGGTGACCTGAAAGAGGTTTATAAAATCATGAGAGGCATAGATAAGGTAAACAGTCAATTTCTTTTCCCAAGATAGACATGTCCAAAATTAGAAGACAAAGGTTTACGGTGAGAGGAGAAAGATACTAAAAAGGAACATGAGGGACAACATTTTCACACAGAGACTGCTGTGTGTATGGATTCCACAGCCAAAAGAGGTGGTGGAGCCAGGTACAGTTACACCATTTAAAAGGCAGTTGGATGGATACATGCATTTCTAGTGTGTAGAGGGAGATGGGCCTATTGCTCGCAAGGGGAACGAGATTAATTTAGGATATTTGGCGGTATGGATGACCAGACAGAACGATCTTTTTCCATGCTGCACATCTCTGAGAGTCTATTGACTCTTCAGTGTATAACACGGGAACAGGAGGAGGCCATTCAGCATCTGAATTCTGCCAGTCGGCTTGTTTGATTCATTAGTGAGAAACAAAAACAGAAATACATCAGTCAGATTTTGATGAAGTTCTACAGAAACAGAATGGCCTTTCATCAAGAAAAGCTGCAAAGAATGTGAAGAGGCCATTCAGTCCCTCACCTCCATGCCACAGGAGCAGCAGGTGAGCACAGAGCTATTGGAGCCTGTTACTCAGGAGCGGGAGGAGGACATCTACTTTCACAAACTTGGGATCAGGAGGCAGTCATTCAACTGCTTGGAACTGGGACACAGGGACAGGAGACAGTCACTCAACTGTTCGAGCCTGGCACACAGGAACAGGAGCCAGTTATTCAACTGCTCAAAACTGGGGCACAGGGAAATCTGGAGGCTAGTGAGGCCCGACGATCCTGTTACGCAGAAACAGGAGGAGGTGACTCAGTCCCCACCAGTATGGGACACTGGGAGAGAAGGGGAATTTGCTTGGAACAAACAGAAATATATGAATAAATTGCATCAGTGGTCCATTCATTCCTGCCCCACCATTCACTAAGACCACGGCTGATCTGATGGTGATTCCCTCATTCCATTTTACAGAGATGCTCCTCTCTGTCGCCTCTGCTGCATTTGTTGGTCATGTTGCAGACACAGATGCTGTAACAGCCGTCATCATGACTCATCCAGAGGGATGGGTCGAACCGGATGAGTCTGGATTTGAAGGGTCCAATCACAAGAATTAAAACACAAAATAAAGGCATTGCCAGATGTTTAGTTCTCTCACATTCGCAATCCAAATCACATAACCAGCCAATCCATGACATATTCAGGATGGAGCACTGTGGAGATCCGGCGAGTGTCTGCTGAATGCAACCCAGCTATGTGCAGAGTGAAACTCTGTGCAGCCCACACCAATGCTGGAACTATAAGCCTGGGCTAAATGTCCAGCATGGGGGGCTGTGCAGTCCGCACCGGTTCATTCATAAATAAACCCAGACTGTGCATTGTTCGGCAACACTGTGTTAGTTCACTGCCCAGTGTGGGGAAAAATGTAACCAATGCTGAAAGTGACAGGATGTGCAGTTCCCATCCATTTACAGCTCCATATCTCCACTGTGCCTTGACAAGGCGTGCTGTGAATGTGAAAATCACTGCGAGGAAGAGATGTAAATGGAAACAATTTAAATACCAACAGTTCTGATTAAGGCACGTATCAGTCTAGTATTTAAAGATGAAATAGCTGAGATAATAACCAATGAGATTTTGTAAATGATGCAAACAATAAGAGGGGTTGGTAACGTTATAGTGGTTGCGCTATAAGCCTTCAAATAATCAATGGGAATTAGAGGAACAAATATGCAGGAAGACTGGCAAGACTTCCAGGAGCAATAGGGTTGTCATAACAGGTGATTTTAATTATCCTAACAAAGACTGGGACTTCCAGAGGGTGAAGAACTTAGATGGAACGTAATTTGTTAAGTGTGTTCAGGAAAGCTTCCACAAGCAGCATGTAGAGGGTCCTCCTGGGGAAGGGACAAACTCGACCTACTGTTAGGTAATTGGGTAGCATAGGTGACGGACGTAAAGTGGCGGAGGATTTTGGGAAAAGTGACCAGAGCTGTATTAATGTTAAAATAGGTATGGTAGGGAAAAAAATGGTCCACGGATTAAAGTTCTAAATTGGGGCAAGGCGAATTTTGTTGGAATTAGACAAGGGATTGCAGGGGTTGATTGGAGTCGTGTATTTCCAGCTAAAAGGATCCCGGGCAAGTGGGAGGGCTTCAAAAGTGAGATAGCTCGAGTTCAAGGTCGATATGTTTCTGTGAGGGTGAAGGGAAAGTGAGGCTGGAAGAGAGAACCCTGGATGACAAGTGATATTGAGCCTCTTACCAGAGAAAAAGCAGGCGTGGCACAGGAACAGGCAGCTGGGACCAAGGGAATCTCTGGCGGTACACAGGGGATACAGGAGTTTACTGAAGAAGGAAATCAGCACGGCTAAAGTGGGGTATGAGATAGCCTTGGCTCAGCAGATTAAGATGAATCCAAATTCAGTATAGTAAAGAGAAAGAACAACTAGAGAGAGATAGGACGCCTTAAAATCCAAAATGGGCATGCATGTGTAAAACCTCAAGAGATGGATGAGGTCCTCAATTTCCCCTCTGCGTTTATCATGAAGAAAGACATGAAGACTTGCGACCTTTGAGAGGTTAGTTGCGATATCTTTGCACAGTCCATATCACAGTAGAGGTGCTGTTGGACATATTAGAATGCACAAAGTCAGATAAATCTCTTGGTCCTGACCAGATATATCTAAGAGCACTTTACAAGGCGAGAGAAGATAGGTCAGGGGCAAGGTCCCAGAAGACTGGGCAGTAGCAAATTTTGTGCCCTTATTCAGAAGTGCTGAAAAGAAAATCCTGGGAAATATAGACCAGTAAGGTTTACATCTGTTTTGGAAACCACAAGAGAAGATTCGGAGATATAAGATATGTCTGCATTTGGAAAGACAGAGTTTGACTTAGAGCAGTCAGCACAGCTTCATGCCTGACAAATTTTGATAGACCTTTTGAGGAAGTGACCAGGAAGGTTGACGAGGGCAGGGTGGTGGGCATATTCTATATGGATTTCAGTAAGGCCTTTGATAGTGTTCCACATGGTAGGCCGCTCTGGAAGGTTAGATCGCATGGACTCCAATGTAAACTGGCAAATTGGCGACACAGTTGTCTTGACGTGATGAAGCAAATGCCTTTGGTGGAGGTATGCTTGTCGGACTGGAGGCTTGTGACTCGTGGAGTGCCTCAGTGGTCGGTCCTGGGCCCATTGCTGTTTGGTATCTATATCAATGATTTGGACCAGAGAGCACAACGCAAGTTTGCAGATGACGCTAAATTAGGAGACATCATTTACAGTGAGGAACGTTATGAGAAATTGCAACAGTACCTTGATCAGCTGGGGAAGTGGGCTGAGAAATAGCAAATGGAGTTTAATATCGATAAGTGTGACGTCTTGCATTTTGGAAAGTCAAATCCAGGTAGGAGTTTAATGACGAATGATAGTGCCTTAAGGAGTGTAGTGGAACAAAAGGACGTTGGAGATCAGGTGCACGGTTATCTGAAATTTGACTCACAGAATCACAGGACAGTGAAGAAGGCTGTTGGCACATTGGCTTCATCAGCGCATTGAGTATAGAAGGTGGGACGTTATGTTGCAGGTGCACAGGATGTTGGTAAGGCTGTATTGGAGTATTGTGTTCAGTTATGTTCACCTTGCTCTGGAAAGGATATTATTGAACGAAAAAAAGTGTAGAAGAAATTTACAAAGATGTTTCCTGGGCTAAAGGCTCGAAGTTTTAGGCAGAGATTGAACGGGTCAGAACTTATTTCTTTACAGTGTTGCAAACCGAGGGGGTTCTTATAGAAGTGTAGCTCTTATAAAATCATGAGAGGCGTGCATGTGGCGAATAATTCAAAGTTTTTTCCCAAGTTTGGTGAATCGAGTACTAGAGGACATCCATTAATGTTTGGAAAGGATAAAAAATGTAAAAAGGAAACTGAGGGGCAACTTTTTAACATAGAGTGTAGTACGCATATGGACTGAGCTGTCAGTGGAAGTGATTGAAGTGGGTACAATAACAACATTGAAAAGGCATTTGGACACATACACAGGTAGGAAAGCATTAGAGAGATGCAGAACAAGGACAGGGGAATGGGGTGAGTTTGGATGGACATTTTGTTTGGCATAGACCAGCTGGGCCAAATGGCCAGTCATACTGGCAGTCTCGTGCAATATGACCGTAGATCAGTGTGTTTTGTGGTGGAGACAGGGTGGGGGAGTATACACCGAGATAAAATGTCATGGAAGGATATATTCACAGGTTCAGAATGCTGAAATGAATTCATTCCGATAGTATCATGCAACACGGTTCAGTATTTCGAAGAATTATGAGTGAAAGGGATATTGCTGTGAGTTCAGGTGATGGAGAGTTTTGGATGAGCATTTGTTCTGCAGCTTTGTAACTGGGAATGAGGACAGCAGAGTCTTCGCCTCACTGGGCTGAATGGAACAAAAACCTGTCTCAGTGACATTTTCATTGAGTGTGACAGAGGGGTTGAGGCCGAGCTAGTTTCCTGGTGCTATCTTACCAAACTCATCTCATTAACTACCCACCCCACCCCATGGTGTCCCTTTCATTCAATGCCAGCCCGATTCTACCAACCATCATGACTGGAGGTACTCACAGTCGCCTGGGTGCCCCTGGATATTCCGTGACCCCTGACACTGGTGCCATCTTTAAAAGGCCAATGGACACACGGTTGCACTTTCTCAGTTTGGAGCTGCCCTGCACATTTTCCCCAAGCATGGTAGCGAAGGGGCAATTACACCACGGTTTGTCGACAGCAGCACGGAGGTCCTGGTGGATGGGCTAGTACAAAAGGGGACCATTCTCTTCCCAGAGGGGGCCACACTACCAGACCCACCGAGCATGGTCTGTGCTCACCACCCAGTTCAGTGCAGTTTCTGGGGTCTGACGAACTTACCAGTAAAACAGGACAAACATCAATAAACTTCCCCACTCTGTCAGGATAAGGGTCACCATATTTTCTCTGCTCCCTCACACTCACTGTATGTCTGTTATAGCACCGACCTCCAAACAAGGCTCATGCTCCACCACTCTCACAACTGCATAGAGCACCTTCCATCTCTTTCTCTCTTGGCTTTCTAATGCCTCCCACACAGCTATAGAATATTATGGGGAATGCCAATTGTGGAATGTTTCAGGTATTGTTCCAACTTATTCCCAGTTTCAGGAAAACGGCAGTGCCCCACTATGTAACATGTAAGAGGATGGAGTAGAGATGTACGTTTTTCAAATCACACGCAATTAATATCCATCATGAGGCCATTCAATACTTCAAATATGCTCCAACAGTCAATACGTTTGGGGGTGATCTGATGGTTTTCTCAGCTCCATGTTACAGGAACTTTCAGTCATTCGACCCCCAGGTTCCTGTTACCGAGCAGACGATTCTCAGACACTTCATACCCCGGGTTTCTTCTCGCATGTGTTCAGAAGGCATTTCACATGGGGACGGACTCTGCTTACAATATATTTCATCTGATGTATAAATTCATACAACAGTCAGCATGCTTTCCACAGACCAATCAAAAACATGCACTTATTTTATGCTTATCGATATCCAATCACAATTAGTCATTCTGGTTATTTCACTTGTCTCACCTTATTGTATTCAGCCAAAGACAGCTTCCAAACACTTGTCTCATTATAAAATATGATCTCGAGCAGAGAACGTTTTTGTCTCAAATACACCTTTTCCCTTGTCATTAAAATTTCTCTTGCCCTTTGTCTGTGACTAATTCTGTGTGTAACAGTTGCACAGTCTCCCACTCAGTTGGTTGGATGGTTGGTTTGTGATGCAGAGGGATGCCACCAGCGCAGGTTCAATTCCCCCCACTGACAAAGGTTACCATGAAGGGGATGCTCTCTCAACCTCACCCCATCACCCGTGTTGGGACCTTCAATGTAAACCAGCATGAGTGGTCTCTCTAATCAGAGTTATTTGGGACTCTAATCTATCAATGTTAGCATTTGAATTTTTTAACATTTATTGAAAAAGATATTTTATTATTTATATTAAACCAATAACAAAACAACTCAAATAACTGAACAAAATTACACCCATGTGCATGTATATACAAAATAAGTTAAAGTCTCTAAATGGACAGAAGAAAAACAAAAATAAACAATCAATAATAAATAAACAATATGGCTCTGCATAAGAAAGTGATAGCTCTCGTGCTTCGATAGCATGAACTGATAAACATTCATACATTCACAATTCTTAGTATGTGATTCATTAGACAATATCGTCATGGCTGTACAAAAGCCCTTTTTAGAGTGGCATATCAGCCTGTATCACGGTAATCCAAAAAGGGTTGCCATATCTTATATAAATCTCTGCTTTTCGGTACACTATACTTGTGAGAATGTCCAAAGGGATATTCTCCATGACGAGCTTATGATGACACAACAGACCCGGAGGTTTTTCAGACATCCAACACAACAGAATATTTTTACTAGCACAGGAAGTATGTAGCAGATACTAAAGGAGCATTGTGCATCAGTATTACTGTGGAAAAGGATATGGAAGGTATAAAATGTAGGGAAATAGATGGTGACACCTTGCAAAATGTCGGTATTGCAGAGGAGGAAGTGCTGTGTGTCTTGAAACGGGTAAAGGTGGATAAATCCCCAGGACCTGATCAGGTGTACCCTCGAACTCTGTGGGAAGCTCGAGAAGTGATTGCTGGGCCTCTTGCTGAGATATTTGTCGTATGGATAGTCACAGATGTGGTGCTGGAAGACTGGAGGTTGACTAACGTTGTGCCATTGTATGAGAAGGGTGTTAAGGATAAGCCAGGGAACTATAGACCAGTGAGCCTGACGTTGGTGGTGGGCAAGTTGTTGGAGGGAATCCTGAGGGACAGGATGTGCCTGTATTTGGAAAGGCAAGGACTGATTAAGGATAGTCAACATGGCTTTGGGCGTGAGAAATCATGTCTCACAAACTTGACTGAGTTTTTTAAGAAAGTAACAAAGAGGATTGAAGAGGGTAGAGGGGTAGATGTGATCTATACGGATTTCAGTAAGGGTTTTGATGAAGTTCCCCATGAGAGACTGAATGGCATGGTTAGATCTCATGAAATACAGGGAGAACAAGCCATTTGGATGCAGAACTGGCTCAAAGGTAAAGACAGAGGGTGGTGGTGGAGGGTTGTTTTTCAGACTGGAGGCCTGTGACAAGTGAAGCGCCACAAGGATCGGTGTTGGATTCAGTACTTTTTGTCATTGACATAAATGATTCAGATGCGAGCATAAGAGGTACAATTAGTAAGTTTGCAATTGACTCCAAAATTGGAGGTGTTGTGGAGAGCGAAGAGGGTCACCTCAGATTGACCAAATGGCCAATGGGCTGAGAAGTGGCAGATGGAGTTTAATTCAGATAAATGTGAGGTGCTGCATTTTGGGAAAGAAAATCTTAGCAGGACTTATACACTTAATGGTAAGGTCGCAGGGAGTGTTGCTGAACAGAGACATTGGAGTGCAGGTTCATAGCTCCTTGAAAGTGGAATCACAGGTAGATAGAATAGTGACGAAGGCGTTTCCTTTATGGGTCAGAGTATTGAGTACAGGAGTTGTAAGGTCATGTTGCGGCTGTACAGGACACTGGTTGGGCCAGTGTTGAAATTTTGCGTGCAATTCTGGTCTCCTTCCTATCGGAAATATGTTGTGAAACTTGAAAGGTTTCAGAAAAGATTTCAAGGATGTTGCCAGCTTTGGAGGATTTCAGCTGTAGGGAGAGGCTTAACAGGCTGGGGCTGTTTTCCTTGGAGCATCGGAGCCTGAGGGGAGACATTATCGAGGCTTACAAAATTATGAGCGGCATGGATAGGGTAAATAGGTAAAGTCTTTTCCCTGGGGTCAGGGAGTCAGAATGAGAGGGTATAAGTTTAGGATGAAAGGGGAAAGATATAATACAGAACTACGAGGCAACTATTTCACACAGAGAGTGGTACATGTATGGAATGAACTACCAGGTGATGTCAGGGAGGCTGATACAAGTGCAACATTTAAGGGGCATTTGGATGTGGAAATGAATAAGAAGGGTTTGGACTGTTATGGGCCAGGGTGCTGGCAGGTGGGACTGGATTGGTTTGGGATATGTGGTCGGCATGGATGGGTTGGACTGAAGGGACTGTTTCCATGCTGTACATCTCCATGACTCGATGATTCTATGACTTATATAAATCTCTTTTTTTTGGTGCACCATGCTGGTGAGAAAGTTCAAAGGGATATTCTCCATGATAAGGTTACAAGGTCTCAACAGACCCGGGGAGTTTTCAGACATACAACACAACATAATATCTTTCCTAGCATAGAAAGTAAGGATATATTTTTTTCCCATGTGCATCTGAGTAAGATACTCTGGGCAGGCCCAGGAAAAGAGAAACCGGGTCCATCTCCAATTCGGTCCCCAAGACCCACTCTACCACACCGAACACAGTGCTCCAATTTATACGAAGCCTGCAGCAGGACCACATGCAATGAGTAAGAGTATCTGTAGTCATTCTGCATTTAGGACACGCTGAAGATAATCCCACTTTGAATTTTGAGAGAAAATCTGGGGTCAGACAGAACCTATGAAGATATTTCAACTGAATGGAATGGGTTCTATTACAGATCAAAATCCTTCGAGCATTTTCACAAATATCCTCCCATGTCTCCGAAGAGACCTAAAATCCCAACTCTCTCGCACAGACGTCACGAAGCTGCAGTCTTGTCTGCGGGGACACTCTCCAACAAATGTTAAAGGGTACTGACAGAGAGTGTATTCTTTACAATAATCACCTGCTTCTCTATATCGGATCTATAAGTGGTTTTTAAAATTGTGTTTTTTAATCAAATCTCTAATCTGGAAAAAAAAAAGTCTCTACTCGGTAGTTCGTGCTTACGTGTCATTTGATCAAACGGTATCATTGTTTCTCCTTTAAGTAACACTTGGTGGCGCGGTGGTTTGCACTGCTGACTCACCGCACCAGGGTCACAGGTTTGGTTCCAGCCTTGGGTGACTGGCTGTGTGGAGTTAGTATATTCTCAACTGTGACTGCGTAGGTTTCCTCCCACAGTCACAAACATGTGCATGTTAGATGATTTGGCCATTGCTCAATCGCTCATTGTGTTCCAGGATCTGTAAGTTGGGGCATTAATCAGGGTAAATATAGGATGGTAGGCGAATGGGTTACTCTTCAGAGGATCGAAGTGGACATGCTGGGCCCAAGGACCTGTTTCCATACTGTAGGGATACTTCTAATTCTAAATCACCCAAGCAAGGTACCCCCCTCGCTGCCCACAGTTTAAACCTGGAATCCATTATTCCCGGTATACCAATTATAGGGGTAAGAAACATGGTTTTGGCTGTATTGCCTCGATCTGACGCATTGTCCTTGAAGTTTTAACAGTATTGGTAATCATTATTTTATGACAATATTTCAAAATGTTGTCATTTTATCGAAGAACAACAGATTAATAAGGGTTCACTTTGTCTGAGAGGGCTCAATGTCTAGCCATATCGATGCAGAGACCTCAGCGGCCCAGGCACTAACATCCGATGAAAAAAAAACTTAATTGATTGCTTTTAATCGGGGAGATCTAACCTACACATCCCCGGGTACTATGGGCAATTTAGCATGGCCAATCTGCTCTAAGCTGCATATCTGTGGACGATAGGAGGAAACCCACACAGACATGGGGAGAATGTTCAAAATCCACATAGAGGGTTGCCTGAGGTTGGAACTGAACGCAGGTACTTGTTGACGGGAAGTATCAGTGCTAACCACAGATCCACCATGCGCATCTGTTAGTTCTGTTGGTTACTTGTGGCTAACTAAAGAAATCTGCCTGACTTGTTCCTGTCACTGAACCTGACCCAGTCTGAGAACTTTATCATCGGCCATATCACCAACCTAGTAACATTTAAAATTTGGTGTCAGCAGTGGAGGAATGGGACGAGAAAAGGAAACAGTGACACCATCCAACCTCCGTCAGAGCAGGAATTAGGATAAATCCACAAAGTGGAATTTCAGTCAAGTGGGAATTCTCTTTCCCAGAAGTTTGGGGTGGCTTGGTCTTTATATTAGATCGAAGCTGGCTTTGTCTGATTTTCCATGGACAGGTGAATCAGGGATAATGGTGCTTGGAAAGAAACGTGCAGCTGGGATCACAATGTGATGAGCCATGACCTTATTTACTGGTGGAGTAGTGTGAAAGGGCCGAATGGCCCACTTGTGTCCCTCAGCCCAATGTTCTGATGTTCCACTCAGCCCTCAAACATGCTAAACAGGGAGAGATCGAGGCCAATCCGATGGTTAGGTGTAGTTTTGGAAATGTGCTTGGAAAATCCAGGCTGGATCAGGAAGTGACCACCACCCCACCCCCCAGTCCCTGTTTACAGGCTTTCCCTTTCTGTAACTTCTGCTCCAGATGTGGGTCATGTTGCAGACCCAGATACGCTGGGAATACAGCCACATACCCCACCCAGTGTTAAAATAACAAATCCTCTGCTCTCCCTGAATGCAACATTGTACAACACGATTTCAAGCAAAATAACCCGTTACTTTCCAAAAGCATAACATGTGAAATTAATAAATAGGAACAGGACTCAACTTCACGCTCTTGCCGACTCCTTGTATCCCTCCACACCTCTCTGGATTGGGGAATTCCAGACATTCACTATCTTCGGAGAGAAGACATCACTCTGCATCTCAGATTGAAATTGATGTTCCTTATTCAGTATCTATATCATCGAGTTCGACACTTTGCTCAAGAATGGAAAAAACTTCTCAACCTCTACCTTCTCCAACCCCTTCAGTGTCTTGTAGTTTTCAGCAGGATCACTCCTCATTCATTTAAATCCCAATGAATTAACGCCTCACCATCTTAGAGTTTCTCAATAACACAACCCTTTCATCCCAGGAAACCACCTAATGTACCAATCGAGTTCCTTGCTGCATCATCAGACTGACTTTATGTTTCATACCCAGGAAGACTCCAATGCCATGACAACATGTAATTTAAAGATTTATTTAGACTGTCCTATTGCTTGTTACATCAAATTTAATTTTTGGTTTTTACTGATATTTTTGGGGGTTCGCCAATTACCCTCTTTTTTCTATCGACCCCATTATTAATATTGCACGATTTTCTACAACACAGTGTTGTATAGGAACACAGTTATTGCGTTATTGGAGAACAACCTGGAATGATAGCGGATTTTCTATCTTCACACCATAATCCTGCTCTCTCCCTATCCCTTTAGTTTCCAGAAATCCTTATTTATATTCAGCCCCTTGACTTCCACAGACTGATCTGGGAGAGACTACCCCTGGTTCGCCAGTCTCTGAGTGCAGACATTTATTCTCATCTCAATGCACAGTGGCCTGTCTGTACCTAATATTGTCGCCCCTTGTTTTAGACGTCCCAGCCACGGGAATTACCATCCCTGCTTCTAATCTGTCTCGCCCTGTCAGAGTGTTATATATTTCACTGAGATTTCCACTCATTTTCCTAAACCCCATTGAATACAGGTCCAGTTGCCCAAAACTCTGCTCCCATAACAAGTCTGTCATCCCAGAGATCAGTCTGGTCATCATTTGCTGCTCTCCCTCAATGTCAGGTTTGTCATCTGTTAGGAAAAGAGACCAAAACTGCATACAATACTGCACAATGTTCGAGATGGGGTCTCACCAAGGCCCTGTACAGCTACAGTGAGATACATTTACTCCTGTACTCAAATCCCCCTGAAATGAAGGTGAATACAACATTTTTCTTCCTTCCTGCTTTCTGCTCCTGCAATATTGCTTTAAGTGATTGGTGTACAGGGAGATCCAGATTCCTTTCAAAGTTACAGTTCCCCACGTGCTAGGCCTACATACAATGGTCAGCGTGCCAATGCCATTCCCAGTATTGACTTCTGGCTTCAGAACTCACTGTCACACATGAACTTGGAGGGCTACGCAGAAATAAACAAAAATGCAGCTTAAGTTCATTTATAGTGCAACATTTTTCAACCACTCCTTTTTCAAATGAGAGGCTGCCAGTCCATTGTTCCCATCAAAGTACACAACATCTCATCTCTCCCATTGCTCTCCATCTGCCAAGTACTTGCCCAGTCACTCCATTTGTCTCAGTCACCTTGTGGCTTTTTCATATCCTCCTCATCCACTCACAAGCTGACATCGTTTAGTGCTGACAGCAGACTTGGGAATGTTGCATTTGCGCCCCTCACCCAAAGATATGATGTGTATTGGGAATAGCTGGAGCCCAAGACACGATCCGTACAATATCCTCTAAGCCTTCCATTTAAGAATAAAACATGGTTTTATTCCTACTCACTGTTTCCTGCCAGCTCTCCCATTCTAAATCTATGACCATATATTCGCCCGAGTCCCATGGGATTCGAATTTGCGCAATAGGCTTGGGGCTTTATCAAAAATCTTTCTGTTAATCCACTCGTATTGCATTGATACCTCCGACATAAATTTCCTAAAAGCCACTTTCTCAAATATGATACCCATTTCATAGATCTCTGTTGACTTTGTCTATGCCCATTAATTTCAGTCCAATACTTTCTCTAAACTGTTTAGTTGCTATTTACATTCTATTCCCCTTTTCTCACAAGACTGAAATTCCCTAGTACTGCTAGGAAGTTTTCTTTTTGATTTTGTTTTCTTCTGTGAAGGCATAATTAAAGTATTTGCTCCATAGTTCTGCTATTTCCCGGTTCTCAATTATCTGGTATCAGACTGTAAGAAATCTGCAACTTCTTTCTCTTAATTTTGCCATTGACATATTTCCAGAAAATATTACAAGTTCTCTCTTATCAACTTTGTTAAGATAATCTTCAGAAACCCATCAATTCCTACCTTAAGCTACTCAATGATTGAACTTCCACAGCCATACAATCACCTAAGCCCAGACTCTGTACTACCAGAAATACAGCACAGTCTCCATTCGGCCCACTTTCCGACACAAGACCTTAGCCGTGAATCTTAAAGCATTTGAAGTGCACAACAGTGTCGTTTCTCATGGTTTGAGGTTAGCATGACAACACCACGCTCAAGAAGTGCATTCCAGACCCCAACACGCTCTGGTTGAAAAACGATTCTCAAATCTTCACTAAACCATAAATCCTTCACTTTTAAAATCTGGCCCTTTGAGTTACAGCAACAGCTGCTGTCTATCCACCCTGTCCATGTACCTCGTAATCCTATCCTTCTGAATCACAGACCTCACAGCTTTCTCTCCTCCAAACTAAACAACCTGAGGTTATCCAGCCTCTCTCCAAAGCTGATCTGCTCCATCCAAGGGAACATCTCTGCACCCCCTCTACGACAATCACATCCTTCCTGTAATGTTGTTCCCAGACCGACACACAGTATTCCATCTTGCCCTCACCAAAGTTCCGCATAGTCCTTATAATCTATGCCTCGATGAATAAAGGCTATGTTTACATTCCCCCAGCCTTTCCCAGATTGTGTATTAACCTGTGCAGACACATTCAGCGATGTCTGGAGAAGCACCCTCTGAGCTTTCTAATGTGCTGCCATACATTGAGTACTCCCCTGTCTGGTTCCTACTTCCAAAGTGCATCACCTCATAGTTATCAGGGTTACATTCCATCTGCCATTGATCCACCCATCTGACCATTCCATCAGTACCTACCTGTAACATAAGGCCTTCCGCATCACTGCCAACCACCTGGCCAATCTTTGTATCAAATACAAACTTATTTATTACACACCCCACCCCTCGTCCATATTGACAGCTGCATCATTTATGAATACCACAAATAATAAGGATAAAAATCTCTCAACATCAGTTACATCACGTGGTTGTGCACGTTGATGAAGAAGCAGCGTTTCGAAAGCTAGTGCTGCCGAATAAACCTGTTCGACTATGGTCTGGTGTTATGCTATTTTTAGATTTGTCCAACGCAGACCAACACTCGCACCACCGAATCACAAATAGTAAGGGACGCAGCACTGATGCCCATTGGTACAGTATTGGACACTGGCCTCCAGTCACACAAACAGCCTTCTACCACTCCCCTCTTTCTCCTACTACTAATGTTGATTTAGATGCAACTTGGCAAGTTACTAATGAGTCCCACGAGTTCACTGGTTATTCTGTTCCGCTTGACACACTTGTAGATTATCTGGGGATTCTCTGTAATCTTGTCCATAAGGCCATAAGACATAGGAGCGGAAGTAAGGCCATTCGGCCCATCGAGTCCACTCCGCCATTCAATCATGGCTGATGGGCATTTCAACTCCACTTACCCGCATTCTCCTCGTAGCCCTTAATTCCTTGTGACATCAAGAATTTATCAATCTCTGCCTTGAAGACATTTAGCGTCGCATCCCCCATTGCACTCTGTGGCAATGAATTCCACAGGCCCAACACTCTCTGGCTGAAGAAATGCCTCCGCATTTCTGTTCTGAATTTACCCCTTCTCATTGTAAGGCTGTGTCCACGGGTCCTAGTCTCCTCGTCTAACAGAAACAATTTCATAGCGTCCACCCTTTCCAATCCATGTATTATCGAGTAAGTTTCTATTAGATCTCCCATTAATTTTCTAGACTCCAATGAATACAATCCCAGGATCCTCAGTCGTTCCTCGTATGTTAGACCTACCATTCCTGGGATCATCAGTGTGAATCTCCGCTGGACACGCCAGTATGTCCTTCCTGATGTGTGGGGCCCGAAACTGGACACAGTACTCCAAATGAGGCCTAACCAGAGCTTTATAAAGTCTCAGTAGTACAACGGTGCTTTTATATTCCAACCCTCTTGAGATAATTGAAAACATTGCATTCGCTTTCTTAATCACGGACTCAAACTGCATGTTTACCTTTGGAGAATCCTCAACTAGCACTCCCAGATCCCTTTGTACTTTGGCTTTATGGATTTTCTCACCGTTTAGAAAGTAGTCCATGTTTTGTATTCTTTTTTCTTTATTTCTTTTGTCCTGCCTTGCCCCTGTGTTAGTCAGTCCCCTCCATGTTCAGACTTTCCTCCTTATTGCAGTCTTCAATGGTTTGTCCCTTATCCTGTCATTATTTGCCTTGAATGTGGATTAGACAGCCTGATAAATTTTCTGTTAATTTCCAACATGCCGTATGTTTTGTGAGTTTTATAAGTTCACAGTGACCCACCGCTGATTCATTGAAACTGTAGAGAACATAGGCCGAGCTTCCTCATCACGCAATCTCACCATCTGAGGGATTTATCTGGATAATGTCCATTACACTTCCTTTGTGGTCAGTATATTCTTTCTTAGATTTGGTCACCAAAACTGTTCTCAATACTCTAGGTACAGTCTCACCAACACTCTGTGAAACTGCTTCAACGTGTCTTTCATCTATATTCTGACTCCCTTAAAGGAAGGCAAACCAAACTTTAAGTCTCCACTTACATATATTCCTCCAAATACCCTTCACATCATTGTATTTTCGAACTCACTGTGTGAGTTCTTATAGAAAGCCTTCTGATAACCTAAAATATGCCAATTCTACTGGATCCTCATTATCTATGCTGTAAGAATCAACTTCAAACAATTCCAAAGTTTGTCAAGTATGATTTCCCTTTCAGAAATGCATACTGAGTCTCTCAAAGTTTGCTGTTAATGTCTAAATATCCAATATCACATCCTGTATAATATATTCCAACAGTTTCCCAACAAATATCAAGTTAATTGGTCTGCAGTTCTCCACACTATCTCTTCTTCTCTTTGTAGATGCTTCGATCATTCATCTATAGTGCTTGGATCACGTTTACGAATGTACATTTATCTACGTCAGCTTCTGGACTCTGCAGACTGTACAGGAAAATAGAACGCAGTCATCGACAATGCAATCAATACTTCTATTTGTGATTTATTTCTGAATATTTTGGTATGAAGTACATCTGGTTTGTCAAGGTTAGCAATGCTCAATCCGGCTGCATGTTCAATATTGCCTTGTTACTGATATGAATTGACTTTATGTCTTTACTTCCACAAGTCCTATACAATCACTTCGTATTTCTGGGTGATTTTCTGGATCTTACTCCATTAAGACAGATGTAAACTAACTGGTCATTTGTTTTACCATTTCCCTGTTATTCACCACAAACATGTCTCTCCCGATTGCAAATTTCCACATTTGACTATGTTTTTTTTTTCTTTTGAATTATAGATCATCGATTTTTGCAGTCCTTGTGTTCCTGTTTGTTTGCATACATGTTCGCTTTTTGATTTCCTGAGCAGTTTCATGACCCTCCTTTTCTGGATTGCAATTTTCTGAGAATTCTTTGGAATCCACAATGTCTGGAATTCTTCTGAAGTCGCTTCCTGTGATTAATATATTCTTTAATTTGTTATGTTAATCATCGAGTCACTTACTCACTCTTTGGTATTTTCACCTGAAATAAGTCGACATATCTTTCAGACGATGAAGTATTTCTATAAATCTCCTGGTCCTGTCCAGATATATTCAGGAACACTGCAGGAGGACAGAGAAGTAATAGTGGGGGCCCTGGTTGGTACTTTTGTATCATCAGTAGCCAACGGGTGAGGTCCCGGAGGATTGGAGGGTAGCAAATGCTGTGCCCTTATTCAAGAAGAGCTACAAAGAAAAACCTGGGAATTAGAGACCAGTAAACCTAACATCTCTAGTAGGTAAGTTTCTTGTGAAGACTCTGAGAGAGACGATAT
This sequence comes from Chiloscyllium punctatum, assembly GCF_047496795.1. Classification (NCBI taxonomy): domain Eukaryota; kingdom Metazoa; phylum Chordata; class Chondrichthyes; order Orectolobiformes; family Hemiscylliidae; genus Chiloscyllium; species Chiloscyllium punctatum. Next base: position 14,451,186 of record NC_092762.1, on the reverse strand, counting down.
ACATGCATTTGGCAAGGCAGGGTGTTATTATGAGCAGTCAGCACGTCTTTGTGCGTGGGGGATCATGGCTCAAAATTTGTGAGAGTGCTTTGGTGAAATGACCAGTAGCTTTGACATGGGCATGGTGGTATACGTAGTGTATATGGATTTCAGTAAGGCCTTCAGTAAGGTTCCACATGGTAGGCTGCTCTGGAAGTTTAGATCATATGGAATTGAGGGGGAGCTTGCAAATCAGATCCAAAATTTGCTTGATGGGAGGAAACATACAGTTAAAGTGGAAGGATGCTTGTCCGACTGAATGCCTGTGATGAGTGGAATGCCTTAGGGGTCGGTTCTGGGGCAATTACTGTTAGTTTTATCCATGTGTATTGTATGTATATACATATACACACATCTATGATTTAGATCAGAATGTACAGGCATGAATTATAAGTTTCAAGGTGACACAAAAATAGGTGGTATCGTGGACTGTGAGGAAGATTATCAGAAATTTCAGAAATTACAGCAGTGCCTTAATCAGGTGAGGAAGTGGGCCGAGAAATGGCAAATGGAGATTAATACGGTTCTTGCATTTTCGAAAGTCAAATCAAGGTAGGAGTTTCATGGTGAATGACAGGGTCTTAAGGAGAGTATTGAGACAAAGGGACCTTGGAATGCAGGTTCAAGGTTCTCTGAAAGTGGAGTCGCAGGTAGATAGGGCAGTGAGAAAGGCATTTGGCAAACTGGCCTTCATCAGTCAGAGGAATGAGTATCGAAATTAGAGAGTTATGTTGCAGTTATACAGGATGGTGATGAGGCAATACTGGTACTGTTATGTTCAGTTTGTTCACTTTGCTATAGGAAGGATGTTATTAAACTGGAAATAGTGCAGAAGAAATTTGCAAAGATGTTGCCTGGACTCAGTGGTCTGAGATATAGTGAGAGGTTGGGCAAGATAGGAGTTTTTACTTATGAGTGTATGAGACTGAGGGGGATCTGATACAAGTGTATAGGATCATGGGAAGCATAGATAGAGTGAATGCACTTAGTCTTTTTTTCCACAAGATTGAACAACCCACGAACTAGAGGGCATCAATTTAAGATTCGAGGGGAAAGAGTAAAAGGGAACCCGAGGGGAAGTTTCTTTTACACACAGGGTAGTATGCACATGGAATGAGCTGCCAGCAGAAGTGGCTGAGGGCGGTACATTCACTAAATTTAAAATGCATTTGGACAAATACACGGATAGGAAAGAAGAAGAAGGATATGGGGCAAGAGAAGGGAAATGGGGTTAATGTGAATGGACATTTTGTTTGGAATGGACCAGTTTGGGCTGAAGGGCCTTTCTCCATGCTGTCGGACTCTATGACTCACAATCATTGCTTCTCCCATTGAATTTTATATTATACTTCCCCAATTCATTGGAGCGTACTTGATCCTCTAGCCTCCGGGCTTCCATGGTGCTTAACCAGAATGTTCAAACATTCGATATTGTATTTAGACGCCATGTAAAAATGTAACATATTGATGTCACTATTCCTCCAAAGCTGCTTCAGAGCAAGGTTATTAATTAGTTCTCCTGACAACACAACACCAAATCTGAAATAATCTGCTCTCTAGTTTGGTTCACAACACACTGTTCAACCTACCTAATACACACTTATGGAAGTTTATCTTCACAGTATTAGTAGTCACTGCAGTTTCGGTGCAACTTGAGACCATCCATTATTACTGCAGCACACACGATTATTTGTTACTCATTCACAGGATGAGGGTGTCGCTGGATAACCAGCATTTATTTCCCATGCCAGAGGGCAGATAAGAGTCAGCAGCGTTGTCTTAAGTCTGCAGTCACATGCAGGCAACACCAAGTAAGGACAGCAGTATCCTTCCCTCAAGAGCATCAGTGAACCAGATGAGTTTTTCCAACAATCGACAATGGATTCCTGGTCATCATAAATCCTTGATTCCAGATACATATTGAATTCAAATTCCACCATCTGCCTTGTCAGGATTTGAATTCATGTCCCCAGAATATTACCTGGGTCTCTGGGTTAAGAGCCCAGTGATAATATCACTGTGTCATTGCTCCCCCTTGAATATACTTGCATACCTCATTTCCAGAGCATATGTTGTAAAGTATTTACATGATAGATTTGGTTTTGATATATTTTCCACTAATGTTTGCTTTCCCTTGCTATTTGTAAGATCCACCCAAACTGATTCTGTGGGAAGCGAGGGAAAGGGTCTGAGGCGTTATTCCTGATAGACTTGGACAAGACGTTCAGGGAGACTCAACTCAACGCTGAGATGATCTGAAGAATTGGTCAGCAATACAGGACAAGCATCAATATTCTTTCCCCCCACTTTGCCAGGATAAGTGTCACCATAATATTCTGCTCCATCACACTCACTGTATATCTGTTATAACACCTACCCCCGAACAAGGCTCACACTCTATCTCCAAATAAGGCTCAAGCACGACCACACTCACGGTGGAATTCAGCACCTTCCTTCCCTCGGTTGTTCTGTCACTGACGCAATAGCCCCTCACACTAATACCACTGCATGGATACAACACTGTGGTCAGAATCCCTCCGGACATCTCACCCTTCCCCTTTCCCCTATACCAGCATTAACAGCAGGGACACACACTCCCACTCTCACTCCGTCCCCCCTCTTCTCCCATTCCAGGAGAAACATCCTGGAATAGGACATAAACGGACACGCAGGGTGTTAGAGTGCCCGATATCCGTTCCCTCACCCTCTACCTCGACATGTGCGGCGGATCCTGGAAAGAGCCAGAGAGGACCAGGACACCTTGTGTGGAGATTCTGAAACATCGATGTCCCACCAGCCAAGTAACTTGCAATGTTCAGTAAAGAGCAATTCTCAATTTAAACTCGCTGGCAGATCCAATCTCATCTCTCTCACATTTCAGGCTTAGTTAAAAGATGTCAGATGGAGACAGAGCGTCTGCAATGGGATACAGACAGGGGGAGGGCAGGGCATCTGCAATGGGATACAGTCAGGGGGAGGGCAGGGCATCTGCAATGGGATACAGTCAGGGGGAGGGCAGGGCATCTGCAATGGGATAGAGACAGGGGAAGGACAGATCACCTGCAATTGGATACAGACGGGGGGAGGGCAAAGCGTCTGCAATGGGGTACGGACAGGGGGAGGGCAGGGCATCTGCAATGGGATACAGACAGGGCATCTGCAATGGAATACAGACAGGGGAAGGACAGATCACCTGCAATTGGATACAGACGGGGGGAGGGCAAAGCGTCTGCAATGGGGTACGGACAGGGGTAGGGCAGTGCATCTGCAATGGGATACAGACAGGGGGAGGGCAGAGCATCTGCAATGGGATACAGACAGGGGGAGGGCAGAGCATCTGCAATGGGATACAGAAAGGGCATCTGCAATGGAATACAGACAGGGGAAGGACAGATCACCTGTAATTGGATACAGACGGCGGGGAGGGCAAAGCGTCTACAATGGGATACAGACAGTGGAGGGAAGACTGTCTGCAGTGGGATACAGATGGGGGAGGGCAGAGTGTCTGTAATAGGATACAGACAGGGGGAGGTAAAACCACCTGCAATGAGATACAGACAGTGGAGGGCAGAGCGAGGGCAGTGCGTCTACAATGGGATACAGACAGGGGAAGGGCAGTGTGCCTGCAGTGGGAGACAGACTGGGGAAGGGATGCACCTCTGCAATGGGATACAGACAGGGGAAGGGCAGAGCGTCTGCAATGGGATACAGACAGGGGAGGGTCAGGCGTCTGCAATGGGATACAGACAGGGGCAGGGAAGAGCGTCTGCAATGGGATACAGACAGGGGAGCCAGAGCGTTTGCCATGGGATACAGACAGGGGAGGCAGAGCGTCTGCAATGGGATACAGACAGGGGAGCCAGAGCGTTTGCCATGGGATACATACAGGGGAGGTCAGAACGTCTGCAATGAGATACAGACAAGGGAAGGGCAGGCGCTGTAACGGGATACAGACAGGGGAGGCAGAGCGTCTGCAATGGGATACAGACAGGGGAGGGGCAGGCGTCTGCAACGGGATACAGACGGGGGAAGGAAGAGCGCCTTCAATAGAACACTGATGGGTGAGGGCAGAGAGTCTGCAGTGGGATACAGCGAGGGGAGGTATAGCGTCTGCAGTGGGATACAGACGGGGAGGCACAGTGTCTGCCGTGGGATACAGACGGGGAAGACAAAGCATCTGCAATGGGATCCAGACAGGGGAAGGGCAGAGCGTCTGCTGTGGGATACAGACAGGGGAGGGGAGAGCATCTACAATGCCATATTGACAGCTGAAGGCAGTGCGTCTGTAATGGGATACAGACGGGCAAGGGTAGGTCGTCTGCAATGGGATACAGACGGGGGCGGGCAGAGCGTCTGCAATGGTATACTGATGGGTGAGGGCAGAGGGTCTACTATTGGATCCAGACGGGGAGGCAGAGCATCCGCAATGGGATACAGACGGAGGAGAGCAGTGCTTCTGCAATGGGATACAGACAGTGGGAGTGCAGAACATCTGCAATGGGACACAGACTGGGGGAGGGAATAGCAGCAAGCAATGGCATAGAGACAGAGAATGGCTGTGAGCAAATCTTCAGCAGAAAAAAAACAGTACAATATATATGTGATGGAAATTTTCTGTTTTGTGGAAAAGACGAAACAGCAGAAATTTATTTAAATGCAAGGAGAATGCAGAACTCACTGTTACAGAGGGACTTGTATGTCTTAGTACATGAATCACATCAAATTAACCTGAAGATGTAGCAAGTGATTTGGAAGGTAATTGTCGTGATCCTGTTTCGTGCAAGGGGTGTTGGGTATGATCTTAGCGATGTTTTCTGCATTAGTACAGGGCATTGCTGAGATTACATCTGTTGCGTTATGTGTAGTTATAACAGCCTAAACTGAAAAAAAAAACAAAAATGCTTTCGAAACGTCTCAAAGATGTTTCTCTTTATGCATTCTTGGAATGAAGGCATTACGTTGTGAAGAATTAACTGTTCGGCCTGAGATTGAGGGATGTTTTATTGGCTATATAAGATCTTGAGAAGAATGTAGTTGGTGAATACCAGATGGATATGTTTCATTGTGTGGGAGAATAAAACTGGGGAAATAATTTAAGAATAAGTCAGTTTCAAAGGAAAGGTCATTTGACAGTAAAATTGAACTGTGAATTCTCTTCCTACATGCTAATAGTCAAGGTGAGCTTTTTCAGCAATTACTGTGTATGTTTAAGAATATTCATTTTAACACAGATATTGTGAAGACATGAAACACTTATTTTTACATTATGCAAGCACATAGTAACACATCTTCAAAACAAGTAGAACCATTTATTGTTAATGAATTGATACTGCAATAATGCACTGACCTGGAGTCGAGAATGTGAGGGAGTCATATAGTTCAGACAATGTTCAAGAAGAGCTCACTGAGTCCAGTGTGGGACTGATAACGTTACTGATTTAACTTACAGATGGAAAATGTAGCCTATCTGTGGAGAAACATTCTATTGCTCCATTTCTGTTTCCCAATCGCTCATCACAGCAATGTGTGGGAGTGAGAAAAGCCCAGTCGTCTTTCCCACTAATGGAGGATTCCTGATGAAGATTCATTGGAATATCCTCATTGCCTGAAGCAAAGCAATTCAGCCAAATTCAACAGTTTCATGAAGAAATCCCATTGTCAGAAGGCTGTGCAAGCAGAATAACAACAGAAGTAATGATCTGACTCGATAGTGAGGGGAACAGACAGGAGATTCTGTGGCTGCAAATGGGAATCCGGAATGGTGTGTCGCGTCCCACATGCCCAGGGTCCAGGATGTCTCAGAGCGGCTGCAGAACGTTCTCAATGGGTGTTGGGAGGGTGGGGGGGGCAGTGGGGGGAAGCAACCAGAAGTCACTGGGCACATTGGTACAAAGGACAGAATGACACATGTAGAAATAGGTTAGATTACTTACAGTGTGGAAACAGGCCTTTCGGCCCAACAAGTCCACACCGCCCCGCGGAAGCGCAACCCACCCATAGCCCTACATCTACCCCTTACTTAACACTACGGGCAATTTGGCATGGCCAATTCACTTGACTTGCACATCTTTGGACTGTGGGAGGAAACCGGAGCACCCGGAGGAAACCCACCCAGACACGGGGAGAATGTGCAAACTCCACACACTCAGTCGCCTGAGGCGGGAATTGAATCCGAGTCTCTGGCGCTGTGAGGCAGCAGTGTTAACCACTGTGCCACCGTGCCGCCCACCGGGGAGTTTCATTTTTGATTAGTGATGACATCCTGCAGAGAGATTGTAGAGAGCTAGGGAAAAGGATAAAAGACAGTGCTAATATCCAGTTTACTTCCAGTTCTCTGTGCTAGTGAGGGTAAGAATAGGATGATATGGCAGATAAAGCGGTGGCTAAAGAATTGGTGCAGGGGGCAGAGATTTCTGGATTACTGGGATCTTTTGTGGGGCAAGGTGACGTGTTCAGGAAGGACGTGTTGTACCTGAGCTGGAAGGGGACCAATATCCTGGAAGGCAGGTTTGCAACTGCTGCAAGGAAGGGTTTCAACTAGAATTGGCTGGGGTTGGGGAGTGGTGGGATCCTCAACAGCGGGGAGGCAATTGCGAGGCTGGAAGGAGATACAGTAATCAGAAACAGTAAAATGAAGAGACAGGTCAGGCTAGACAACGACGGGGAGCAAGGAATGTCTGTTGGATTAAATTGCAACTGTTTCAATACAAGGTGGCTGACAGGTAATGCCAATGACCTCAGGGCGTGGATCGGTGCGTGGGACTGGGATATTATCGCCATTACTGAAACTAGGCTAAGGCAGGGACAGCACCCGCAGCTTAATGTACCAGGGTACAGGTGCTTTATGTGGGACAGAGATGGTGGAAAGAGGGGACGGGGAGTTTCATTTTTGATTAAGGTGAGTAACACAACAGTAAACAGAGATAACATAACTGATGGATCATCCTGTGAGGATTTGTCTGGGGAGCTAATAAATAAGAAGGGAATGGTGATAGCATTTGGATTGTACCATAGGCCCCCAAATAATAAACGAGGAATTACGGGAACAAAAGTATGTAGAGAGACTGGGGAGACTTGCAGGGCCAATAGGATTGCATTAGTAGGAGATTTTAATTTTCTGAACATAGTCTGGGAATGACATAGAATTAAGAACTGGGATGGGGTGTATCTATTAAGTGGGTTCAGAATAGTTTCCTCAAGCAGGAAGTAGAGGGTGCAACTCGGGAAGGGACAAAACATGACCTACTCTAAGATCTAGGGCAGGACGGGTGACTGAGGTGACAGTGCGGGAGCACTCTGGGAACCGTGACCATAGTTCTATTAATTTTAAATAGTAATGGAGAAGGACAAAACTGGCCAAAATGTTCAAGTTCAAACTTGGGGCAAGGTGAATTTTGATGGAATGAGACAGGAGCTTGTAGGGGTTGGTTGGAGGAGTTTGTTTGCAGGCGAAGGGACCTCTTGCAAGTGGGAGGACTTTAAAAGTGAAATGTCTACAGTTCAAGGTCTATATGTTCCTGCGAGGGTAAAAGGCAAGGTTGGTAGGAAGAGGGAACCTCAGATGTCAGGAGATATTGAGGCTTTGACCAGCAAAAAGGAGGCGTGTCTCAGGTCCAGGCAGCTGGGATCGAGGGAATACCTGGAGGTATACGGGGGATACAGTAGTTTAGTGAAGATGGAAATCAGGAGGGCGAAAAGGGGGCACAAGATAGCTTTGGCTGAGAAGATTAGGGTGAATGCAAAGAGGTTCATTAAGTATATTAAAGTAAAAGGAATAACCAAATGAGAATATGACCCCTCAAGATCCAATGTGGACATGCATGTCTAGAACCATAGGAGATTGCGAGATTCTCAATGAATATTTCTCCTCTGTCTTTACCGTGGAGAAATACATGAAACTTGGGAGGTTAACAAAAGTCGTAGTGTTATCTTGGGGTGAGTCAACATCACAGGAGAAGATGTGTTGGATGCATTAGAATGTGTGAAGGTGGATAAATCTCCTGGTCCTAAACAGATGCATCCAAGAATACTGCAAGAGGTTAGAAAAGAAACTACGGGGACCCTGGTTGATATTTTTGCATCATCGTTAGCGACAGGTTAGGTTCCAGAATATTGGAGAGTAGCAAATGTGGTGCCATTGTTCAAAAAGGGAAGCAAAGAAAAATCTGGGATCGATAGACCTGGAAGTCTAATATCTGTGGTACGTAGGCTGCTTGATAAGAGTCTGAGGGATGAGATATGCATGCATTTGGAAAGATAAGGTTTGTTTAGAAATAATTTTTTTGAAAGATTCCTTACAGTATGGAAACAGGCCATCTGTCACAACAAGACCACACCGACCCTCCAAACAGTTACCCACCCAGTCCCATTCCCTTACCCTATATTTACCCCTGACGCATGCACATAACACTATGGGTAACTTAGCATGGCCAATTCACCTGACCTATAGATCTTTGGATTGTGGAAGGAAAATGGAGCACCCAGAGGAAACACACACAAACACAGTGAGAATGTGCAGTCTCCACACAGAGAGTCACCGGAAGCTGGAACCAAACCCGGATCCATGGCACTATGAGGCAGCAGTACTAGCCACTGAACTACCATGTCACCCTTGCTCTTTTTCAACACAGTTCAATGACACAGGTACAAAATCTATTCTGCCCTTCACCCATGATGCACGTTCCAATATCATATACCATGAATAATTTATTATCCACTGAAAGTGTCATATTATTATTATTTATTAGTTTTATATTATTAATTTTAATAATTATCATTAATAGTTGTTTTTAGACTGGAAAGATTGCATGGCTTTGTGAGTGGGAGATCATGCCTCTCAAATTTGTTTGAGTTCATTGATGAATTGACCAGGAATGTTGATGAGGGTAGGACGGTAGACTGTGTGTTTTTCAGGAAGGCCTTTGACACGGTTGCCATTGATAGGCTGGTCTGGAAGGTTAGAATCGCATGGAATCCAGAGGGAGCTGGCAAATTGGACACACAATTGGCTTGATGGTACTAAGCAGAGGTTAATAGTGGAAGCATGCTCTCGGACTGGAGGCCTGTGACACATGAAGTGCCTCAAGGGTCTCTGCTGGGCCCGTTGCTGTTTGTTATCTGTATCAATGATATTCTTGCGAATGTACAAGGCATGTACAAGGCATGTTCAAGGTTAGGAAACTTGAAGATGACACTAAGATAGGTTAAAAATCACACAACACCAGGTTATAGTCCAACAGGTTTAATTGGAAGCACACTAGATTTAGGAGCGACGCTCCTTCATCAGATGATTGACAATCACCTGATGAAGGAGCGTCGCTCCGAAAGCTGGTGTGCTTCCAATTAAACCTGTTGGACTATAACCTGGTGTTGTGTGATTTTTAACTTTGTACACCCCAGTCCAACATCGGCATCTCCGAATCATGACGAAAATAGGTGATATCGTGGGCAGTGAGAAAGTATATGAGAAATTGCAGCAGGACCTTGATCAAACTGGAGAAGTGGACTGAGAAATATTTTGGCAACGTTAGATCAAGGTAGGAGTTTCATGGTGATTGGTAGGACCTTAAGGAGGGTAGTTGAGCAGAGGGACCATGGAGTTTAGGTCCACTGTTCTCTGAAATTGGGGTCATAGTTAGACATGGGAGTGAAGAAGGCTTTTGCCACACTAGCAAGCATTGGTCAGGACATGGAGGAGAGCTGGTTGGGAAGTTATGTTGCAGTTATACAGGATGTTGGTGAGGCTGCACTTGTAGTGTTGTGTTCAGTTTAGTCACTTTGCGATCGGAAGGATGTTTATAATTTGGAATGTGTGCAGACGGAATTTCCAAAAATGTTGCCAGGACTCAACAGTATGAATTATAGGGAGAGGTTGGACAAGCGAGGACTTTTTTCTATAGAGCACAGGGAAAGGGTCTTATAGATGTTTACATGGATAGGGTGAATGGACGCAACCTTTTTTTTTCCTAGAGTTGGGGAATCAAGGAGGCGAGAGCATCAGTTTAAGGTGAGAGGGGAAAGAATAAAAGGGAAACGAATGGAAACTGTTTTACACAGAGAGTGGCACACAAGGAGTTGAATCATTTATATTAACGATATTTAAATGGCATTTGGGCAAGTACATGGACAGGAAAGGTCGAGAATGCTATGGGCCAAGTGCTAGGAAATGAGTTTTGTGTGGTTTGATATTTGGGTCAGCATGGACGAGTGTGGGCCAAAGGGCCTCTCTGCCTCTCTCCATGCTGTAGGACTTGACGACTGAACAAATAGAACAGCATTTGGGTGAAACTCTCATTTTTCCTTAGGTCATAAGTTCGAATCAGATTTGGACAATGTTCTTTCAAGTTAATTTTGCAGATATTTTGCTTTTCAGTTTGTTATCAACCATACGTATGTGTGTGCGCATGCGTGTGTGTGTGTGTCTGTCTGTCTATCTGTCTGTCTGTCTGTGCGTGTGTGTGTCTTTGTGTCTGTGTGTGTGTGTGTGTGTGTTTCTCTGTATTTTTCAAAGGGAAATATCACTGCACATATTTGCAATATCCTCTCGTCATTCCTCTTTCCATCATAGTTTGTTTTGGTCACAGATATGTTGTTTTAGTAAATTAAAGAAATCTGCCTGACTTGTTCCTAACACTGACCCTGACACACTCTGAAAACTATATCATTGGCCATATCACCAACATAGTTATAATTATTTTTTGTGGGCAATGGAGGAGTGGGGCTAGAAAAGGGAGAAGTGAGCCAAAACAACACAGGGAATTATCGACTCAATCAGCCAACGTCAGAGACGAGGAGTTCCTTGGAGGGGATTCTGAGGGATAGAATTTGCATTTATTTAGAAAGCCAAGGAATGATTAGGGATAGTCAATATGGATTTGTGTGATGGAAATCATGTCTAATTAATGTGATTGAGTATTATGAAGAGAGGACAAAGAAGGTTGAAGAATACACTGTGGTGTACAATTTTTACACAAACTTCAGCAAGGCATTTAATAAGGTTCCCCATCGTAGACAGATTACTAAAATTAGGTTATATGTAATCTAGGAAAAGCTAACCAATTGGATACAAAATTGGATTGAAGGTAATGGATTGTTTTCCAGACTAAAGACCTGTGGCCAGCGGTGTTCTGAAAGAATCAGTGCTGAGCTCACTGCTTTTTATCACGGATATAAACCACTTTGATGTGATTATCGGAGGCATGGTTAGGAAGTTTACAGATAACATCACCAACGCGGTGCAGTGGACAGTGAAGAAGATTATCTCAGAATATAACGGGATCCTTGAACATCAATGAGCCAAGGACTGGCAGATGGAGTTTAGTTTAGATATTTGTGAGGTTTTACATTTTGGTAAGTTAAAGCGGGGCAGTGCCCTGGGAAATGTTGCTTAACAAAGAGACCTACGGGTGAAGATTCATAGTTCCTTGTAAGTGGAGTTTAGGTCGGTAGAGTAGTGAGGAACATGGTTGACATGCTTGCCTTAATTGGTCAGAACATTGAGAATATGAGTTGGAGTAACGTGTTGCGCTTGTACAGGACGTAGGTGAGGCCAATTTAAGAATACTGCGTACATATCAGTTGACTCTTGTGAAGCTTAAAAGGGTGCAGAAAAGATTTACAAAGATTTTCTGGAACCTGAGCGTTTGAGCTCCAGGGAGATGATAAACAGGATGAGGCTTTGCCCCCTGGACTGTCAGAGACTGAGTGGTGATATGACAGAGGTTTAATAAAGTCCTGAGGGGCATGGATAGTCTGATTGGAAAAGATCTTTTTCCCAGTGTATGGGGGGCAGAACTAGATGGTATAGGGTGAAGGTGACAGGGCAAAGACCTAGAAGGGACCTGAGGGGAAACCTTTTCATACAGAGGCTGGTGGTTGTACTGTCAGAGAAAGTAGTGAAAGCGTGTACAATTACATGTTTACAATGTAACTGGATAGGTACATAAATGGGAATGGATCATGTGATGTGGGCCAAATGCTGGCAAGTGGGACGAGATCTGATTAAGATGCCTGATCGGCATGGACAAATTGGACAAAATGATCTTTTTCCACGCTGTATGATCCTCTTATTCTCACAGCGGGATGAGGAAGAATTCTAAAAGGGCCATTCGAATGGGAATTCTCTTCCCCAGAAGTTTGTGGTGCCTCTCTGATTACAAGTATTCATAGCTGAGTTAGTTAAAGATTTGACAGAGAAGTGAGTCACGGATAATGGGATACAGACAGGACGATGAGGCTGAGACCACAATCTGATGAGCCACAATCTTAATGTCTGGTGGAGAAGACTCAAATTCTCTAATGACCCACTCCTGCTCCTCAGTCCCATGTTTCTGTGTTCCATTCAACCCCTCTAACCTGCTAGACAGGAGCAGTTAGAGTCCACTTATTGTTATAGCATGGTGCACAGAAATAGAGGAAACAGTTCGGTCCCTCGAGACTGTCCCACTCGGTTTGGGAGATTTGGAAAATGTAATTGGAAGACCCAGGCTGGATATGGAACAGGTTGCTCATTTCTCTTTACAAAACCTCCCCTCTCTGTATCTTGTGCTTCATTTGTTGAACATGTTGTAGACCCAGATTCACTGTGAATACAGCCTCCAAATCTCACCCAGTGATGGCTCACAAAATCCACGGGTCTCCCTGATTGCAACATTCCATAAAAGACCTTCCAGGAAAATAACACACACTAACTTTCCAATAACAGAATGGGAGAGCATCAGAAACAGGGGCAGGTCATTCACATCCCAAGCCTGCCTTGCCCTTCACTAAGATCAAGGCTGACCTGCTCCAAGTCTCAAATCTTCTTAATGTCCAAGTCTTCTTGAGCACTTTCATAGAACACAGAACAAAGAACAGTATTGATTTGGAGATGTCGGTGTTCGACTGGGGTGTACAAAGTTAGAAATCACATAGCACCAGGTTATGTTCCAACAGGTTTAATTGGAAGCACACTAGCTTTTGGAGTATCGCTTCTTCATCAGGTGATAGTGGAGGGCTCGATCGTAACACAGAATTTATAGCAAAAATTTACAGTGTGATGTAACTGAAATTACACATGTAAAAATAGATTGTCTGTTAAGCCTTTCATCTTTTAGAAGACCACAATAGTTTCACTTCTTTTATGTGTAAATCACAAAACCTTTTTTTTAAAAAAAGTTGTATTCTCAGGTGAGCTGTGAACAATGGTGATAGCAAGATAAAATATTGAAGGTGTTGCCCCCCTGTGTTCTCTGACTATGCCATGATGTTTAGATTGATTCTAAGCTAAAAAGTGAGATAACGGAGTTTCACATGAATTCATGCAGATATTGAGCTCAAGGTTCTACATGAATGTATGCAGTTAGGACCTTCAGCTCTCGACGTTGTGTTGTTTGTCCTACCCTAACCTACATGCTTCAGTTCTCTTTGTTCCATGTGCCTATCCAAGAGTGTCTTAAGTTACCCTCACGTATTTGACTCTACTACCGCTGATGGTAGTGCATTCAACACACCCAACACTCTCTGTGTAAAGAATCTACATCTGATATCTCCCCTAAAACTTGCTCCAATTACCTTAAAATCATGCCACCTCGTGATAGACATTTCTGCCATGAGAAAATGTCTCTGGCTATTCACTCTCTATCTGCCTCTCATCATCTTGTACACCTCTATCAAGTCACCTCTCATCTATTTTTCCTCCAATGAGAAAAGCCCTCACTCCCTCACGGTTTCTTCGTAAGACTTCTAGTCCAGGCAGCATCCTGGTAAATCTCCTCTTTACACTCTCAAAAGCGTCATTATCCTTCCTATAATGAGGAGACCAGAACTGAACACAATATTCCCTGTCCGGTCTGAGCAGGGCTCTATCGAGCTGCAGCATAACCTCGCGGCTCTTAAACTCTACCCCCTGCAACTGAAAGCCAACATACCATACGCCTTCTTAACAACCCGATCAACTTGGGTGGCAGCTTTGAGGGATCTGTGGACACGGACGCCAGGAGCCCTCTGTTTCTCCACACTGCCAAGAATCTTGCCTTTAACCATGTATTCTGCATTCACATTCCAGCTTGCAAAGTGAATTACTTCAGTTTGAACTCCATGTGCCACTTCTCAGCCCAGCTCTGCATCCTGTCGATGTCCCATTGCATCCTACAATCGCCCTACACATTCGGTACCACTCCAACCACCTTTGTGTCATCGGCAAACTTACTAGCCAACTCTTCAACACCCACATCCAAGTCATTTTTGAAAATAACAGAGAACAGAGGTCACTGAACTGATCCGAGCGGGACACTACTGGTCCCTTTCAGTGATCTAGCTGCCCTAACTCTCTGTGTAAGAGAGTTCCTGACATTCACTACCCTCTGTTTGAAGAAAGCCTTCTCTGCTTCTGCACCATGAGCTATTGATATGAAGAAAAGAGGTAACGCAGGTGCTCAGGTAAGAGAGACTGACCCTGAACTCAAGGCAGTATTTGACTGAGGATGACATCAAGGAACCTGAACAAAATCACACTTACTGAGAATTAATTATGACCTCTACACTGCTTGGAGTCATTCACGGCACAAGGGAAGATGATTATCATTGGTGGGCATCAATCATCTCAGCCGTGGGGCACATCTGCAGGAGATCCTCAGCGCAGCTTCCTCAGCTCAGGCATGTCCAGTTTGTCATCACATAATCCCTACAGTGTGGAAGAAGGCTATTCAGCCCATTGAGTCCAAACTGAGCAGATTAGATTCCCTACAATGTGGAAACAGGCACTTCGACCCAACCAGTCCACACCGACCCTCCGAAGAGTAACCCACCCAAACACATTTCCGTCTGACTAATGCACCTAACATGATGTACAATTTAGTATGGCCAATTCACCCTGCGTGCACATCTTCGGACTGTGAGAAGAAACCGGAGCACCCGAAGGAAACTAATGCAGACAAGTGGGGAATGTACAAACTCCACACAGACAGTTGCCCAAGGCTCGAATCGAATCTGGGACTCTGGTGCTGTGAGGCAGCAGTGTTAGCTACTGATTCACCGGGCCAGCAGAAGAGGGGGCATTCACTGCAGTCTACAAAATTTTCAGGACAGGTTGTCCCTCTTCAGCTCTGAAAACAATCTGTGACCATGTATAGCAAGACTCGAACAACATTCAAGACCGTGTTGTTAAAGTCTGGGTAACATTATGTAACAGCACAGTACATTTCCACAGTAAAAGGACAATTTCATTCAGCACCTCAATCTGGTTTCACGAGAATGTGGGGAAGCCATTCATCCCATCAAAACTACCGGGCAAAAGAAGGATAGCCCTTTCAGTCCCTCCTGCCTGATGCACAGCAAGGTGCGAGTCTGTTCTCTCCCACATGTCACGTACATGGGATCAGAAAGAACCATTTCACACCCGGAGTCACTTACAAAGGAACAGGAAGAGGCTATTAAGCTTTTCAAGCCACTAACACAGGAACAAGAAAATGTCAGAGATGCTCCAAGATCGCAAACAAATGGAGCAGGGGCTGGACAGACAGACCTCTCCAAATTGATCCACATGGCTTAATTACTCATGTTACATATGTGTTACTTTAACATGGTTTTCTGGCAGTCGGAATGAAGCCAACATTTTTTAGCCATTCTCCAAGTTATCTTCCATCTCCAAGAAGGCAGTCCCATGGTCTCCGTGGAGGTCAGAAACAAGTGGAGAATAACTAACTGTTTCAGCATGATGGTATTTTGGCTGCTGACAGGATTGTGTACAAAATGACACTCAATGCAGTGTCACACCGTAACTGTGCTTTAAAGTGGTCAGAGTTCATTCAGAGCCTGCACCTCTCTGTCAATTGACGTGTGGGTTCTGCAGATGCATGTAAACTGTCGTGAATTAAACATTCAATGAAAAGTATGACATTGTCACCCCATTCAGCTCTTTGGGACATAATGAGTTGCTGTCCATACCCATCAAGCTTCAACTTCTTATTCTCTCACATCGCTACAGATTAAGCACATCATTACTGCACTCTCTCCTCATGGTAACATCATGCTCGTGTTTAGTCTGGTCAAACTGCTTTGCACTGTCTCGGTGACAAAGAGATCATTGATTATAAAGCAGACCAAACCTTTACACAAAGCACCAAATACTATCTCAACAAAACACGATCAGTGGGAAAGATATTCTAACTTTTGTAGTTCAATCATTTTGCCTGAAGAGCCACATATCATATACTTCCTGCTCCTGTATGAATTCTGTCAGTGACCTATGACCAAGAACATCCAGGTCCTTTTCAACAAAAGCACTCGCCAACCTCTCTACCATTTAATAAATATAAATGTACATTTGCTGTTCACATCTGAATAATTGTTATACCTTGTGAACAGCTATTGCCCAAACACTGATCCTGCTGCCACCCATCAATCCTTCAGTCCAGAGAAAAACGCTACTCTTCTCGTATCCCCGTTACTCAAATTTTAATCCATGCGGTATATATTCCACCCCTACATACCCATGGACTCTAACATTCCCCATTCACCTGTATTCAGACATGTCAAGCGTCTTCTAAAAATACAAATACTCCAATCCCATTGGTTCTCAACTTTCGATGTCACAATGGACAATCTCCACAAACAGGTTTATCAAAGATCATTCCCCTTTCCTGAATCTCGGCCGAATGTACCAAATCATATCATTATTCTCCAAGTGTCTAGTCGTCACGTTCCTTCTAAAAGGTTCCAATATTTTTTTTTCTCACAGCTGACGTCAAATTATTTAGTTTTCTGTTTTCCCCCTCCATCCTGTTTTAAATATTTAGGTTGACAATTGCTGCTGTCCAGTCTGCAGAATCCTTTCCAGAATCTAATTAGCTTTGAAGAATAATCAGTAATTCTTTCACTAGCTCTGTTCTGATCTCAATCACTCTGAGATGGAGCTCATCAGATGCAGCAACTTATGAAACTTCAATTCAATCAGATTTTCAATAACATATACTCTTCATTAATTCTGATTTCCTGAAGTTTCCAATTTTTACCAGTCCCTCTGTTCCCTAATATTTGTGGAAAGTAGTTTCTGTACCTTCCCATGCGGAGATGGAACTAATGCATTCCTCTCAGCAGGCAGATGGTTTCAGTCAACTCGTGAATACACTGGAGGACTGCACTTCAGAGACGGTGGATATATTACCCACTGCTGCCTGCAAAGTTCCAGTATCAATCCAGTTTAATTTATCGTGAGTGTCAGCGCAGTCCTGCTACTGGTGTGAGAACACAGGTTATACTGAAGGAGAGAATACAGCTCAGTGATCACCTCAATTTTGAGATAAGCTGGTTTTACACTTTACACCTGAATGGCTGCAGCTTAGACAAATCTTCCTGAAAATCCCAGAGAGGAAAATATAGTGCTTCGCTCCTCCCTGTTTGTACAGCTTCCCTTCTTTGTAGTCTCAGCTCCATTTGTTTATCATGGACCCAGACACACTGTAAATGCAGTATCCAGAATGGGCTTCCCAGACCACCGAGGCTCCATGAATGAACCTAGTAGCTGACATCACTATCCTGAGAACACCATCCACAGAGACTCCACTGACTTTCCAGATGACAGCAGCAAGTGAATTCCCCACACCTACAATGCATCCATTCATTACTGAAAATGCCTCGGTCTCCTCTGTTTCTCCAGGAGACCGTGAGGACTGCAGATACTGGAGATCAGAGCTGAAAAATGTGTTGCTGGAAAAGCACAGCCGGTCAGGCAGCATCCAAAGATCTGGAGAATCGACGTTTCAGGCATGAGCCCTGATTCAGGAATGAGGAGGAAGAGCGCCTCATCTTTCGCCTATGAACCGTCCAACCACAAGGGATGAATTCAGATGTCTCCAGCTTCCTCATTTCCCCTCCCCCCACCTTGTCTCAATGCCAATCTTCGTACCCAGCACCACCTTCCTGACCTGCAATTTTCTTCCTGACCTCTCTGCCCCGACTCCCACTCCAGCCTATCACCCTCACTTTAACCTCTTTCCACCTCTCGCATTTCCAACGCCCCTCCCCCAAGTCCCTCCTCCCTACCTTTTATCTTAGCCTGCTTGGCACACTTTCCTCATTCCTGAAGAAGGGCATGCCAGAAACGTCGAATCTCCTGATCTTTGGATGCTGCCTGACCTGCTGTGCTTTTCCAGCAATACATTTTTTAGCTCCTCAGTTTCTTTTCCTGGCTGAGAAAGCTCTTACATCTCCACACAGTCGCACAGTAACAGTTCCTGTCTCCAAATAAACAGTTGACAATGGAACATTACGTTTATCTATATCTCAGCGACTATAATTATTGCTGATGGAGTTCATCACCACACTCAGAGACAAGAGATAGAGGGAAAATAACTCACGGTAAGCAGGGAGATCCCATAATAAATATGATATTCAGGAATATGTAAAAGGGGAAGTGGGAGAATAACTTCCCATTCTGTTTTCCTTCCAGTCCATCATCAGCAATCCTTTTGCTTGCTTTTCCTTTCTCTCTCTCTCTCTCCATCTCTCTCTCTTTCTCTCTCTCTCACTTTCTCTCTCTTGATGGACATCACCCACTGAACACAAACCTCCCGCTCACCCTTCCTACCATCCACGATATAATAATATTATTTCTCAGCTGCATTCAGTTTTGATAGGTTCACTGAACTCGAAACATGATTTTTTTTCCCTATCGACTGCCATACCTGGTGAGATTCTCCAACATTCTTTCAGACGGTGGACAATTTTATTTCAGATCGCCAGCATCCGCATTTCCTTGGTCATTTCACCTTTAATGTTGTTGTTTCGCGGGATGCCAGCATCACTGGAAAGGGCAGTATTTATTGTCCATCCTAACTGCCCTTGACCACGCGGCCATTTGTCAAGGCAATATGGAGTCAACTAAATTGTTGTGGATCTGAGGTGACACTTAGGGCAAACATGTTAGGCTTCTTTACAAAAGGTTACCAATAAAATAAGAAAAGGAATCCTGATGGTTTATGCTTGCCATGAGTGAAGTTAGGTTTCATTCCAATTTTTGATATTGGAATTTAACTTTAGTCATCAGCTGTGGTAGGATTTCAGACAATGCTTTTAGAGTCATGACTTGCGCCTCTGAATTACACAATCAGTGATATTATTACTCTGTTTAAGAGTCCCTGTTGTGAAGTAACTGTAGAGACAAGAACAAGTTTGTGGTCAAACTATTTGGAACCGGAAGAGAGGTCAGAAGAGAACTGGAGCCATAAAATCTGTCGTTAACGAAGGGGTAGGTGATGGCAAAGTAAGCAACAGAACTCAGGCAGAGCTGGAAATTGGGGATATGATGAAGGTGATGTCAGTAGGCTTGATCACACTGAGAGAATATGGAGACATAAAACCGTTCACAGTAAAAAGGAAGCTCAAGGTTGCGAACAGTCTTGTTCCTTCTCAGATGTTTATGAGTAAGTAGTTTGAAAATGCATAAGAAGGAAGTGGGGTTTGTGACTGAAAGTTTATGCATTTGTTAAATATAATCAACCAGAATAGCAATAACATTCAGCATCATTTATAGAATTGACAGAGATAATCTTACCAGGAACACCAATAATAGCGAGGATGGGATAGTACCCAGCTTGAATAATCATCAGTACGGCTCGTATCCGCAACTCTAACCATGGCCAATCCTGAGAAAGCCAATAAAGACCCCAGGATAAACTCCTGTCCATTGTTGCAACATTCCAGTCTAATGTTCTCAGATTCGGATCCATTGTTGGAACATTCTAGTCTAATATTAAATCCATTGTTCGACCATTCTAATGTTCTCTGATTCCGATTTCTCTCTCTTCCTCTGTAGCTGCTGATTCCAATCTTGTTGAGGTTGACGCTGCGCCGAATACTATGGCATAATATGTTGAAATAAGGCCCTAATTATGGAAGAGGGAAATCCTCCAGTGTCCCAGGTGGGTCCAGAAAGACTGATATTAATCACAGTCACTGAACAAACAGCTCCAGTTAACCCACTTCACAGCAACTCTGATATATCACAATAATTGGTGTGGGTGGGATTTTGATATCGATGATTATTGGGCTCATGGCACATGTCCAGTTGTAAACATCGAGGTGAGGGAGGGACATAATTCTTTCTCTTCACAAGCTCGATTATTCTGCTGTGTTTTGGCAATATAGGAATTGTTGGGCTCCCGAGGCCGTCTGTGTCTGGTCACCAGGCCCGCTGCATCTTTTTGTTTTATTTATTTATGTTTAACTTTGACTTTTGTCTGTCCAGCATTTAACAGCTTAGGTGGGTTTAGGCATTTTTGAGAGACACTTATGGAGCCATAGACGGTATAGATACAGTCCATTCCTTGTGTTCTTGCAGCCACGGCCTGGTCCTGTGGAGTGATGGTTAAACTCTCACAGAACCAGGACTCTTAATTTTACCTTTCACCAGTTATTGCTGGTGTCTCAGCAGGGGTCGAAGGCAGGAAATCTCTCCCCGGTTCTACACATTCTCTCTGTGATTTCTCTCTGAACTATCTTTTAATGTTCTTTCCTCCTGGATTGGAGAACTGCATGTCAGACAATCTGTTTCTTGCATTTGCTTTTTGACCTTTGTGTTCTTATTGGATGATACCATATTGGAGCAGTTAGTGTGTGGTAGTTAAATAAACTATTATTCTGCTAAGCTTTCGAACAGAATTAAGTTATTGCAAGTTCGTCTTCCTTTTGTTGTCTTTTACCGAAAGTCTTCGAATAAATTGTGTTTTCGCTTAATGTCGAATATTTTGACCAATTAAATTCTGTCTCAAACACAGCACCTTACATTTACCAGCGGAATGGGCCGAGCTGTAGGAGTGATAATCATGTCAAGAATTATATCGGTTACCCAATCCACCTCTCAGAACCAGCCCAGACACGTATAAGCCCAGATGAGGTACCTCCTCAACATGAATCACTGCGTAGACCAGGCTAGTGTACTGCTCAACAATCTGTTCAGGATCGAACACTGTTTAGAGCTCACAAGTTCACTACTTATGTGTCCAACAGTGCACTGATCTATAAATTTGGACTAAATGATCTGTTCAACACAGGGCGCTGTGCAGAACACACAAAGGCATTGTTCTATACACATGGACTGGATATCTGCGCAGCATGGGGAGCTGCCCAGTAAATAGCAGTGAATTTATCTTTTAATGTGGAGCAGTTACCTTCTCAGCATATGCAGCTGTCTGCACCAATCGCTGCATTGCTGTGTAACACTGTGTTAGATCACTGCCCAGCGTGGGGAAACTTGCAGCTCATGCTGGAAGCGACAGGATGTGCAGCACCTCTCCATTTCCAGCTCCATATCTCCAGAGTGGAAACACACAGGAGTGCTCTGGGTGTGAAACTCACTGCCAGAGAGAGATGGTGGGGGAATCAGTTTAAGTACCAACAACTGGGAGGAGCTTTGTTCAAAGCGAGGGGAAGATTGAGAGAGAATTTCAGAGAATGATCTGATGGTAGGTTTAAAAATTGTGAAATGAGAATATTTCGATAGCGTCCTGCAAATAAGCCACTGTTTCGAGGAATGATGGGGTGAGCAGGATATTTGTGTAAGTTACGACGATTGAGAATTTTGGATAAGCATTTGTCCTGCAGCGTTGTAACTGGGAGTAGGATCAGCAGAGTTTTCGACTCATTGGGCTGAATCGTACAATAATTTGTCTCAGTGCCATTTTCATTGAATGTGACAGAAGGAATATCTGCACGAGGCAGAGCTAGTTTCCTGGTGTTATCTTATCGAACTCACCTTATTAACTACCCACCGCACAGCATTGGGGCCCCTCTCATTCAACACCAGCACGATTTTCCCACCCATTATGGCTGCAGGTGCTCACCATCGCCCGGATGCCCCTGGATATTCAGTGATCCCTGGTACTGCTGCCATCATGAAAAGTCCAATGGGCACACGGTTGAGTTTTCTCAGTTTGGAGCTGCCCTGCACAGTTTACCCGAGCATGGCAGATAAAGGGAAATTACACCACAGCTTGACGACAGAGGCACGGAGGTCATGGTGAATGGTCTAGTACAGAGGGGGACCATTTTCTTCCAAGACCATGGTCTGAGCACACCACCCAGCTCAGTGCATTATCTGCGGTCCGAAGAAAAGTCCAGCAATACAGGAAAAGCATCAATAATCTTCCCCGTTCTGTCAGGATAAGGGTCATCGCATTCTCTCTACTCTCTCACACTCATTGCATATCTGTTAGTGACTTCCCCAGAATAAGGCTCCATCACTCTTACCACTGCAATACAGCACCTTCTTTCTCTCTCTCTCTCTCTCTCTCTCTCTCTCTCTCTCTCTCTCTCTCTCTCTCTCTCTCTCTCTCTCTCTCTCTCTCTCTCTCTCACCTATGCAATACCCCCACATGGTAAGAAAATGTTCTTATGAGTGCAGTTTCTAGAATTCTCTGGTTGATGTAGTTCGTACAATGTTCCAGATAATTTTCAAAATAATTCAATTTCAGCAAAATGTTCATTCCCCAGTATGTAACCCCTCAGAGGAAGGAGCATAGTTTTACTTTTGTTTGAAATCACTCAGGATGAAAGTGTTTCATGAGGCCATTAATCCTCTCAAATCTGCTCCACTAATCAAGCAAAGGGAGCACCGAAACACTTGAAGACTTACTCTCTTCTTGAAGACAAGCGCCACTTTGGAGTTTCGCCAGTTTCACTGGAACACTCCTGTAATCCCGAGAGTTATGAAATATTTCACACAGTGCCACCAGTCACTCTGTAACCATTTCTATCAAAACAAGCTATGAATTGCTGCTGAGGTGTTTACCCTTGGTCTTTTCTGTTTGAGAAAAGCCTTGTTCATTTTGTGAGAGACAATGCAAAACTTTCATCTGACTAAAATGTTGTTTATAATATTGAAACTCTTCGTGGCTTCCCCTGCGAGGAACAATGCAAAATAATGTTTTAACTTCTCTGCATGTTCCCTGAAATCAGTTCCCCAGTCAAATCCTACAGGTGTCCCACATATTCTTTCCTGCCTTCCTTCCAAGGGTCACACACACATCATGAATGTTTTTTATTCGATATGGGAAAACTCTTGCGGTTAGCTTCTTTTCATATTTCTTGCCAGTTTTGAAATGTTTTTTCTTTGTATTTTGTTTTATACAATCTGCTTCTTGTTCCAAAAGTAAACATCCCAAATGTGGCCAACGCTAGAGCTCAACAATCTGAGTTCTTTAGTTTGTGATTGATTAGCATACTTCACAGCATTTGTGCATCATGGGTGGTTCATCTTCACATCTTCATATCATCTTCTTTTTCACCAGAGCCAAACATTACTGAGAGTTATTAATCAGTACCTGCTTTAATGTTCCCATAGCCCTCCCCCCACCCCCCACACCCCACCCACGCCACACACATATCTGCTGACCTTCATCTGTCTCTATTTTCACACTCCGTATTTGACCAGATATATGACATGTATCTGCATTTGAAATGCCTGGCTCTTTTCAATCATTCGGGGGGAACCTACGTATGTGGCTGAACACATGATCAGCTGAAGGTGACTCCATTCTCCCAGTTTCCCTGGCTCTGTCATTTCTGTTCGATGATGTCACATTCCAGTGGGAAGCTTCCTACATGTCATCCTTTTCTCTCAAGCGAAAAATCCCCTAAATGTGATGGACTGAGTTTTCAGATGTGTCTGGCCCATCTCCCTCACTTCTGCCCTCACTCCGTCCCTTCCTTCCAGAACAATGATAGATCTCCCCTTGTACACACTTCCTTCTGCACTAGAATCTGCATTCACAGAATCATCTTCCGCCACTTCCACCGCCTCCAGCAGGACAGCACCAGCAAACACATCTTCCCCTCCCGTCCACTGTCAGAAATTCACAGGGACCATTCCTTCTGTGGCACGCTCCATGACTCCGAACACTTCCCCACTCCCCCATGGCACCTTCCCATGTAATGCTGCAACTTTTGCCCATTCATCTCTTCCCTCTTCACTGTCCAAGGCTCTAAACACACCATCCAAGTATAGCAGCATTTCATTTGTACGCTTTCAATCCAATCTCCTGTCATTGCTGCTGACAATGCAGTCTCCTTTACATTACTTAGCTAAACAGAAACTGATTTGATGAACATCTCCACTCTGTCTGTAGGAATGACACTGACGTTCTGATTGCTCCCCATTTCAAGAACCTACATTGCTCTCAAGATAATGAGAATTCTTTGAGGAGGTAATGACGGGTTGGACAATAGAGAGTTACCTATCTGAACTTCCAGAAGGCCTCTGATATGGTACCCCACAGGAGGCTGCAGAGTAAGATAAGGACCCATGGTTCTCAGAGGACAGGTACTAGCATGGATAAAAGATTGCCTCTCTTACAGGTTGCAGAGTGAGGATAAAATTGTCTCTCTCAGGATGGCAGCCGGTGACTACCAGTGTTCCACAAAATCATTGTTGTGACCACAACATTTTACTTTATAGGTTAACGATCTGAGTGGCGGGACAGAAGGCATTCTGGATACGTTTGCAGATGAAGCAAAGATAGGTGGAGGGGCATGTAATATTGAGGAGGCAGGGAGCCTGCAGAAAGACTTTGACAGTTTAGGAGAGTGGGAAAAGGAGTAGCAGATGGAATACAATGTGGGGCAGTGTGAAGTCATGCACTTTGGTATGAAGAATACAGTCATGGACTATTTACTAACTGGCAAAAAAAATCAGAAATCTGAGGAACAAAAGGACTTTGGATTCCAAGCGCAGGATTTGCCTTATATAAACTTGCAGGTTGAGTCAGTAGTTAAGAAGGCAGATACAGTGTTGTCATTTATCTAGAGAGGAGTAGGATATAATGGTGGGGATTCTGAGGCTTTCTAAGGCTCTGGTCAGACCACATTTCCAGTATTTTGTGCCTCATACCTCAGGAAAGATGTATTAGCCTTGGTGTGTGTCAAGAGAAGGTTCACCAGAAATGAAAAACATAGCACATGAGGAACATTGGAGAACTCTGGGTTTATACACGATGGAGATTAGAAGGATGGGTGGGGGGGGGTATCATATTGAAACTTACAGAATACTGAATGACCTGGATACAGACAAAATTGAGAGGACGTCGGCACTGGCGGGAGGACACAGGCTTAGACGAAAGGGAAAACCCATTAGAACGGAGACAAGATGAAACGTCTTTAGCCAGAGAGTGGTGAAATTGTGGTATCCCTTACCACAGAAGGCTGTGGAAACCAGATTATTTGGCACCAACGATATAACCAGGAAAGGGTCTGCGGATCTGAACAGTGACTGCAGAGAGTTAGTTTGGAAGCTGAAGAGCAGGACGAGTAGGGTAGTGATCTCAGGTTTGCTACCAGTGCCACGGGCTAGTGAGATGAGGAACAGTCAGCGAATGCAGCTTTACACGTGGCTGCGGGGCTGGTGCAGGAGGGAGGGCTTCAGATACCTAGACCATCGGGATACCTTCTGGGTAAGGTGGGACCTATACATGAAGGACGGGTTGCACCTGAACTGGAAGGGCACAAATGGCCTGTTTGGGAAGTTTGCTTGTGTGATTCTGGCGTGTTTAAAACGCGTTTGGCAGGGAGTAGGAATAAGACCACATGTCTGAGAGGGGGTTAGTTGCAAACGGGACAATGGCAGGAGATATTGAATCTATCAGGAAGGTTTCTCATGCGATGAAACAAAGGGATCAGTTAAAGTGCATCTGCTTTAATGCAAGGAATGTCTGAACTAAGAGTGACAAACTTAGATTATGGATCAGTACTTGGGGCTACGATATCGTGGTCATAACAGAGACGTAGGTTTCACAGGGGCAGGGATGGTTTAAAACGTTTAAAAATGTTTCGGGGCAGCACAGAGTCTCAATGATTAGTACTGCTGCCTCACAGCGCCAGAGACCCGGGTTCAATTCCCAACTCAGGGAACTGGCTGTGTGGAGTTTGCACAGTGGGTGTGCTACGGTTTCCCTCCATAATCCAAAAATTAGGTGAACTCGCACATGCTTAATTGCCCGTAATGTTAGATGAAGGGGTAAATGTAGGGGAATGGTTCTGGGTGGGTTGTTCTTTGGAGGGTTGGTGTGGAGTTGTTGGGTCGAAGGGCCTGTTTCCACACTGTAAGTAATCTAATCTTATCTAAAAAAGAACGGGGTGGGTGGAAAATGAGGAGAGGGTGTAACATTGCTAATCAGAGAGTGCGTCACAGCTACAGAAATGAAGGTTGTTGAGGAAGGTTTGTCTACTGAGTCAGTATGGGTGGAAGTTAGGATCAGCAAGGGAACAGTCGCCTTATTTGGGGATTTTCTTCAGACCATCTAATAGCAGAAGAGAGATTGAAGATCTCATAGGCGGGCAGATTCCAGAAAAGTGCAAAAGTAGCAGGGTTAATGTTATGGGTGATTTCAACTTTTCCAATATCGACTGGAACCTCCGAAGTGCAGATGGTGTGGATGGAGCCGTTTTTGTCAGGTGAGTTCCAGATGGTTTCCTTGCTCAGTATGGAGACAGACCAACAAGGGTAGAGGCTATTTGGGATTTGGAGTTCGGCAACGAGCCAGGACAGGTGTCAGAACTAATGGTGGGAGAGCACTTTGTTGAAAGTGATCACAACTGGCTCACATGTAGCATAGTCTGGGAGAGTGAAAGGAGCAGTTTCCGAAGGAAGATATTTAATTAGGGAAAAGGAAATTATGATGCTATCAGACAGGAATTGGGAAGTACAGACTGGGAGCAATTGTTCCACAGAAAGGGCACAGCAGACATGTGGAGACTGCTTAAGGAGCAGTTGTTGCGAGTGATACACAAATTTGTTACTCTGAGACAGGTAAGAAAGGGTAAGATTAAGGAACCTTGGATGACGAGAACAGAGAAACTTCTCGTCAAAAGGAAGCAGGCAGCTTACGGAAGATGGAGGAAGCAAGAATCTAACACAGCTTTAGAGGATTACAGGCTTGTTAGAAAGGAGCTCATAAATGGACCGAGGCGAGCCATGATGGGGTAAGAAAAAGGCTTGGCAAGAAGGATTAGGGAGAATCCAAAAGCATTTTTCTCATACGTGAGGAGTAAGGGAATAATTAGGGAGAAGGTAGGGCCGATCAGGGATAGCGTAGGGAACTTATGCGTGGGGTCTGAGCAGATAGGGGAAGCCCTAAATGAGTTTTTTGCTTCGATTTTCACCAGGGAAAGGGAACTTGCTGTTAATGAAAACTTAGAGGAGCTGGTCCAGATCAAGATTGATGAAATTGATGTGCTAGAAATTTTGGAAAACATTAAGATAGATATGTCCCCAGGGCCAGATTTATCCTAGACAGCTCCGGGAAGCGAGAAAGGCGTTTGCTAAGCTGCTGGTGAGGATATTTGCTTCCTCAGTCTCCACAGGAGTCGTACCGGAGGATTGAAAGTAGGCGAATATTGTTCCTTATTTCAAGAAGGGTAATAGAGAAATCCCTAGCAATTACAAACAAGTCAATCTTACGTCTGCAATCAGCAAAGTTTGGAAAAAATTCTGAGGGATAGGATTTATGACTATTTGGCAAAGCATTGTGTGATTAAAGCATGGCTTTGTGAGGGACAGGTCATGCCTCACAAATCTTATTGATTTCTTTGAGGAGGTGTCAAGACAGGTCGACGGCGGTCGAGCAGTGGATGTGGTGCATGTGAACTTCAGCAAGGCATTTGATAGGGTTCCCCATGGAAGGCTCAGTCATAAAGTCAGGAAGTATGGGATACAGGGAGATTTGGTTATCTGGATTCAGAATTGGCTGGCGAGCAGAAGGCAGACAGTGGTTGTAGATGGAAAATATTCTGCTGGGAGGACAGTGTTGAGAGGGATCCCACAGGGCTAGGTCCTTGGGCCTCTGCTCTTTGTAGTTTTTATAAATGACTTGGATAAGGAGGTTTTGGGGTGGGTTAGTAAATTTGCTTTTGACACAAAGATTGGAGGCATCGTCAATAGTATAGAGGGCTACTGTAGGCTGCAGCGTGACATAAACAGGATGCAGAGCTGGGCTGAGAAATGGCAGATGGAGTTCAACCTGGGTAAATGCGAAGGTCAAATTTGAATCCTGAATATAGCATTAAATACAGGATTCTTGGCAGTGTGGAAGAACAGAGGGATCTGGGTGCGCAAGTGCATAGATCCCTCAAAGTTGCCACGCAAGTGGATAGAGTGTCAAGAAAGCATATGGTGTTTTGGCTTTCATGAACAGGGGGATTGAGCTTAAGAGCCGCAAAGTTTTTTTCTGCAGCTCTACAAGTCCCTGGTGAGACCACACTTGGAATATTGTGTCCAGTTGTGGACCCCCTACTATAGGAAAGATACAGGGGCTTTAGAGAGGGTGCAAAGAAAGTTTACCAGGATGCTGCCTGAACTGGAGGGCTTGCTTTATGAAGAAAGGTTGAACAAGCTTGGACCTTACTCTCTGGAGACAAGGAGGAGAGAGGAGATCTGATCGAGGTGTACAAAATAATGAGAGGCATAGAGAGAGTCAGTACCCAGACACTTTTCACCAGGGTAGGATTGACTAGTACGATAAGTCATAGTTTGAAGATATTAAGAGGAAGGTAAAAGGGAGACGTCAGAGGTAGGTTCTTTACGCAGAGAGTTACGAATGCATGGAATGCGTTGCCAGCTCTGTTGGTGGAAGCAGAGTCTTTGGGGACATTTAAGCGACTGTTGAACATGCACATGGATAGCAGTGAGTTGAGGGGTGTGTAGGTTAAATTACTACATTTTACATTAAGATTAAATCTCAGGACAACATCATGGCCCAAAGGGCCTATTCTGTGCTGTCCTGTTCTATGTTCTATTTCGTATACTTAAAACAGACTCAGATAAGTTCTTGATTGACAAGGGGATCAAAGATAACTGACAGGAAGCAGGGAAATGGGGTTGAAAATCTATAATTCGTGATCGAATGCCGGAGCCAACTTGATGGTCCGAATGGCTTCATTTCTGCTCGTATAGAATTGTGGTCTTATAATATTTCGGTCCTGGATGGCACGGTGTCTTAGTGGTTTGCACTGGTGCCTCACAGCATCAGGGAACTGGGTTCGATTTCCTCTGGGTGTATTAGTTTCCTGCCACAGTTCAAAGTTGTGCAGGTTAGGTGAACTGGCCATGCTGAATTGCCGATTGTGTTCAGGGATGTTGATATTAGGTGCAATAGTCAGGGGTCTATGTATAGTATTCGGGTAGAGAATGGGATTGGTTCGCATACTCTTTGGAGGTTCAGTATAAACCTGTTGGGCTGAAGGGCCTGTTTTCACACTGTAGGGATTCAAAGAAAATGCAGCCTTCTGCAATGTTCCAATGAAGCACAACCCACGCTCGAGTAACAGTTCACTTTGCACTTTGGTGCGTTACAGTCTGTAGGAGTTAATATTCAATTCCATAAATTCACAGCCTGAACCCACTATGGCTGTTCTCCATTTTCCGTACACTCTCCCTCCTGGGCTCCCTCAGCTCGTGTCTTGTTTATGTTCCATTCAACAGAGAAAATGAATTTCTAATATTTACACATTAATTTACACCCATTATATACCTGTGTCTCTTTCACTACAATTTCAAGCCCATTTGTCTTTCACACTGGGCCTCCAAACACTCTTTCCCACCTCTGCCAAGATACTAAAGCGCTCACTTTCCAATCCTTTACACGCCTGAAGAAGATTTACACTGGACTTGAAATATTAACATTGTTTCTCTGTCTCTGCAGATGTTGCCAGATCCCTAAGTCCCTTCAAAAATGAAAAGTTACAAAACACATTTTCAACATAGCAAAGATCATTGGATGCAGGAAATCTGAAACAAAAACAAAAATTGTTGGACTTACTGGGTGCTTTGAGGAACAGTCATAGAACCCGAAAGATTAACTCTGCTTTCTCTCCACAGATGCTGTCAGACTGGTCAGTATCTTCAGCAATTTCTGTTTTTGAACAACTTTCAAGCATGTGTGTCAAAGCTGCTCACACCGGGAAGTGAATTCATTTGCTCTGGAACTACATAAGGCTGTCATCACCGACACTACAGAGCTCTTAATCATGGTCATGGAGAGAAACGGCGGGAAACACATTCGCTTTAAACAGAAGATGGCATGACTGGAGCGGAAAATATTCAAGTGAAAACGTTAAATGCTTTTGAGGAATGCGACAATTGGAGGCATGGCATCATGAACATACACGTGTAAATCATAGCAGCCGTCGTAGCCGCAGCAGCAGCAGCAGAATTATATTCAACCACAATATAATCTCTCAGTCTACCATTAACATGAAGCTGATCTCCGCTTCAGTGATGATCTGTGGGTGAACATGCCACGGTCAGAACCGTCTGTACGTAAACCTGATTACAACCCATTCAAGCTACTGCACTTACTGCTTACATTAACAAACAGCAGAGCTAACATCTGATAGAGAGGGCGCCATGATCCCAAGACTGTGACCATTTATTTTAAAACCAGCTATGACTTACTGCTGGCCTGTCTACTCTTACACTTATCTGTTAGAAAAATCCTTGTTCCTTTTGTTTGAGACAGTTCAAGAACTTCCCTCCTATTACCATTTTGTTTACATCTTTGAAATACTTACTGTACCTTCCCCTGTGAGGAAAGATATAAAACATGGGTGTAAATTATCTGTCTGCTCCCTGTAGCCAATTCTTCAGTCACACCCTCCAATTATCCTCAGTATATTTTCCTAATTAATTTCACCTAAGATCACACTCATCTTGAACTTTTTTTATATGCTCGGAAAAGATCGTGCTGCTTGTTTTTGTATTTCTTACCAATTTACTACATCATGTCTTTTCTCCCCTTTTCCTCGATTTCTAGATTGATACAGTCATATAGCGCACAAACAGACCATTTGGTCCAACTTGTCCATGCTGACCAGGTTTTTCAAACTAAACTAGTCCCATCTGATTGCATTTTGTCCATATGCCTCTAAACCTTTCCCATTCATATGTTTGTCCGAATGAGTTTTAAATGTTGTAGATATACTTGCACCTCCCACTCTTCCTCTGACAGTTCATTCCACATACACACATCACCCTCTGTGTGAAAACATTGATCCTTTGTCCATTTCAAATCTCCCCTCTTTCACCTTAAACCTCTGCCTTCTATGGTTGAACTCCCCCATCCCGTGGGAAAGACATTGGCTGATCACTCTATTCATACCTCTCATGATTTTATAAACTTCTTCAATGTCACCCCTCAACCTCCTACATTCTATCTGACACTAACTTTACGAACAAGCATTTCAAGATAAAGCACTGCAAATTTGAAACAGTATTCAAATGACAGGTAAATAACATTCAGCCCAAGCTTCATACTGTGATTTATTTTTCTCCATGTTATAATACTAAGGCAGCAGGAAACTGTTACGAGTACCAATAAGAGGTCAAACACCTGAATTGCTTTGTCCAAATGGGATGATGATCTCTACGGTGAAAGCGCAACACTGGCCTGAACCATATAAGAAGGGGAATTTTTGTACCACACGGTCAGCGTGTAGTTGCCTTTAGTAGAGTGAGATGAAGGCTGAGTATACTTTTGAAATTTGGATCACAGTGTGAATTCAGTGCAAAGGGGGAGAGGTCTTTTCAATAAGGTTTACTCAAAGATGGAAACTTTCCGGAGTGAGATGTGAGTGGGAGGTTTAAAACAGCATGAATGGAGAGGCCGAGCCACACTGAGACCAGAGGCAAAGTGGCAGCACAAAACGCAGCTTGATGCTACTGCAGAGTAGGTAGACTTGAACAAAGAGTTTCAGGTGAAGTGGGGAGGGACCATAATGTGAGAGAATGTACTCTGTAATTTGAGAGGGAGAACCTGGATTCAGGAAGGGGACACGAGCAGGGAACAGGATGGAGCAGCAATGGCAGCGGTTTTTGGGGGGAATTCAGGAAGCACAGCTGAAATTCATCTCCAGCATCTGCTTCTGGTCCCTTAAATAAACATCCTAAATCTGGCCCTCCACTCATGCTCATCCATAGTATCCTTGAGAGCCTTTGTCAACCATGGGTCATCTTCTTATCGAGTTCATCTTTTTGAACAGAAACAATAATTACTGAGCGGTTTGGGATATCTGCTTGAATGTCTGCTGATGTATACTCACTGAGCTTCCTCTGGGTCTATTTTCACATTCCACTTCAGACCAGATGTGAGGCAGAAATCCTCAATTTAGATGCCTGGTTCTTTTCAATCATTCAGGGGGAACTTCTGCCTGTGGCTGAGCACAAGATCAGCGGAGGCTGACTCCATTCTCCAAGATTCTCCATCTCTGTTGTTTCTGTTTGACGATGCCATATTCCTGTGAGCTGTGTCTAACGTGACCTCCTTTTCCATCAAACCAGAAATCCCCGAATTCTGGTGGACAGGGCCTTCAGCTATGACTGTCCCATCTCCCACAGTGTTGCCGTCAATCTGTCCCCTCCAATCCCAGAACAATGATAGATTCCTCCTTGTCCACACTTCGTCCTGCACGAGAATCCACATTCACATATTCATCCTACACCATTTCCACCATCTCCAGCAGGACAGCATCATCAAACACATCTTCCCTTCCCGTCCTCGGTCAGTATTTCACAGTGACCGTTCCCTTTGTGTCACCGTCCATCACCCCGAACGTTTCCCCACTCCTCCATCGCACCATCCCATGCAATTACAGAAGCTGCAACACTTGTCCATTCATCACTTCCCTCCTCACTGTCCAATGCCCCAAACATAGCTTCCAGGTGAAGCAGCATTTCACTTGTAACCTTTCAATCTGATCTCCCGCCATTGCTGCTCATAATGCAGTCTCTTTATATTGGTGAGACCAAATAGAGATTGCTTTGAGGAACACAACCACTCTGTCTGTAGAAATAACCCTGACCTTCTCATTGCTCCCCATTTCAATAACTTACCTTGCTCTCATGCTAACATTTCAGCACTGGGCTGTTGCAATGTTCCAAGGCAGCACAACCCAAGCTCGAGTAACGCACTTTACACTTTAGTACATTACAGCCTTTAGACGTTAACGTACAATTTCATAATTTCACAGTCTGACCCCATTATAACTGTTCTCCAATTTCCGTACAATCTCCCTCCTGGCCTCCCTATGACCTTGTGTGGTTGTATCTTCTT
This sequence comes from Chiloscyllium punctatum, assembly GCF_047496795.1. Classification (NCBI taxonomy): domain Eukaryota; kingdom Metazoa; phylum Chordata; class Chondrichthyes; order Orectolobiformes; family Hemiscylliidae; genus Chiloscyllium; species Chiloscyllium punctatum. The sequence goes on along the minus strand of NC_092762.1, from coordinate 14,418,076 downwards.
TATCTTTCACTGAATAGAGAGAAACTCATTTCCATATTCACATCTTAATTTAAAGCTATTTCACATGGTCTTCTCGTTCACCACTACTAAAAGCATGTTTATCTTTTGCCACACCCTCTTTTACCTGTCAACCCACTCCCCACATCTGTCAAGGTATTATAAAGCTCATTTTCCAATCCTTTTTCAGTTCTGAAGAAGTGTCATACTGGACTTGAAACGCTAACTCTGTATATCTGTCTCTGCAGATGACGCCAGACCTGTTGAGTTTCTCTAGAAATGAATAGGCTCAAAACAAGTTTTCAATTAAACAAATAACTATGGATACTGGAAATGAAAATGCATAAATTGCTGGAAAAAATGGGAGTTTTGTAGAATGGTCACTGGTCCTGAAAGATTAACTCTACTTTCAGTCCACAAGATGCTGCCAGACCTGCTGAGTTTCATCAGCATTTTTTGTTTTTGAACAAGTTCCATAGACGTGTGTTAAAGCTGCTCAAATGCTCTGTCTCACACGGAATACACTGGGATGTAACCGATAATGCAAGGTGCACAAATTCCTTGATCTGAAACTACATAAAGCTGGCATCACTGACACTGCAGAGCTCTTAATTTTGGTCAGGGAGAGAAACAAAGGGGAACACATTCACATCAAACACAGAAGATGGCATTGGGGGGAATGGAAAAGCTCCAGATGCATATGTAAAGGGATTTGAGTAAAGTAACAAATTGGAGGCGTGACACCAGAAAGAGACCCTCAGCACAATGAGAATAGGAAAATTGAAGTGTTACCACATCAGTCACCAGGTTAAGACACTGAGTACAGGGCTGATGGGTGAATGGGTCTTGGTGAAAAATGGGGGATAGTCAGTAGAATTAAATTGAACATATTGGAGCTCAAAGTGGGCATTCATGTGGTATGGTAAAATCACAGCTGCAGCAGAATTGTATTCAACTACAATCTGTAACATTTTCGCCAGGATAATCCCTCAGCCTACCATTACCATCAAGCTGATCTGTGGTTCAGAGATGAGTGTGGGTGAACATGATAGGGTCGGAACCATGTGCACCTAAACCTGATGACATTCCATTAAAGCTACCGCACTTGACTGGTTATATTCGCAACAGCAGGACTAACATCTGATACAGAGGGCGAAATGATCCCAAGACTAACAGATCACATCGAAGTTGTGCAGTGCTGCCACATCCAGACGTAAATGTCGATGGACTATTAAACAACTCACTGGAGGAGAGGACTCCATAAATGTCACCAACCTAAATAACGGGACAGCCCTGTACATCAGTGTAAAAGACATGGTTGTATTATCTGCACCGTCCTCAGCCAGAAGTGTTGAGCTGATGATCCACCTCACCCTAAACATGCTGCCCGCAGAATCACAGATGCCATTCTGTAATCGATCTGATTCACTGCACGTGACATGAAGAAACAGCTGAACACAGTAGATACGACAAAGGCAATGGGCCCTGACCCCATTCCTGCAATAGGACTGAAGACTTGTGCTGCACAACAAGCCGTGTCCCTGGGGAAGCTGTTTCATTCCAGCTTCAACTCTGACATCTCCCTGGCAATGTGGAAAAGAACTCAGCCATGTCCAATCCCATAACAAGGGAATAACTACAGCCTGACCATTTACCACGCCCTGAGTCCCATTGCAATAGTCACATTGGTGGGAGTTCTTTTTGACAGATCTGTAAAGTAGCACAGAAATAACCTGCTCAGTGTGGTTTCAGATAGGTCCCCATGTGGAGATTGTGTTGTTGTAGAAATATCACTGGATTACTAATCGAGACCAGGCTAGTGCTCTGGAAGCTGGTGGACCTAATAATTAATAAAATATCGAGATGTACAACCTGGAGTCATTAACAGTGACCTTGAAGCCAATGTCGATTGTAAACACCAATTTCCTTCCTCAATGTACTTTCAGGAAGTGAATCTCCGGTGCCTTCTTGGTCTGGACTAAAAGTGACTCCAGACACACAGATATATGAAAAACTCTTCAATGGTCTCGGAAACGGCCAAGCAAGACACTCTGTTGAATCAAACTGCTCTGAGTTCTTAAAGAATAAAACAACACAGATCACCCAGCACCAGCCTCAGTATTGGATGGGGAAACACTATCCTATTGACCCTGCAGAGACCTCCTTTCTAATACCTGAGAGCTGGTGGCAACATTTACAGTGATGTCCCACAGACTGCACAGAAACATCGAGAGTGGAGTAGGTCATTCGCCACACTGAGCATCCTCCATTCTAGTTCATGGTGAAAATCTCCTCAATTCAGCTTTCCCCACAGTGTTCATATCCTTTAGTATGCTTAAACATCGGAACATGTAAAATAGGAACTACTGTATTCGCTTTGGTCGATAAATTTTGATCCTCCATTCAATATACAGGCAGTTATCTAATGAGGTGTGTTTATTAAACGCAATTTCGCTGCAACACAATTAGTGAATTGGGCCCCTTTCTTTATAAAGCGAGCTCCCGTTCACTGTTATGGGAGTCCGTCTCTGGCACCAGCTGAACATCAAATCCCAGCCTCAGGATCCCTCTGTCTGCCAAATGCACCCTCAGTGTGTTCAGATAAAGCTGGTCTGTAATCCGCTCTGCAAGACTTGAAACTGAGCCTGAATGTGGGATTTGTGGTCTACATTTAGAAGGAATTTTATTTCAAACTGGGAGGGAAATACCTTGGAGAGAAGTGGAATGCCGCATCGGCATCACGTGGTCAGTCAGCTCGCGCTTTCTGGTGAAGATCCTGGTGAAAGGTACAGTGCTGTAGTCAGTGACTGTAGTGTTAAAGTGTGACATTTACTGCACTAACTCCTTACAATACACAGTTTAAATGTTTATGTAGCCTGTGCTATTGTTTGTGTTAGGCTGACTATTATTTTTGTTTTGATTTTTACTGGTAGTTTTGGGGTTCCGCACCGAAGCCTCTTTTTCCCATTGGCCCCATTATTGATATTGCACCGTTTTCTATAATACGGTGTTTCACCGGAACACAGCTGCCACATTATTGGATAACTGCCTGTAATTATTGCTGATTCTATACCTCCACAATCAAACTCCTGCACTTTGCCCATCCCTTCTGTATCTTGAAATCTTTTTTTATATTCAGTACCTTAGCTTTCATAGCCTGATCAGGTAAATTATTCCCCAAGTTCACCAGTCTCTGAGTGCAGACATTTACTCTCATCTCAACGCACTTTGGCCTGTCTGTACCCAACACTGTGAGCCCGTGTTTTGGTCATCCCATCCAGGGGAATTATCATCCCTGCTTGCAATCTGTCTTGCCATGTCAGAGTTTTATATAGTTCACCCATTTTCATAAACCTCATGGAATACAGACACAGTCGCCTCAAACTCTGTTCCCACAACAAGCCTGTCATTCCAGAGACCAGTCAGGTCATACTTCGCTGCTCTCCCTCAATGTCAGGTTTGTACTTTATTAGGTATGGAGACCAAAACTGCACTCAATACTGCACAATGTTTGAGATGATGTCTCACCAAGGGCCTGTACAGCTGCAGTAAGACACCCTTACTCCTGTACTCAAAACATCCTGAAATGAAGGTCAGCACACCATTCATTTTCAACAAAATTGTGTATTCCCGTGACAGCTGAGCCTGCTCTAACCTGAGTAGGAACCTTACAGCAGGCTGGTAAAGTGTGGCTGCTGCTGTACAGGGACTTAGTGAGATCACTTCTGGAGTAATGTGCACAGATTTAATCTCCTCACTAAGAAAGGGAATTGGTATTAACTCAGATATTATTCCCTCAACTGATTTCTGCAATGAAGGTGTTAATCATAGAATCCCTATATTGTGGAAGCAGACCATTTGACCCATCGACTCCACGCTCATCCTCTGAAGGCCATACCATAGAAACCCCACTCCCTAACCCCCTTCCCAACCCAATCTCTGCAACCTAACATTTTCCATGCCTCATGCACCTAACTGGCACATCTTGGGACTTTGGGAGGAAACTGCAGTACCCGACAGGTCCACCTTGCAGGCACGGGGGAATGTGCTTAATCCACACAAACAGTGAACGGAGACTGAAACTGAACCAGATCTCTGGTGCTGGGAGGCAGCAGTGCTAGCCACTGAGCTACCTACCGTGGACAACGCAACCTGCCTGCTCAATTCAACACTCAAAATGTGGCATAACAGCAGGGAGATTCCATAAATCTCCAAACATTTCATTGTGCAACAGGATAGGACAATGATATCTTAAGCAGCATGGTCATGAACAGGCGCGGGACATGCAAGACATCGAAGCTATAGTGTAGGACCACCAGGAGGACATTCAGCCCATCTTGTGTGTAAAGCAGGAACAGAATGAGTCCAATCAGCCACCCATGCCTCTTACACAGCAATTGGAGCTGATCTTTCTCAGCCTCGTGCCTATTTCACAGGAATTGAAACGGACTGTCAAGGTTATGGAAAGGGAAGAACTTAGAATAACCAACTTCACTCGGGAATGGAAAGGTGTGAGCAAATGATGAAGACAAATTGTTCGAATCTGTTATTAAGGAATCAACAACAGGAGACTTTGAAAGTCGAACCACAATCCATCAAAGTCGATATGATTTTATTAAGGATAAATCATCTTTGAATGATTTTCCTAACCTTTTCCTATTAAGATGTATGACAAAAAAGTTGAATAAGGGGGATCTGAAAGATGTTTTATATCTGGACTTCAAGAAAGCAATGCTTAACATGCTTGACGAAAGCTTAATATGCAAGACAAGAGCACATGGGGTTGGGACAATTTATTTGCTTGGAGAAACAATTGGCTAACCAATAAAAACCATGATATGGAGCTGCTAGCTTTGGACTGGGTTGAGTAAGGTCAATAATCGCATGTCACCAGGTTATAGTCTGATGGGTTTATTTGAAAACACAAGCTTTCATTGTCCTGCTCCTTCGTCAGGTGTTAGAGAGAGAAGACCTTAGGCACAAAATTTATTAGGAAAAGATGAAAGGCTTATACAACACATGCACATGAATTGAACACATCTAAGATGGCTGCTAAATCTTAATTCGGTTAGAATGGAGACGCAGGTTTTGATTGATGAATATGCAAATTCCAGAGTTCCTTTCAACTCCTGCCTGGAGATACTTTCAGATATTATCGATGTAAAGGAGGTGACCCCTCCAGTCAGACAACTTATTTTAGGCAAGCGGTCTTGTTTGGGGTCTGTATGTGTCTCCACCTGGAATCAGACTGGGTTTATTTCCAATTTAGGAGTTCATAAAATATCACATTGACTGACTGTCTACAAATTGTATATTTTTGAGAAAATATAATGCATCTGGAAATAAAAGCCAGCAAATGAAAATTCATCTTAGATATTAGATGCGTGTGTGTGTGTGTCCGTGTGTGTGTGTGTGTGTGTCGATGTGTCTTTGTGTTTGCATGGACGTGCATGTGTGTGTTTGAAAACAAGGTGGAGTGTCTGTGGGATGGAGAGAGAGTGTGTGTTTGTGAGAGAGTGAGGGGAGTATGTGAGTCTTTGGGAGGTAGAGAGAGGGTGTGCGTGCGTGTGAGCGAGGGGAGTGTGTGTGTGTGCATGTGAGAGAGGGGAAGTGTGTTTGTGTGTGGGGAGGAGACGGTGAATTTGTATGGGTGTATTTAAAGGGGAGAGGGAAATGATGTGTGTCTCCTCGTTAAAACACAGGCAGATTTAACAGATCCCTTTCCCCACACACACTATGTGGTTTCAGAGCTTCCCGTCTCTTCAGTCTCTGCTCCATTTGATGTTCATGTTACAGATCCAGATGCTGTAACTACACTCCCCATGCTCAATCCAGAGGTGGGTCACCAAATCCTCAGGTCTCCCTGAATATCTGAGGCAGCTCACAGTACAACCTTCAGAAAACCATCCCCAGTCCCTCCACTAACCTTTCCATAACAGGAGTCAGTCAGAAGACCCTCAGCCGCTTGAGAATATTACTCGAGGGGTTTCCTCATGTGATGAACCGCACAATCATGTAAGAGGGACAAATACAGGCTTTCAGTGGTCAGACACAGACCAAGTTTCGAAGACGTGTCTCAATACTGCTGGGACCCCCTTTCCAACTTGGAGAAACAGCCCGCCACATGCCATTTCATTTTTTCTGAGTTTCACAATTCCAGCACTCGATACACTCGGGAGCCAAAAAAAAACACCAGGGAAAGGTACTGAAAAACAAACAATTAATTAACTGATAACATGTTGTGAAAATATGGATAAGGAGACGGGGAGTGGGAGTAACTGGAGAAGTGAGACAATGGTGGGTCCAATCACAAGAATGAGAGCATTCAATAAAATTATTGCCAGATCAGTTGAAATGGTTAGTTACATAAAATTGTGAATCTGCCTTACAGTACCATCCCAGACACCATAAACTGGGACAAGGGACCAGCCAGAATGGAGAGCTATGCACACCATGCTCGTGGACTACTCTATAAACTGTTCTACCTGCCCAGCATGGGGACCATTGCAAACTTTTGCCAGTATATTGCTACTATACTTGCCCTACAGAAATGTCTTGCACGGGAAGATTTGTAACCCATGCAGTGAGTGACAGTAAATGGGCTCCCACAAATGTATTTCCACTGCCGAAATATAAGGCAAGAGATTGTGTGTGTGTGTGTGTGTGTGTGTGTGTGTGTGTGTGTGTGTGTGTGTGTTTGTGTGTGTGTGTGCGCGTGCATGTTGGTGGCAGTAGATTTGTAAATTACTATTTGAGAGAGAATAGACAGAGAGGAAGTCAGCTTAACTGTGAACAACTGACAGGGCTTTGTGTCATTAACAGAGGGAGACTGAGGACCGTGTTATAGTCAGAGGTGACGACGTGCTTGTGAATATTAAAGTAAAGGCTTTGCCAGACCCAACAACAATATAAAGCAATCCGAACAGGAATGATGGGATTTTGGTCTGCTTTTAGATACAAGCCATGGAATAACGACTCAGATTTGGTTAAGCAGCAGCAGGTCATTGGCTTTATTAAGACTGTGTTTCATAGCTGAAGGTTCACACAGCAGATGGGATGAACCAGTGAAGTATAATCTACAGTGGCAATAGTTAAAATTAGGAATGGTCAGGATATAGTGTCAGTAATCAGCTTGGGGCCAAAGGGATCACCGTAGTTGTGACTCATCTGTTTCAGCCTCAGTTATTGGCCAGGGATGAGATGGAGTCAAAGGACAGAAATGGAGTTTGCATCCAGAACAGAAGACAGTGACCTCGAGGCTTTCAATATTTAAATAGCAAGGGCAGTGATGCAATGAATCCTGGTTCATACCTGAAAGTGAGTCGGTCAACCAACAAGGCCCAGTGCCAGAAATAAAGTAGGAGAGAAAGAATGAACAAGGTCACTTTTGTTTGTTGTGGTTTGGAGCGTGAATACTTACAGAGTACAGTAAATGAAAAGAACAGTAATACAGTCGCACATGGTTAATGCAAATAATATCGACAGTGAAACTTACCAGGGACACCAACAATAGCCAGGATAGGATAATAAAAACATTGAATGAAGTAAAGTGCATATCTGATCCGCGATGATAACGGCCACCAATATGTGGAAAGAATCCAAACATAATAGGATAACCTCCTGTCCATTGTTGGAACATTCCAGTCTATTGTTCTCAGATTCTGATCCACTGTTGGAACTGTCCAGTCTAATATTCTCAGTTTCTGATCTCTCCCTCTCTCTGGAGCAGTCGATCCTTGTTAGTGCTATCGGTGACGCTCCCGCCCATACCATGCGATAACATATTGAATGGAGCCCTTTTATCATGAAAAGTTGGAAACCCTCCACTGGGATAATTTGAATCCACGGAGACTGACATTAGTCACAGTCACCAAATAAACAGTTTCAGTTAACCAGTTCCTTACATCATTTTACATAACACAATAAAAGGGAACATTTACTTGGTTTGGATGGAATGGATGAGGGTTGCTGATGGATAGACCATAAATCTTTCAATCTTTATAATCTGTCTTCCCTGTATGTGGGAGTATTGTGGGAAGAGTGCACTGTTGTATACGTTTCACCCTGTTTATAAAAGGAGGCAGGAATAAAATAACAGCTGCATAAAATGTTTGGTGGAGACGTTTCTAGATATCTTTGTGTAATGCTGCTCCAAGTTTGAAATTCCCTGTTATCAAGTCCTTTCTTAACCTTGTGACATCATTCAGAGTATTGAAACTGCTGCTCAGGAACAGGGAGATACAGGAGGTAGTCACTCAACTGCTCGAGACTGGGACACAAGAACAGGAGGCAGTCTTTCAACTGTTCGAGACTGGGACACAGAGACAGGAGGTAGACACTCAACTGCTCCATACCGGAACACAGGAACAGGAGGCAGTCACGCAATTGTTCGAGACTGGGTTACAGGGAAACCTGGAGGCTAGTGAGGCCCCAGATTTCAGTTCCCAGGAACAGGAGGAGGCGACTCACTACCCACCAGTCTAGGCCACTGGGAGAAAAGGGAAATTGGCTTGTTACTAACAGGAATTTCTGAATAAGTTGCATGAGCGAGCCATTCAATCCTGCTCCAACATTTTTCCAAACTATGGCTGATCTGTTTGTGATTCCATCATCCCATTTTACAGAGATTCCCCTCTCTGCAGCCTCTGCTCCATTTGTTGGTCATGTTGCAGATCCAGATACTGTAACTACAGTCACCATGCTTCATCCAGAGTTGGATCACCAAAGCCTCTGGTCTTCCTGAATTTCCACAGCAGCTTAAACACAGCCTCCAGAAAACAATCCCCAGCATTTCCACGAACGTACAAAACTAGAGTTAAGTCAAATGTCAGTCAAAGGCAAATGAGAAGCCTGGTCTGAAGCACTAACAGTTGTGAGGATTCCTCATGTTACTGAGCACATGAGCAGCAGAGAGTGATTAACACAGGCGTTCAACGAATAGGAACAGAGCAAGTTACAAAGGTGTGCCTCAAAACTGTTAAAACCCCATTATCCAACATGGAGCACAGGGCAGGACACTGGGAAGTCAAAGAAAACGCAAGCAATGTTTTTTGAACACTGTTTCTAAGCTTCTTAGTGTTGGAAGCTGATGCTGTTGAGTGAGCAACATTCAAGGGCAAGAAATGATATAGGACAGTTATTCACATTGAAACTGGACAATTAAAACTAGATGGTGGGGAAGCAGTTTCAACACCAACAACTGGGAGGGATTTGGGAAATAGACAGAGGGAGAGAGACTCTGAGCCAGTGTTATGGAAGGATGTGTTTTCAGGTTTCAGAATGCTGTAATGAAGACATTTCGATCATATCTAGCAACATAGGTTAGTATGTCCGGGAATGATGAATTAATACGATATTGGTGCAAGGTCAGATAGAGTCAGAGTCTCGGAGATGTTCAGCACAGATTATGACGCTTCAGACTAACTAGTCCATGCTGATGGGATACCCCAAATTAAACTAATCACATTTGGCCAATGTCGATGTAAAACCTTCCTGTTCATGTACCCATCCAAATATCATTTCGACGTTATAATTGTAAAAATCCTCCACCACCTCCTCTGGCAGCTCATTCCACACATGCACCACCCTCAGTGGGAAAAAGCTACTCCTTAGGTCATTGTTAAATCTTTTCCCTCTCATCGGAAATCGATGCCCTCTAGTTTTGGGGGAAAAGACCTTGGCTCTGAACACTATAAATGCTCCTCTCGTTACAGGAATAAAATAACCCAATCATCAAAGTTTGTGTGAACCCAATTTACTCGTACTCTCCCTTTCGCTCCAATCCTGGCAACATCCTTGTAAATCTTTACTGACTCCCTTCAAGTTTCACAATATATTTCAAAAAGGAAGCAGACCAGAATTGAATGCAGTACTCCAGGAGTAGACAAAGTAATGTGTTGTACAGCAGCAACATGACCACCCAATTCATATAGTCAAAGCACTGGCCAATGAAGGCAAGCATACCAAATGACTTCTTCACTATTCTCCCTAACTGCGACTCTACTTTCAAGAAACTATGAACCTGCATTCCAAGGTCTCTTTGTTCAGCAACACTACCCAGGACGTTAGCATGAAGTGTACATGTCCTGCCCTGATTTGCATTTCCAAAATGCAGCACCTCCCATTTATCTAGATTAAAAATCACCTGCCAATTGTCAGCCCATCTGCCCATCTATTCAAGATTCCATTGTACTCTGAGGTAAACCTTCTTTGCTGTCCACTGCACCATCATTTTTGGTTTCATCTGCAAACTTAGCAACTATTGCTGCAATGATCACATCCAAATAATTTATGTGAATAGTGAAAAGCAGTGGAGCCAGCACTAACCCTTGTAGCACACCAATGGTCACAACCCTCCTGTTCGAAAATCAATCCTTCACCACCGCGCTCTGTCTCCTGCCTTCGGGCTAATTCTGTCTACCGATAGCTAGTTCTCCCTGTATTCCATATGAACTAAACTTGTTAACCAATCTACCATGCAGGAAGTTGGCAAATGCCTTACTGAATTCCATATCAACAATGTACACCTCTGCCTCAATGAATCCTCTTAGTCACTTCTTCAACCATACTCAGTCAATTTAGTGAGATACAACTTTCCATGCTTCGATCCATGTGGCCTATCACTTATCAGTCCTTGCTTTTCAAAATCCATGCAAACCTTGTGCCTCATAATCCTTATCAACAGCTTGCTCCACGGAAGTATGGCTTACTAGCTTTTCCTTATCATCCTTCAAAATGTTGTCAATAATCGCACCAAGTTCGCAAGCTAAGTTACGGTACCTCATCTGTGACAATTCACGATACAAATATCGCAGCGGGGCCCAGCAATCACTTCACTCGCTTCCCACAGAGTACAGCTGATCAGGTGCTGAAGATTTTCCCACCTTAACGGGTTTACGAACTCCAGCATTTCCTTTTCTGTAATACAGGCACTTTTCAACATGTCATGGTTGATTTCCAAAGTTCTTTAGCTTCCATATCCTTCTACACAGTGAATACTGACGCATGATGCTTGTTCAGTATCGTCTCCATTTCCTGCGGTTTTGCACATCGGCAACCTTTCTGATCTTTAAGTGGCCCAAAACTCTCCTGAGCTTTTCTTTTGTCCTTAATGTATGTGTAGAGGCCCTTTGGATTCTCCTTAACCCTACTTGCCAGAACTATTTCATGTCCCCTTTTTGGCCTCCGGATTTCCCTCTTATGTATATTCCTACTGGCTTTAGACCCTTCTCAATAATCGCTTTGAAACTGGAAATAAGAGCCAAATGACGATGATGAATCCATTTTCGATTTTTGGAAAAACCCATCAGGTTTGCTGATGGCCTTGAAGGAAGCAAACTGCCTGAGTTACATGTGACACCAGACCGACAACAATGTGTGTGACTCGGAACTGGATTAGTGGTGCTGGAAGAGCACAGCAGTTCAGGCAGCATCCGAGGAGCAGTAAAATCGACGTTTCAGGCAAAAGTTCTTCATCAGGAATAAAGGCAGAGAGCCTGAAGCGTGGAGAGATAAGCTAGAGGAGGGTGGGGGTGGGGAGAAAGTAACATAGAGTTCAATAGGTGAGTGGGGGAGGGGATGAAGGTGATAGGTCGGGGGCGGGGGGAGGGTGAAGTGGATAGGTGGAAAAGAAGATAGGCAGGTATGATAACTCAGGACAAGTCACGGTGACAGTGCTGAGCTGGAAGTTTGGAACTGGGGTGAGGTGGGGGAAGGGGAAATGAGGAAACTGTTGAAGTCCACATTGATGCCCTGGAGTTGAAGTGTTCCGAGGTGGAAGATGAGGTGTTCTTCCTCCAGGCGTCTGGTGGTGAGGGAGGGGGGGTGAAGGAGGCCCAGGACCTCCATGTCCTTGACAGAGTGGGAGGGAGAGTTGAAATGTGGCTCGTAACTGCCCGTTGGGCAATTAGTAATGGGTAATGAATGCAGGTCCAACCAGTGATACCCTCAACCCGTGAATAAGTACTGAAAAAAACCTTGACTCCTGCTCTCTCTAACTGACATATGCTTCCCTCTTATCCATGACCAGACACTCAATTTCTCCCGTCCTCCAGCATTCCTTACACCTATCAGCCTTACCCTTAACCCTAACAGGGACAGACTGTCTCTGTGGTTTTGACATCTCCTTTTTGAAGGCTTCCCTCTTCTCAGCTGGCCCTGTAACTGCGAATATCTGTTCCAATCCAGTTTGGATGTTCTTGCTAATATCATCAAAATTGGCCATTCTCCAAGTAAGAGCGTTACCTTTTAGACCTAGTTTATCCTTTTCCATCTCTATTTTAAAACTAATAGAATTATGATTATGTGTCTCAAAGTGCTTCCCCACTGATAGCTCAGTCTCCTGCCCTGCCATATTTACCAAGGGGAGGGTGACGTTGAGCTCCTTCTCTGTGATGGAGAGTATTGGTCAAGCAGCTGCAGCATTATAACTGGGATTGTGCTCAACAGTGTCTTCGTCTCACTGGGCTGGATCAAACAATAATTTATCTCAGTGCCATTTTCATTGAGTGTGACAGAGGGATTGTCTGCACAAGGTCGAGCTAATTTCCTGGTGCTACCTTATCGAACTCACCTCATTAATTACCTACCCCACCCCATGGTGCCCCTCTCATTCAATACCAGCCCTATTCTCCCACCCATCATGGCTGGAGGTACTCACCATCGCACTGATGCCCCTGGGTATTCCGTGATCCCTGGCACTGGTGCCATCTTTAAAAGGCCAGTGGGCACACAGTTGAGCTTTTTTGATGTCGGAGCTGGTTTGTACAGTTTACCCCGAGCATGGCAGATAAGGGGCAATTACACCACAGTTTGTCGACTGGGGCATGGAGGTCCTGGTGGATGGGGTAGTACAGAGGGGACCATTCTCTTCCCAGCAAGACCCACAGAGCATGGTCTAAGCTCCCCACCTAGTTCAGTGCAGTATCTGCGGTCTGAACAAACGTCTAGCAATACAGGACAAGCATAGAACATAGAACATAGAACAATACAGCACAGAACAAGCCCTTCGGCCCACGATGTTGTGCCGAACTTCTATCCTAGATTAAGCATCCATCCATGTACCTATCCAAATGCCGCTTAAAGGTCGCCAATGAATCTGACTCTACCACTCCCACGGGCAGCGCATTCCATGCCCCCACCACTCTCTGGGTAAAGAACCCACCCCTGACATCTCCCCTATACCTTCCACCCTTCACCTTAAATTTATGTCCCCTTGTAACACTCTGTTGTACCCGGGGAAAAAGTTTCTGACTGTCTACTCTATCTATTCCCCTGATCATCTTATAAACCTCTATCAAGTCACCCCTCATCCTTCGCCGTTCCAACGAGAAAAGGCCGAGAACTCTCAACCTATCCTCGTACGACCTACTCTCCATTCCAGGCAACATCCTGGTAAATCTTCTCTGCACCCTCTCCAAAGCTTCCACATCTTTCCTAAAGTGAGGCGACCAGAACTGCACACAGTACTCCAAATGTGGCCTAACCAAAGTCCTGTACAGCTGCAACATCACTTCACGACTCTTGAATTCAATCCCTCTGCTAATGAACGATAATACTCCATAGGCCTTCTTACAAACTCTATCAACCTGAGTGGCAACCTTCAAAGATCTATGTACATAGACCCCAAGATCCCTCTGTTCCTCCACCTGACCAAGAACCCTACCATTAACCCTGTATTCCGCATTCTTATTTGTTCTTCCAAAATGGACAATCTCACACTTGGCAGGGTTGAACTCCATCTGCCACTCCTCAGCCCAGCTCTGCATCATATCTAAGTCCATCTGCAGCCGACAACAGCCCTCCTCACTGTCCACAGCTCCACCTATCTTTGTATCATCTGCAAATTTACTGACCCACCCTTCGACTCCCTCATCTAAGTCATTAATAAAAATTACAAACAGCAGAGGACCCAGAACTGATCCCTGCGTAACTCCACTTGTAACTGGACTCCATGCTGAATATTTACCATCTACCACCACTCTCTGACTTCGACCGGTTAGCCAGTTTTCTATCCAATTGGCCAAATTTCCCTCTATCCCATGCCTCCTGACTTTCCGCATAAGCCGACCATGGGGAACCTTATCAAATGCCTTACTAAAATCCATGTACACTACATCCACTGCTCTACCCTCATCCACATGCTTGGTCACCTCCTCGAAGAATTCAATAACAATCAAGAACCGTCCCCACTCTGCCAGAATAAGGGTCACCATATTCTCTCTGCTCCCTCACACTAACTGTATATCTGTTATAGCAGCGATCCAGAACAACGTTCACGCTCTACGGCTCTCACTGCTGCTTGCAGCTTCTTCCCTCTCTCTCTCTGTCTCCCTCTCTCTCTCTCTCTCTCTCTCTCTCTCTCTCTCTCTCTCTCTCCATTATTCCCCACACACCCCCACACACAACGATAACATTGCATGGATACAATACTGTGGACTGACTCCCTCCAGACAACTCACCTACACCAGCACTAACGGCAGGGGTATCCCTCCCACCCTCCCTCCCTCCCTTCCTCCCATTCTCCCATTCCAGGTGAAACAGCCTGAAATAGGACAGGAAGGGCCTATCCGGGTGGTGGCGTGCCCGATATCCGTTCCCACACCCCCTCCCACCCTCCATGTGGGGAGGACCCTGGTATGCGCCGGAGAGGACGGGGATGCCTCGTGTGGAGATTCTGAAACATCCACGTCCCACCGACAGAGTAAGGAGTAATGTTCAGTGAAGGGCAATTCTCACTTTTAACCCACTGGCAGTTCTGTTTCCCTTGGCACAACTTAGAGGCCGTGGCCCTGATGCCATCTCCCTTTTGTGTCGAGCTGGTACAAATGGAATCCCCACGGTCTCGGTGGGCAGGAGGGTGGGCTCACAACACATTGTCACCAGCACCTCCCAGGAAGGGAGCGCGGAGACTCCCTCCTACACCTCCTCCTGTAAGCAGCTCAGATAGTGTAACTAATCTGTGAGATTTACTGCTCTCCCACTTGTCCTGACATCTTCAATAAACTGTTCCCATATACACCCTGGCCCCTCTGTCCCTGCACCTCCTTTATAACGGTACAACCTATTTTATATTGTCTTTCAATGTCCTTCCTACTAAAGAGCACCACCTCACTGCGCTGCATTGACCTTCATCTGCTATACACCTCAACACTACACCAATTTATAACTTTCCTGTTGGAGTTCCACACCGTCCACAACAAATTTCACAATTCCTTCAGGTTTGGTATCTGAAAATATTGAAATTGTCCTCCAGTCAGATTCCACCCAAAAATGACACACACCAGACAGAGGGAGTGAAATAGTGACACACTCTCCATGTCTGTATTACTGTCAATGCATAGTGAATGCCTCTATGTGACTGTATTCGTATGTGTATCTGTGTGGGCCCTGTCTGGCACTTTCTGTGGTGTTTAAAGTGATGTAATATCCCCCAATATGAGTACTGAGTAAGGATCACTAAATGTAAAATGTCAACTTTCATTTTTGTCCAAAGATTCTTCCAGAGCTGTGGAGATTTCCGTTGTTGTCAATCTCTGTTGCACCCCCACCCCGATCCCCCACCCATCACCCCACTGTAATCGTGATGCTGAAGTGTGTTAACGATCAAGGATTCAGTCTGGGAGGAAAGAGACGGAGGGCAGCAGTTCACAGCGCAATCCAACCTGAATTTTGATTGCACCAAGCATACACACACATACACACGCATACACGCGCGGATGAACATACACACACGCACATGCACAGACTAGGTTGGTTTGGAGAGGATTGTCATTGACCTTCGGCCCTCAGAGTGGAACATGTTCATGTGGAGAAATATCTGCGCTGTTTCTGCAATGTGGAAATGGTTTTTCACTGGGTAGTATTTCCAACACACAGTATATTTCCATTGCAATTATATCCAAGCAATTCCGAGTGAGCCACGTTCCAAGGCGATTACATTAATTTTAATGCACTTTAACTTGGAATTATTAATGTTTTACTCTTACGAGTAACCTTACATGTGAGAAAGGATTGAAAAGACCTAAACCAGACCAGAAGAGTGTGGGCTTGTATCATTTTGAAGAAAAGAGGGAAAGGGAGAGGAAGGGAGAGTGGTTTTGACCCAGTTTCAGTGAATCACACCAAAAACAAGAAGAGTTCCCATTGCACAGAGTTGCAGAGACAGAGATCCACACACTAAGGCAGGAACACATGTGACAAGCTCAGAGAGATAGGCATGCAAACAGAGGTTAACAGAGACATATATAGACACACAGGAATAGACAAACACGAACAGAAATATGCAGACACATACTTGGACATGCAAACACACATAGACTCATCGAGTTATACACGGTACTTGCAAACAGGCCTTTTGGCCCATACAGTCCATGCTGACCATAATCCTAAGATAAACCAGTCCCACCTGCCTGCGCTTGGCCCAGATTTGTCCAAATGTTCTCTTATTCTTGTACATAACCAAATGCGTTTTAAGTGTTATAACTTCACCCACAATCCATCACTTCCTCAGAAAGTACATTCCCTTCACGAACCACATGCTGTGTAAAAAATGAATCACCTCACAGGTCCTGATCAGGTGGATCCAATAAATTTCTAGGACTTTAAGGAAGTGATGCTGGGTCCCTTGCTGAGATGTTGTCATCATCAATAGCCACAGGTGAGATGCTGGAAGTCATGAGTTTGACTAAAGTTTTGCTATTAAACAAAATGGAAAGAAAAAGCCAAGATCTATAGATTGGGGAGCCTGAAATCAGTGCTGGGCACGGTGTTGGAAGGAATCATGAGCTATAGGATTTAAATGCATTTGGAAAGGCAAGGACTGATTAGGGATAGCCAAAAGTGAGGACTGCAGATGCTGGAGATCAGAGTCTAGATGAAAATGTTACTGGAAAAGCACAGCAGGTCAGGCAGCATCTGACGAACAGAAAAATCGACGATCTGTACAAAAGCCCTTTATATGCATAGTGAAATGGGGGTGTGCGTGGATAATCATGTCTCACTAATTTGATTTTGTTTTTGTTGAGAAGTAACGGACAGGATTGATGACGGCAGACGCTGGAAGTGATCTATATGGACTTCCGTTAGGCATTTGACGTAACTCCCCATTGAGACTGGTTAGCAAGATTAGATCACATGGAATACAGGGAGAATTATCCAGTTGGATACAGAACTGGCTCAAAGGTAGAGGACAGAGTGTTGTTGTGGAGGATTGTTTTGCAGACTGGAGGCCTGTGACCAATGGAGTGCCACGGGGATCGGTGCTGGATCCGCTACTATTCGTCACTTATATAAATGATTTCGATATGAACATAGGACAGTTAGTAGGTTTGCAGATGACACCAAAATTGGAGGTGTAGTGGCCAGCAAAGAAGGTTACTTCAGATTACGACGGGACCTTAATCAGATGGGCCAATGGACCGAGGAGTGGCAGACAGAGTTTAATAAAGGTGAGATGCTGCATATTGGAAAGGCATATCAGGGCAAGAATTATACACTTCCTGGTAAAATCGTGGGGAGTGTTGCTGAACAAAATGATCTCAGAGTACAGATTTATTCTTCCTTGAAAGTGGATTAGCAGGTAGATAGGGCAGTGAAGAAAGTATTTGATGTGTTATTGGTCAAGTCCATTGTGTCTATGCGTTCGGAGACTGGACTGAGACTGTACAGGACATTGGTTCGGGCCACTTTTGGATGACTGTTTGCAATTCTGGTCTCCCTGCTCTGTAGGAAGCATGTTGTCAAACTCGAAAGGGTTCAAGAAGGGGTTACACTGCCATGATTGGAGGGTTTGAGTTACAGGGAGAGGCTGAATAGGCTGAGCCTGTTTTCCCTGGATAATCAGAGGAGGAGGGTTGATGTTAGAGGTTAATAAAATCATGGGTACAACAGACAGATTAAATAGCCAAAGTCTTTTCTATAAGTAGTGCAGTCAAAAACTAGATGGCAAAGGTTAAGGTTGGATAGGAAAGACAAAAAAGGGCTCTAATGGGTAATATCTTCATGTCGAGGATGGTCCGTGTGTAATGAGCCTCCAGAGGAAGTTATTGAGGCTGGCACAATTATAACATTTAACAGGCATCTGGATGGACAGATAAATGGGAAGGGTTTAGATGGAAATTGACCAAATGCCGGCAAATGGGAGGAGAATAATTTTGGCTGTCTGGTTGCCATGGACACGTTGGACCAAAGGGTCTGTTTCCATGGAATACACCTCTATGACGCCATGTCTTTTAACAAACTTCCTCGTCTTATCTTAAAACAATCCCCGACTCGAGGGAAAAGACACCTACCATTTAACATTACTGATACCACTCATGATATTATAAACCTCTAAAAGGTTAATTCTCAGCCTTCTACGCTCCAGTAGAAAATGTCCGAGTCTGTTGAGCCTGTCCTTATATGCAAACACTCCATTCCCAGCAACATCCTGAGAAATTTCTTCTGAACTCTTCTGAACTTGATAATATTCTCGATATAACAGGGCGACCAGAACAATGTCCTCCAGGACATTCCTCATGGATGTCCTGTGCAACCTGAAAATACCGTCCCAACACCTATACTGAAAGGACAGTCCACTGCTTTCGTCATTTATATAAATGGTTTGGATGAGAACGTAGGAGATATTGCTAGAAAATTTGCAGATGGCATCAAAATTGGAGGTGTAGTGAACAGTTAAGAACGTTACCACAGAGTAAAATGGAATCTTGTTCAGATGGGCCAATGGACTCAGAGGTGGCAGATGGAGGTATATTTAGTTTAATGCGAGGTGCTACATCTTGAAAAAGCAAATCAGAGCATGACTTATATATGCTAAAGTTCTGGACAGTATTGCTGAACAGAGAGATATTGGAGTACGGGTCATATTTCCTTGAATGTAGAGTTGCAGGTAGATAGGATAGTAAAGTAGGTGTTCAATATGCATTCCCTTATTGTTCAAACCACTGAGTACAAGAGTTGGGAGGTCATGTTGCGGCTGTGCAAGACATTGGTTAGGCCACTTTTGCAATATTGCGTACAATTCTCGTCTCATTCCTATCAGAAAGATGTTGTGAAACTTGGAAAGTTGCAGAAAAAATTGACAAACATGTTGCCAGGGCTGGAGGATTTGTGCTGAAGGGAGAGCCGGAATAGGCTGGGGCTGTTTTTTTCTGAATCATTAGGGGCTGAAAGGTGAATTATAGAGGTTTATAAAATCATCAGAGGCATGCATTGGGTAAATAGACAATGTTTTTTTTTCCCCTGGGGTAAGCGAGTCCACAATTAGAGGGCATAGGTTTAAGATGAGCGGGGAAAGATTTAAAAGGGACCACAGTTGGCAATTTTTATGCTGAGAGGGTGGTATGTGTATGGAATGAGTTGCCAGAGGCTGGTAAAAATAAAGTATGAAAAAACATCTGGATGAGTATATAAATAGGAATGGTTCAGATGGATATGGACAGGTGTTGGCAAAATTGACAAGATTAGGTTAGGGTATCTGGTCGACATGGACAAGTTGTACCAGAGGGCCCGTTTCCGTGCAGTACATCTCTATGACTATGTCTATATAATGAAGAACATCAAGTGAAACACCTTCATAACCGCCCTGTCTACATATGAAGCAAACTTCAAAGAATTATGCCTGAAATCCTAGGTTGCTCTGTTCTACAAAACTACCAATGGCTCAACATTTAATGGTATATGTGTTTTTTTAGTTTGTTTTACCAAAGTACAATACCTTGCATTTATCAACATTAAACTCCATCCGCAATTCTTTAGCCCAGTGAGTGATAATATTGGGGAAGAAAGGCTGGAAAGTAATCAGTTACCTTGTACCATTTACTGGTTTTAGGAAGAGGGCAGTCACACGTTAGAGATGGGAAACAATGATCGGTGTTTCAGTCCAGAAAGTATGTTCTGTCTTTGTCTCTGGTGTTCAGTGTTGATATCTATTCGAGTTCCTTCACAGTGCAGTGTGTGTCTGCAGGATTTCATTCCCTCATATTGCAGACTACAGATAATAGACTTTTAAACTGGAAATAATAGACAAGTATTTAAAGATGTTCATAGTTTATCTCGAAGGCAGAGCACATAAACTCGACATCCTACAGTTGAGGCAAGTACCTTGCATTTTTTTACGATGTTATTATTTTAACTGTGTTATTCAGTAGAGTGAACCAGATTTCAATAAATCCATACAGATCTGGAAGCTGGCGTTTATAGTTAAGAATTTGGGCATGGTTTAGATCTTGTGCTGTCAGTAGTATCCCTGCCTCTGAGGCAGAGCTCTGTATTCTATTCCAATTCCTGAACATGTCTGGTAATGTCCCTAGCTCGAGAGCAGATTGTCTGGATTCAGGTGCAGCATGTCAGAACAGGCTGATGAACGAACACACAGGAGAATAATGCTGGCACTTCTGGGGCTATTGTGGAGTGGTGGTAGTGTCCCTACCTCTGGGCCCCATAGGTCTAAGTTCTAATCCACCAGGATGTGTATAATATGTCTGAACGCGTTGACTAAAACGATTTTAAAATTGTGGTTTGATCGAGATAGAAGAGGTGTCAGTATTGAATTTCAGAAATTAATCCCCGGAAGACTGAAAGCACAGACCCTGGGTGAGAGGAACATTAGCACCTTATAGTGGTCTATAAATTCATGAGGTGCATGGATAGGGGGTGAGTAGTCAAGATGTTTTCCCCATGCTTGGAAGTCGAAAATTAGAAGGCATAGATTTAATGTGAGAGGGGAAAGATTTTAAAGTGACGTCGGGGCAACGTTTTCACTCAGAATGTGGAGTGTGTACAAAATGAACTGCCAGAAGAAATGATGGAGGTAGGTATAATTACAACATTTAAAAGGCACCCAGATGGATATATTGATAGGAAGGATTTAGAATGATATGTTCCAATTGTTGGCAAATAGATTAGATTCCCTACAGTGTAGCACAAGTCCACACCAACTCTCTGAAGAGTTACCCACCCAGAACCATCTCACCACATTTACCCCGACTAATGCACCTGACATTACGTGCAACTTAGCATGGCCAATTGACATAAGCTGCACAATTTTGTACTGTGGGAAGAAACCCACGCAGACACAGCGAGAATGTGCAAACTCCACAGTCAGTCAGCTGTGCCAGCAATCAAACTCAGGTCCCTGGTACTGTGAGGCAGGAGTGCTAACTACTGAGCAACTGCACCACCCCAAGTAGGGCACGATTACGTTCAGACATCAGGTTGGCATGGACGAGTTGGTCAAAAGTGTTTGCTTCGGTGCTGTCCAACTCTTAAGATTCATCAAGCCATTTGATCAAGGTACCTGTGTAATCTTCATTGTCCACAATATAGCCAAACTTGGTTTCATCCACCATCTTTCTAACCACGCCTTCTATAATTTTCATCTGAATCATTTGTCTAAATGTCAAAACAAAAATGGATTGAGCAGAAGTCCGTGTGGAACACCACTGTGCACAGTGTCACAAAGCTGGTCCCTTTTCTCTAAAAGCTTCCTTTTCTCAAAGATACTGTGTCCTTGATTTCTTTTTTAGAGGTGTCGTAAATAGTTCCCGGCTCCAAGGTGACTGGTTTTGTACAGTGATTAAACGGTTTTGTGATTAAAGGTATAATGAAAGGGGAGTGGTCAGCTCTCTATGTGAGCAGTTCAGTCCAGAACTAATTTGTAGTTTAGCTGATTGGACAGGCTCTCTCTCTCTCTCTCTCTCTCTCTCTCTCTTTCTGCCCTTCTAACTTTAAAGTCCAATCATTTGAACCATTTGTACTGTTTTAAGGGGGGTTTGCTTATTGGGATGGTTGTGTGCTTCCAGAACAGCTAATTAAGTCTAGTTTGAATTGATTGAGTTCTGTAGGGGTTCTTTATTCTGTTCTTTGTGTTTCATTGTGTAGTTTTGTGAATATTTTTTGTCTTTTTTAAAACCTGATAATTTTCACTGTGCACTCACTGAAACAAATTACAAAGTTATTGTCTGCACTGCCGACTCAAGAATATTTTGAGTGGGCTGGCCTAGTCCATAACAACAGGCCTCCAGTCTGAAAAACAACCGTCCTCGATAATGCTGTCTCCTGCTATTAGGTAAACATACACACACAGACACGTACACGACACACACGCACCCACATACACACAAAGAGACACACACACGTACAGACGCACATACACAGATATCCACAAACAAAGACTCGCACCCAGAGACACACAGACACATGCACACGCACACACACACACAGAGACAACACATGCACACAGACACACACGGACGCACAAAGACACACACACATAATCACACACACACACACACACACGGATACACACGTGCATGACGTGCTACACACACACACACATCTTAGAGTCGTTAGGATATAATTTGTTCAGTTATGATTAAAGATGGGCTCAAGGCTTGTTGTGAGAGGGTAGTAGAACTGACTTGAAAAACATTTCAGCCATGATCAATAGTTCTGTAGACTGAATGGGCCAAATGGCCTTTTTACTGCTCTAATTTTGTACGCACTATAGTACATGCATTCGTCTGTGTTAGTGTGTGTATTTGCGGGTGCATGTGTGTCTGAGTGTCCGAGTTTTTGTGTTCCTGTTTTTTTGTGAGGTTGAGTGTGTCTGCGTGTGCACCTCTGTGTGTGTGTTTGAGTGTGCCTGTGTGTATTTGCCTGTGTGTGTCTTTGAGTTTGTCTCTGTGTGCCTGTGTATGTATCTGTGTGTGTCTGCATATGTTTGTGTTCCTCATTACTTTTAGTAATGGAAATATCAATTTACATTTTTGTAATTTCTACACTGTTTCTCATTAACCTTTACATCATAGCTTGAAGAACTTTGTTTTAGTCATGAATTTGTTATTTTAACAGAGAAGGAAATCTACATGACTTCTTCCTAGGACGAACATGACCCAATGTGTGACCTATATTATGAGCCATATCATCAAACTGGTAACACCGATAATTTGCTGTGACCAATAGAGGAGTGGCAGTAGAAAAGAAAACTGTTACTCAACAACCCAGGGAACTCTGGACCGGTGAGCCTGACATCAGTGGTGGGTGAGGTGTAGGATGGGATTCTGAGGGATAGCCAATTACATGCATGTTAAAAGGCAAAGCTTGATTGGGGATAGTCACCATGGCTTTTTGCATGAGAAATCGTGTCACACTAATTTGACTGAGTATGTTAAATAGGTGACAAAGCAGATTGATGAAGGCTGTGTTGTAGATGCTTTCCATATAGACTGGAGCAAGTTCTTCGACAAGATTCTGCATATTAGGCAAGTTAGTAAGATTAGATCCCATGGGAACCAGCGCACCCAAGACAATTGAATAAAAGATTAGATTGAAGGAAGGCGACAGAGGTTTGAGAGGATTGCCTTTCAGACTGGAGGCCTGTGAACAGTAGTGTGCCACAAGGATCAATGCTGAGCCCACTGCTTTTCGTCACTTATACAACTGATGTGAATGTGACCATAGGTGGTAAGGGGAATAAGTTTGCAGATTACACCAACATATTTGGTGTTGTGGGTAATGAAGAAAATTATCTCAGAGTGCAATGAAACCTCGATCAGACGGGCCCATGGGCTGACGATTGGCAGATGGTGTTTGAGTTAGAAAAATGTGAAGTGCTCAATTTTGGGAAGCAAATCGGGGTACTTAATGGAAATTTATTGGAGGATGTTGCTGAGCAACGAGACGGAGAGATGTAGTGCAACACTCCTTCAAAGTAAATAGTATAGTGAACAAGGTGTTTGGCATGTTTGCCTTCATTTGTCAGAGCATTGAGTTTCGGAGTTGGGATGTCATGTTACAGCTGTACAGGATGTTACTGAGGCCACATTTTGGAATACTGTGTGCAGTTCTGGTCTCCCTGCTGTACGAAGGTTGCTATGAAACTTGAAAGGGTTCAGAAAAGATTTATAAGGATGTTGCCAGGTTTGGAGAGTTTGAGCTATAAGCAGAGGCTGAATAGGCAAAAGCGGTTTTCCCTGCAGAATCACGGATTTAAGGCTGACCATATAGAGGTTTATAAAATCATAAGGGGCATGGATTTTGTAAATAGACAAGGTCTATTTCCCAGAATAGAGCATTCCAAAAATAGAGTGTGTAGGTTTAAGGTGCGAGAGGAAATATTTTAGATGGAACTTAGAGGAATTGTTTTCATACAGAGGGAGGTGTGCATATGAAATCATCTGCCAGAGGAAGTGATGGAGCCTGGCATCTTGATGGGTATCTGAATAAGGAGGTATAGAGGAATATGAGCCAAATGCTGGCAAATCAGACTCGATCAGATTGGGATGTCTGGTCAGCACGGACAAATTTGCATGCTACATGACTCTGAAAAGAGGGATGAGGAGACATTCTAAACAGGCATTTCATGTGGGAATTCTCTTCCCCACAATTTTGAGATGCTTCTTTGCTTACTTTGATTCAAAGCTGAGTTAGTTAAATATTTGGCAGAGAAGTGAGTCATGGACAACGGGATACAGTCAGGTATGTGGGGCTGTGACCATAACCTGATCAGCCACAATCTTCGTGCCTGTTGGAGAAGGCTCAAAGTGTCTAATGGCCCACTCCTGCTTTTCAGTCCCAAGTTTCTGTGTTCCATTCAGTCTCTCAAACCTTCTAGACAGGGACAGATAGAAGCTACTTACTGCGATACCCTAGTGCACAGAAACACAGGAGACCATTCAGCCCCTCAAAACTGTCACACACAATTTGGGCTGGTTTGGAAAATGTAATTGGAAAGCCCAGGTTGGGTATCAAAGAGGTCGCTCATCCTTCTTTATAGAGCTTCCCCTCTCTGTAACATGTGCTTCATATGTTGGTCATGTTGTAGACCGAGTTTCACGGTGAATACAGCCCCAACACCTCAGCCAGAGATGGTCCAGACAATCTGGCAGCATTCAATAACAGAGCTTCCAGGAAAATAACACCCTCTACTTTCCAATAATATAATGTGAGAACAACACAACCAGGGGTATGTCATTCATCCACACGCCCCCCCTCCCCCCGCAAGCATGTCTTCACCCACAATAACATCATAAGTTATAATATCCTCTTTCATGTCCAGTTCTTCACAGCCCTCAACTCTGACTGGTCAAAAAGAACTCATTACCCCCACATTGTGACCTATTGATATGAGCAAAAGACATGAACACAAGGGCTCAGGGAAGAGTGACCGGCCCTGACATCAAGGCATCATTTAACTAAGGATGGTCTCAAGGAGCCTGAGCAGGATTGCGCTTAATGGGAATGAGTTGGAAACTTCCCTGGTTAGAGTGATTTAAAGCATAAAGCACAATGATTCTGGTTTGTGTACAAAAATCCATGTAGTCCTGGACATACCTTCAAAAGATCCTCAAGGTAGTTTCCTCAGCGCAAACATCCTCAGCTGCTTCATAAAGATTAGAAGTGGGGGTGTTCATTGAAGGTCACACAATATTCAGGAAAAATGTTCCCCTTCAGCTCCTGAACTAGTCTGTGTCCAAGTGCAGCAAGATCTGGACAACATTCAGGCTTGTTCTGTTGGAAGTATCGGTAACATTCATGTAACAGTGCTGCTGGACACTGCATATTTCCACAGTTAAAAGGAAGAGATTATTCAGCGCCTCACGCTGGCTTCATAGGAATATGAGGAAGTCATTCAGCTCAATGAAATTATTGGAGAAGTTTATAGATAACCCATTTAGTGCATCCAACGAATTATACAAGAAGAGGAGGAGTCACGTGTTATAGAAGACCGCAGAGCTCCTCAAAAATATTTGAAGGCTTGGCCTAGACTCTATCAACAATGAAATGTTCTGATACAGTAATATCCCATAAACATGTACTTGGCAAAAAGGAAAGATCAGACATAGATTGTCAGATGCAGTTCTCCAATCTAGGAAGGAAAACAAATCCACTGAAGCTTCCAACTCTGTGGTGACCCCAACAGCTTCTGATGTTACTGAGAAACCAAAACACTTCCTGTAATGTGGCTGCCTGAACTGCACACAGTATTCTATCTATGGCCTAACCAATGGCATGTTTAACTCATATTATGTCGCCTCGATGAAGAAACACTATGCCTACAGTCCCGTGTGATTTCTTAACGGGCTATTATACTGTCCAGTCACGTTCACGGATGTGTGGAGAAACACCCTCTGACCTCCCTTGTGTTCTGCTATTTATTGAATTCTCCCCTGTCGAGTTCCTTCATCCAAAGTGCATAACATCCTATTTATCAATGTTCCATTCCATCTGCCATTGATCTGAAAATTCCACCTGTATCTTCCCGTAACATAAGGCTTCCCTCCTCACTGCCAACCACCTGGCCAATCTTTGTGTCAAACACAACATTACTTATTACGCTCAAACCCCACCCCCCACCACTCCCTCCACATTAATATTTACATCATTTATGAATACCACAAATAATTAGATACATTACACTTCTCGCTGTGGTACACCACCAGACACTGGTGTATCGCTACAACCTTCCCAGTGACTTGGGACCAGATAGCTGTTTTCTAGTCCTCTAGCACCTCTCTTGTGTGGTCAGATTCGACTAAAACATTTAGGTCAGGACATTTCCTCTCTTGTCTCCAACAGCATCCTGCGATAACAACTCATCTGGACTTTACATCATCCAAAACCATTAATCCCAACTTGCATCTTATATAAATCTGCTCGAGAACTTCCCAGTCCATCTTCTTGAATTCTGTACCAGCACCTTCCTTTCTCAAATAAAACAGATGTGAAGCTCTCATGTCACAGTCTATCAATGTTCCCCGGTTTCACATACTGATTACCCCATTGGTTTCGATATGGGTCCGAATTTTTCCCTGATTATTCTGTTCAGCTTGTTTTTGTAGAACAGCTTGGGTTCCCCCTAACTTTGCCTGCTGCACTTCTCCATGCCCCTGTATTAGTCAGTCTGCTGTGGGTGAATTTTCTAAGTTTCCCTGAGATCACATCTCATTCTTTGAAACAGTACAGAACACAGGTATAATCTCATCCACACTGCATGCAGTCTGTGCAGAACGCCTTTACTTCGATATTCCAATTTTCGTTAACTGAAGGCCAACTTCACTTTTACCTTTCCGTTTCCCAAAGTCGCCCCTGAACCACGTTGGTTCAATTTTATTTACTATTCACTTTCTGAACTCTTAAACATCCACCTTAATATCTAACTATATCACATCCAATAGTTCTCCATTGTCTCTCCCTACAAGAAACATCTTCAAACCATTTCAAAAAACGTTTGTTAACAGTGATTATTCGGGTGAGATCCAAGATGGCGGTGATCCAGTAGGTCTGCCCTGCTGAGCTCTGCACCAGAACCCAGACAAAGTTTTGCATTCACCATCTCTTTCTTCCCTATTGTGGTAAAATCGGAGGTTTTTGATCCCCAGTATTGCTCTATGCCATTTTAAGTAAGTAACGGAAAATAAATAAGGGAAAAGGATCATGAGGATCACAACCAGCAGGGCACCGCAGCAATGGATACACCCGCGGCTGTGACGTCGGCCTCTGCGAACGCTCCAGGAGACTTATCTGTGGAGTAGAGCCTGGCCTCAGAGTTCAGAGCCTGCGAGAGAAGATTGATTCAGCGACAGAGGAGACCTGAACCAGGCTGGAACTGATCTCAGCCAAGCTGCAGAAGCAGGATCAGGAGACCCAGTGTCTCGAGCCGTGCATCGTTGAGGTGGAACAGCGGATCGCGGCTTTGGAAACCATGGCAGAATCCTCGGCGGGTCATGTCGAAGCCCTGGAATGGTAGCTAAGGGCCTTAGTGGAGTAGGTCGACGACCTCGAAAATCAGGGCCATCAGAAGAACATCAACCTGGTCGGGCTGCCAGAACGAGAAGAAAACGGCCAGCTCGTCAACTTCTTTTCGTTTCTCTCACTTACCGCTGAATGAGAAAGTGGGTTTAGGGATGATGGGGGTGGTTACATTTTGTTTCACCCGGACTGCCTGAGGCCAAAGTATGGATGGGACGGATTTAATTTTCTTGTTGTAAGACGCATGCAACTTTTGAAAACATTGTTTTGCCTGGATTTGATGAGCGGCTTCAGCTCGGAAGAGCCATGGGGGATTAATGGGTAATATGTACACCCTCTGCAGGAAGGGGGGATCTCTCCACTTATTTGTGTTATGTGTTGGCTCATTTTAGAAATATTTGTGAGAAATTTTGCTTTGGGTGTTATTGTAGTTATAGTTTCAAGTTTGTATGAACTGTTTATTGCTTTCCCTTAACGTGCTATAAATGGGGTTCTTCTCCCAGTGGGTCACGGGCTGCTTCGGATAGATATGGCTAACCGCTTGTTTAATGGTGCACGTGGAACTTTAAGGAAAGTCACTCACACATTAAGAGAAAAAGATACTTTCAAGCCTCCGAAAGGAAGGGGTCAATGTAGCCTTGCTGCAAGAAACACATCTAACTGATAAGGAGCACTTAAAGTTACAGCAGGGAAGGTTCGGTCCGGTGTTTATTTCATCCTTTAATTCGAAAAGTAGAGGATTAGCTTCACTGATTCATACAAACCTTCCACTTCAGTTGTTTGACCAAATTAACGATGAACGTGAGTGGTGTCTGATCCTTAAAGCTTTAACACATGGAGAGGAATATGGGACATTGTATAATATTGCCCCACCACACCCCCTCAAATGCGCACTCCAGTTTGATGACCCTTGGGGAACATTGTACAATTAAAAGGGAGACTTTAACCGGCTTATGGACCCCGAAGTGGATAGGATGACAAGGGGTCTCACGGGTATTTCCCAGCCATCAAGGCAGCTGGTGGACCTGAACAGGGAGCTGCGTTGGTGAAAGTTTGAGATGTCTTCACCCTGAAGGTAGGGGCTTCACCTTTTTTTCTAACCCACGTAAGTGCTATACCAGGATTGACATATTTTTACCCCATTGGACTTTTTAAATTCGATGCTGCCCTGCAAAATTCTGATCATGCAGCAGTGTACGTGGATGTTAAGGCCGATGGTGATGGGACAGGCTCGCAGCACTGGCGCATGGATCCTTGCCTCCTGAAAGATAGCAAATTCATTGAGTACTTTTCGCGGGAATTGAAGTTTTTATTGGGACATTCACTTGGGTACGGCCAATAATCCATCTGTGTTCTGGAAGACTGCCAAGGCCTGTGCAAGGGGTTTGATTATTTCTTACTCGTGGACTCAGAAGCGGCAGAAGGGACAGCAGTAGCGTATGCTCAAGGCTTGGCTGAAGGCAGCTGAGACAGCATTCTTTGACAGACTGTCTGTAACTAAGTTGCAGCAGATTACAGTGCTCCGGGCTGCTCTGAACACTGCACTCACCCAGACCGCAAAGAGGGAGATTCCCTTTGCGAAACAGAGGTTACTCGAGTATGGTGCTAAACCGAGAAGGTATTTGGCGCACTTGGCCAGAAAGAGGAGTGCCACCAATCTATTACATCCATTAGATGCTGGTACTATCACCTGCCGTCCCAAAAGGGTTAATGCAGAATTCAGAAAGTTCTACTCTGGGTTGCTCCAGTCAGAGGATTGTGCGGACAGATTGGTGAAAACGGAGTTATTTTAAGACCCTGGACTTCCCGGGTATAACTTCAGAGCAGGAGTCTCTTTTGAATGCCCCGTGACATCCAAGAGATACAGGATGCGGAAAAGCATATCCAGAGTGGCAGACCGATTGGCCAGATGGCTTGTGGAGTGAGATTTATTAGGAGTTCATAGACATGATGGCTGGGCCAATGTTGGATATATTCAATTATTCTTGTGGACAGAACTGCCTCCCATCCTCTCAGAGAGAAGCAAACATGTCTCTTATTCTCAAGAGAGGGAAAGCCCCAGAGGATTGCCTATTCTTATAGGCCTATGCAGTTATTAAACGTGGAATTTAAAATTTTGTCGAAAATACTCGCGTTGAGGCTGGAGAAGATCTTGTCCTTCATTGTGAAAGAGGACCAGACACGTTTTATTAGGAGTCACAGGTCCCCTGTTAATATTAGGAGAGTGCAAAATATGGTTCAGGTGTGACAGCAAGGTCGATTCCAGGCTTGGTAGTCTCGCTGGATGCAGCGAAAGCATTTGCTTGGGTGTAGTGGCCGTACCTCTTTTATGTCTTGGAACTGTTTTGCCTTGGAGGTGTCTTTGTCTGTTGGATGGAAGAATTATATAGTGACGCAACAGCTACATGAGTTCTCACTAATGGTATAAGGATAAATGGTATAATTTTAGCAGCGGCAGAGATGACCCTTTCACCCTTATTATTTGTATTGGTGATTGAGCCAGAGGGGCCCCAATATAACTGAACGGGTGGTAGAGTCAGGAAGGCATGACATCATCCTTACATAGATGACGTTCTTCACTCTCTGACTAACCTGATGATATCTTTGCCCCGTTTTAAAGAAGTGATTGATTTATTTGAATCTATCTCGGGGTATAACATCAATTTTATGAAATCGGACGCCATGTCTGTTGGGTGTTATTCGAGTACTTGATCATGGGGGGTGCAATCTGATTCCCTTTCAGATGGTCACAAGAAGGTCTCCTCTATTTAGGCATTTTTATCACACCGGCCTTCTGTCAATTATATAAAGCAAGTGCAAGTGCTCAAGAAGATAAGACAGGACCTTCGGCTCTGGGAAGATATTCCAAAATCCTGGTTGGGTAGAATACCTCCGGTTAAAATGAATGCACTTCCTCGTTTCTTCTATCACACGTGAATGGTCCTTTTGATGCTCTCCAGGTCGGTTCTATGGAGGCTTTACAGTTGGTTAAGCTTGTTTATCGGGCACCACAGGTGGCCACATATGAAGCTCGCCAAATTGCAGCTTCTGCGGGAGATGAAGGGTGTGAATTTTCTGGACTTTAAGAAATATCAACGAGGTTCCCTGCAATCGGATGTGGCTGATTGAGCTTGCAAAGACCTGCTATTAGTTTGGCTGGACATTGAGGCATCCCAGGCAAAATGTCCCCTCATTAATCTGTTGTTCGTGGGCAAGACGAGAACTGTTATGGACCATTGCAGAAATCCAATTGTCCTTAAAATAGTTAAAGCCTGGAAAATGATGCGACAAAGTGAGGGCAATTTACAAAAATAATCTTCCCCTTTGACTCCCATTGTAGGATTTGTAGGATCCCAGCTGGGATTGATGGATTATGGCTTTCGGCTCTGAGAGGCCAGAGGAGTTTCCTGTTTGGGAGAATTATTTGACGTGGTGGTCATGGTGGTTTTAGAGCAGCTGAGCCAGAAATATGAGTTATCTTGGAGGGGCCACTTTCGTTACTTTTAGATGAGGAACTTTAGAAAGAAAAAAAGACTACATTCATGGTTAGTCCCCATAGGTCGGAAATGGATAGAAGAGTGCTTCGTCCACAGGTGGTCTCTCGGTCAACACCCTCTATCATTTATTAAGAGGTAGTGTCTCAAATGATATAGAGCGGCTGCAAGGAATCTGGGCTCAGGAATTATGGGTGGATATCTCACCAGAGTAGTGGGAAGATATTTGGGAAACCGTAAGGAAGATTTCAATTTGCAATAGGATGTAGGCTATGCAGTTGAAGGTACTCCGCAGGGTTTAATTGACACCCGAGTAGCCTGTCAAATTTAAGACAGGAGAGTCCCCAATATGCCCCAAATGTACAATAGATGTTGGTACACTTCCGTTTTGCTTGTGATCATGCCACAAGCTTCGTAGGTATTGGTGCACGATAGCAAGTGTTTTGGAAGGGGTTTTTGGAACCGAGGTCAAGGCAAATCCGGTGCCCCTCCTCTTGTGTTCGCTGAATCTTCCCTCTTTGAACTTGCATGGGAATAAATTGTTTGGTATTCTTTCATTTTGTGTGAGGAAGAACATTCTGATAAACTGGGTCCCAGGAAACCTCCCAGGACTCTGATCGTGGTGTAGGCTAGTTATGGAGCCCATTCCCCTCGACTTCCTTATGGGTATGGGCACCCAAGAAATGAACATTGTCATAGGACGTGGCGGCCCTATTTCAACCATATACACATGGTTTTATTGGCTATATTGGTCAGGACATTTGTGTAACAGTGAGGGCTCTGAGAGGAAGAATTCTGAACAAATACAGGTATGGCAACTCATGCTACCGGTGATGGGGAGCTTTGGTAGGATTGTGCTGGGTGTTGTAACTTCATGTAATTTAAGTTAATTTGCCTTGGTTCAGCTCGGCTTAATCTATGTTTTGTTTTGATTTTGTTTTGACATCAGCCCATTGATTTTGTGCACAGGGAAGAGAATAAGTCCATTCAGCCACTCATGCTTCTTACACAGCAACCAGAGTAGGTCATTTCACACCATGTGTCAATTATACAAGATTGGAGGGAATGAAGAGTATATATAGAGGTGAGAATACAAGCTTACCACATTCACTGTGTCCTGACTGCAGGAGGGATGTGATTACCATAGAGGCAGTTCAGAAGAGTTTTTCTCGACTGATTCCAGAGATAAGGAGTTTGTCCTCTGAAGAGAGATTGAGCAGTTCAGGCCTATTCTCTCTGGAGTTTAGAAAAATGGGAGGAGATGTCACTGAGGACTGGACAATGCTAAAGGTGATTGATAATGTCGACATGCATTGGGTATTTCCTCATGTGGGGAATCTACAACAGGAGATCATAGTTTTAGGATAAGTGGAGATGAATATAAAGTAGTGAGAAAACTGCTGGAATTTAAGAAAATTATTAGAATCGATTATTCAGGAATTAATTAAAGGACATTTACAAAGTGAAGCCACAATGCATCAGAATCAACATAATTTTACAAAGGATGAATCATATTTTCATTATTTATTTGAGTCTTTAAGAATGTGACAAGCAAGCTGCATAATGAGGATCCTGGAGATGTAAAATCAGGACTTGAAGAAGACATTGAATAAGGTGTGCGCAAAAGATTAATCTGCAGAATAAGATTGCATATGGTTAGAAGTAATTTATTCGCTTGGAGGTCGGCTTGGCGAAACAAAGAATTGCATTGAGTTGGAATAACTGGTTCATTTTCTGTTTCCAAAAATACCATAGGGCTCAGTCCCCAGGCCCCAACTATTTGCAATAAGTACTATCACCTATTTGAGGGGATGGACATGCTATAATCAGTTTTTTAGAAGACACTGACTCAGTTGAGAAATTGTAATGAATGGTTAAGGATAGGTTGCAGACGAAATGAAACAATGAAAAGTATGCGGCCGTTTTGGTCAGTGTAACAGAAAGGCAACTTTCTATCCAAACAGAGGGAAACTACGTAGTGCTTAGGTACAGAGGGATCTGGTATCCTCATCAATATCGCAAAGGACACAGATGCAGGTGTAGCAGATAATGAGAAAGGCAACTGCAAATTTGGTGTTTATTTCTGAAAGAATAGATTATAAAGCAAGGGAGGTACTGCTGCAATAATGCCAGGCATTTGTGAGATCTCAATTGAGTACTGTGTACTGTTTTGGTGTCCTGACTGCAGGAGGGATGTGATTACCATAGAGGCAGTTCAGAAGAGTTTTTCTCGACTGATTCCAGAGATAAGGAGTTTGTCCTCTGAAGAGAGATTGAGCAGTTCAGGCCTATTCTCTCTGGAGTTTAGAAAAATGGGAGGAGATGTCACTGAGGACTGGACAATGCTAAAGGTGATTGATAATGTCGACATGCATTGGGTATTTCCTCATGTGGGGAATCTACAACAGGAGATCATAGTTTTAGGATAAGTGGAGATGAATTAAAACAGGGATGAGAGAACTTCTATCAAAAGATTGTAAATCAGTGTAATTGACTGTTCCAGAGTGCAGTGGATGCTGGGATATTGAGTAACTGAGGGGATATGGAGATAGGCCAGAAATTGGGACTGAGACCGAGATGACATCAGCCATGCTTGTATTCAATATTGGGGCAGACTGACATCACATATGATTGTATTCAATGATGGAGCAGGCTGACATCACATATGATTATATTCAATGGTGGAGCAGGCTGACATGAGATATGATTGTATTCAATGATGGAGCAGGCTGACATCAGATATGATTGTATTCAATGTTGGAGCAAACTGACATCAGCCATGATTTTATTCAATGGTGGAGCAGGCTGACATCTGAAATGATTATATTCAATTGTTTAGCAGGCTGGAGGAGCTGGATTGCTGACTGAGGTTCCTCATCATTCTTCAGTCCTTCAGACGTGTTACATAGGAAAAGGGGAGGGCTGGTTAATCGACAGAAAGCAGGCACTCCAGATAAATCAGATTTAATCAGTTTAAAAGAATGTAACCAGTAGGGTCACACAGTGACCAGTGCAGGGTCCTCAGCTATTTACAATCTATATCAATGATCTAGAGAAGTGGAACAAATGTACTGTAACTAAGTTTGCCAATGGAAATAATATAAGCAGGAAAATAAATAATCAATGGAAGTTGTAGAGTCTGTAAATGGATATGGACAAGTTAATCAATGGATAAAAGTTTGGCAGGTGGGATTTAACGTCATATATAACCTGTCATTTTCTTCCAGGAAGAACGGCAAGCAGTATGTTACTGAAATACAGAGGGATTACAGGACTTAGTGATACCATGTGTACTGAAGGGTTTACTCTGAGCCGTGCAGACATGGCATGTGTTGCTCCATCACCCTGATCGTCTGCTGCCTTGTGTTCCCAGCGGGCCTATTGCTCTCATCCACCAAAAATATCCTCCGTCACTGAATGATGACACTGATGTTGAGATTGGAGAGATGATGGAGCTGTCACCCAGTCCTGCCTGGAAAGTTCTGGAACATAGAAGCTGAATGAAACTCTGACCCAAAAACCACTGGTAGCACGGTCCCCCCCTGATATGAAGCTGCAGGTCGTGTTGAAGGAGGTGACACCGCTCTGTGACCTGCTCCTTGTTCAGTCAGGGTCCCCTCACACTCTGTTCCTTGGTTAGGTGGAGCTTGGGAAGCTGTTCCTGGAAAACCCCGGGGTGGATCAAGCAGATCCCATTCCCCAGACACACGCATTGCGTGGTTTCAGAGCTTCCCCTCTCTGCAGCCTCTGCTCCATTTGTTGTTCATGTTAAAGACGCAGATGCTTTTACTATCGTCCCCATGTTCCATCCACAGTTGTGTCACCAAATCCTCAGGTCTTCCTGAATGTCTGAGGTAGCTCACAGCACAACCTCCAATAAAACATTCCCAGCAGCTCCACTAACTTTCCAATAACAGGAGTCAGTCCGGAGTCCCTCAGTTCCAAGTTTGATGCCTGGTAATTAACAATAATACTCGAGGGGCTTCCTCGTGTAATTGACCGCATGATCAGCTGAGAGGGACAAACACAGATGTTCAGTGGACAGGCACAGACAAAGTTTAAAAGACGTGTCTCAAAGCTGCTGAGACCCCCTGCCCACCAAGGAGCAGTACATGGGACACACCAGGAAGTGAACAACAGCCCAACACACACTCCACTGTCCATGGACCACTACATAAGACACATGGGGAAGTGAGCAACAGCCCAACACACACTCCACTGTCCATGGACCACTACATAGGACACATGAGGAAGTGAACAACAGCCCAACACACACTCCACTGTTCATGGAGCACCACATGGGACACACCAGGCAGTGAAAAGCCCGAGACACACCATTTCATTGTTTCTGAGCTTCACAGTGCCAGCTCTTGATACATTAAGGATCCAAATGGGATCCACAGCCGTGATGTATAGAAGAGCATGAGCCGTGCACTTTGCATGTTGTTTCTGAACTTCATAATTACATCCCCGGGGATTCAGGAATATTAGCACCAACGGTCAGGTTAAGGTACAGAAAGACAGATATTTGGATGATTACTTGATCAACAAGTTGAATAAACACGGCTCTTCTCAGAGAAATGGGATTAGCCGGAGGAGTCAGATGCTGATGGATCCAATAACAAGAGTAAGAACATCAAATAAATATGCTGACAGATCAGCTCAAATGGTCAGTTATGCCCGATACCAACTCCACCTCACAGAATCAGACATCATAATCCAGATGAGATATATATCCAGCGTGAAGCACTGTGCAGATGGGGCTAGTGTAGTGCTCAATACAAACCAGCAATCTGTACAGATTGTGCAGACCACTTCAGTCCACGGGGGGCTGTGCAGTGAATAACTCTGTAAACCTGGAGAAGTTACCATTCCAGCATGTAGAGCTGTGTCCACCATCCCAGGGCATTGCTCAGTAATACTGTGTTTGATCACTGCACACTGTCAGGAAGCTTGCAGCCCATGCTGCAAGTGACAGGATGTGCAACTCCCATCCAATTGCAGCTCCATATCTTCATTGTTCCAGGCGCTTTAGAAGATCTAATCAAGAGGAAGGATGAAGCTTACATAAGGTTGAGGAGGCAAGGGTTAAGCAGTGCCCTAGAAGGTTGCAAGGTAACCAGGGTGGAAATGAAGAATAAACTCAGGAGAGATAAAAGTGTGCATTATCAAGGCTTGGCGGGTAAAATTAAGGTAAAAACTAATACGTTCTACACTTACATGAGAAACAAGAGGATGGCCAGAATGAGGGTAGGGCGATTAGGGATAGTGGAGGGAACTTACGCCAGGAGTCGGAGGAGGTAATGGAAGTTCTTCATGAATATTTGCTTCAGTATTCACTAATGAGAGAGACCTTGACATTTCTGAGGACAGCATGAAACAGGCGAATATGCTAGAACAGGAGGATGTGTTGAAACATTTGAGAAACACACGGATAGATAAATTTATTTGGCCAAACATGATATGCCCTAGGATACTATAGGAAGTGAGAAGAGATTGCTGCGCATTTTGCGATGATCTTTTGCATCCTCACTGTCCACTAGAGTCGTGCCAGATGTCAGGAGGCTGGCAAAAGTTTATGCCTGGTTCAAGAACGGGAATAGGGATAATCCTGGGAAGTATTGGCTAACCAGTCTTACACGAGTGACGGGCAAAGTATTGGAGAGGATTTGAGAGACAGGATTTATGAATACTTGGAAAATTATAAATGATTGGAGACAGTCAACATGGCTTTGTGAGGAGCACGTCATGCCTCATAAATCTTATTGAATTCCTTAAGGATGTGACAAAACACGTTGATGAATTAGAGCAGTGGATGTGTATATATGCATTTTAACAAGGCGTTTGATAAAGTTATCCACGGTAAGCTCATTCACAAGATAAGGAGGCGTGGCTTACAGGGAGATCTGGATGTCTGGATGCAGAATTGGCTGGCCCACAGAAGACAGAAGGTGGTGGTAGATGGAACAGATCCCGCCTGGAGCTTGGTGACTAACTTGGTGATCTGTTCTGGGACCTCTGCTCTTTGTGATTTTTTTTATAAGAGAGTAGATGACGAATTGGAAGGGTGGGTTCATAGGTTCGCCGATGTCACGAACTTTGGTGGAGTTGGTGGTTAGTTATGGAGGGCTGTTCTGGGTTACAACAGGACATTGACATAACTGAGCTGATGAGTGACAGATCGAGATAAATCTGGAACGGCGGGATCTTGGGTCCATGTCTATAGATCCTCAAAGTTGCCATCCAGGTTGGTGCTGCTGTTCAGAAATCATATGATGTGTTGGCTTTCACAGCCGTGGAGATCAGTTTCAGAGCTATGAGGTTATGCCGCAGCTCTATAATCCCACTGTTTAATCCACTGTGATGAAGTTGAATGTTGTTCTGCATTGAGAGCTTGCAAGTACTTGTCATATGACTAGCTAATATTTTCAGAGTTTACTGGACTGAAACTATG
The DNA here is from genome assembly GCF_047496795.1 of Chiloscyllium punctatum. Lineage (NCBI taxonomy): Eukaryota > Metazoa > Chordata > Chondrichthyes > Orectolobiformes > Hemiscylliidae > Chiloscyllium > Chiloscyllium punctatum. The sequence continues at coordinate 14,380,381 of NC_092762.1, read as the reverse complement.
TAACATCTGGCTGTGAAACAGATATGTTGAGCTTTGGTTGCTCTTTTAACAACTATTCGAATTTAAACAACCAAGTTTAAATCATGTCCCACTATACTAAACCCAATCGATTTTAAATTTATTGTTTTGCCAACATCAAACCAAGGAGATGAGCTGATGTTGAGGGAATAAAGAGGCACGCATTTTGGAAGTTAGACAGAGAGTAAACTACCATCGTGATAGTCTGCCATGAACAACATTCTCTGTGTAAGATTCATTTTTTGAACGAAATATCCTTGCATTAAAAGACAGAACATGACAGAGGGAGATATTCAGTGGAAAGAAGGAGGGCATTGGAGACTGCAGCCACTGTCTGGTTTAAGTAATTGTATTACAGTTTTTCTTTAATTGGAAGATTATATTGTTAAAGGTGGAGAAAGATAACAAACAGTTCAGAGAAAGAGAAACTTAGAGTTGGGAATAACTGCTGTTGTACAATGTTCACTTTTAGAATTAAGGGATACATGGATATTATTTCCTGTTAAGTAGTGGAATTTGCGAGCTCTCTGTCACTCGACTTTAACAGATTATGAGCGAGGTGAGCTTTTCTGAGTGTTTGGTTTCATTAGCAGAAGGGTTCATCGTCGTGTCATAACACCACACTTGTAATACCGTGTTCAAGTCACCTCATTAAAGGAAAGAGGTGGAAGATAAAGAGAGAATGCAGAGAATTATCTATGGAACAGCAGAAAGGTTGACACAAGCCACACAGAGTGAGTGAAATATTGAGAAAGTCACCACGTGAAAAGTAAACACTGGCAGATTCCCAATGTCTATTTAAACGTCAGTGTGGCACTGGGTGTAGTGCGTCTGTATTGATGACTGGGTATCTGTGTGTGCATGTGCATCTGTGTATCGGCATTTGTCTGTGTGTGCTGAAAATGTGTTGCTGGGAAAGCGCAGCAGGTCGGGCAGCATCCAAGGAGCAGGAGAATCGATGTTTAGGGCATGAGCCCTTCTTCAGGAATTTGTCTATGTGTGCCTGTATATGTGCTATTGCATCAGTCTCCGTGTGTGTATGTGCATCTATATTCATCTCTTTGTGTCTCTGCATGTCTGATTTTTTCACTGTGTGTATCTGCGTTTCTGCATTCATCGCTGTGTGTATCTGCATGTCTGTATTTGTCTCTGTGTGTATCTGCATGCCTGTATTTGTCTCTGTGTCTACCAGACTGTCCGTATTCAACTCTGTGTGTATCCGCGTGTCTGTATCCATCTCTGCGTGTATCGGTGTGTCTCTATTCGTCTCTGTGTGCATCTGCGTATCTCTGTGTGTATCAGAACGTCTCTTTTTGTCTCTGTGTATATCAGTTTATCTGTATTGAACTCTGTGTGTATACGTGTATTTGTATTCATCTCTGTTGGTATCTGTGTGATTTTATTCATCTCTGTGCGTGTCTATATTTGGCCTTCTGTGTATCTGCGTGTCTATATTTGTCTTTCTGTGTATCTGTGTATGTATTCGTCTCAGTGTACATTTGTGTGTCTACATTCATCTCTGAATCTGCGTGTCTGTATTCATCTCTATGTGCATCTGCCTGCCTGTATCCATCTGTGTGCGTCATTAAATTCGTCTCTGTGTGTATCTGCGAGTCTGTATGTTTGTCTGCGTATCTGTGTTTGTCTCTGTGTGTAGCTGTGTGTCTGTTTTCATCTCTGTGTGTATCCGTGTGTCTTTATTCGTCTCTGTGGGCATCTGTGTGACCCTATTCGTCTCTGTGTGTATCTGCATGTTTGCGTTTGTCTCTGTTTGTATCTGCGTGTCTGTATTCTTCTTACGTGTATCTGTGTGCCTCTATCCATCTCTCTGTCTATCTGCGTGTCTCTGTGTTTATCTGCGTGTCTGCATCTGTCTCTGTGTGCATCTGCGTGTTTGCATTCATATCTGTATCTGCGTGTGTGTATTCGTCTCTATGTCTATCTGCATGCCTGTGTTCATGTATGAGTATCTGTGTGTCTGTATTCGTCTCTGTGTGTAGCTGCGGGTCTGTGTTTGTCTCTGTGTGTATCTGCGTGTCTGTGTTCATCTCTGTGCGTATCCTTGCGTCTGTATTCATCCCTGTAAGCACCTGTGTGTGTCTATTTGTCTTTGTGTGTATCTGCATGTCGATATTTGTCTCTGTGTGTATCTGCGTGCCTGTATTCTTCTCTGTTGTGTATCTTCCTGTCTGTATTTGTTTCTGTGTGTATCTGTGTGCCTGTATTTGTTTCTGTGTGTCGCTCCACGTCTGTATTCATCTCTGTGTGCGCCTGTGCATCTGTATTCATCTCTGTGTGTCTGTATCTGTCTCTTTGTGTATTTGCGTGTCTGTTTTCATCTCTGCGTTTTGTCTGCGTGCCTGTATTCGTCTCTATGTGTATCTGTGTGTCCATGTGCACAGCGGATTTGTCAGCCTCTCTGGTGTTTAAAGTGATGCAATGTCCCTCTCTGCTGACCTTCACACTCCTCTGCATTGACAGCACCGCAGGGTGACAACCATCAGGGGATTCAGTCTGGGAGGGAGGGGGAGGGAGGCAGCTCATAGCGCCATCCAAACTGACAGAACCATCTGCACACGCACACACACAGTTTGGTATATGGAGGATTGTATTCACACTGAGGACCCTTAGAGTGGAGAATGTTCATGTGAAGTTATGTCTATGGTCGCTCTGCAATGTGCAAGTGATTTGTCTTTGAAGATTATTCATGACACAGAGTGCGCAAATCAAAGTGTATTTCTATCGCAAATGCATCCAAGCAAGATTGATGGAACAATTTGTAAGTTAATGCAATGAAAGTATTTCACGTTCATTATTTTGATATGTTTTATAATATACTCCTACAAATTATAAATGAGAAAAGATTGAAAATCCTGAAATGGACACAGTGGTGGTGGTAATATCTCAGGAACGATATCGTTAGGTATCAGACGAAACTGCTCTGTGCTTCTAAAGACGTCATTTGAAAAACCAAACAGCCATGCAATGTGAAAGATTGACAGTATTTGATGTCCTCTGAAAGAAACAAAAAACAACTGACACTAGTGCAAAGGCATGGGGAGGCTAGCAGAAGGTGGCATTGTATAACTATAAACTAAACAGGGACAGACGTAGAGGTGTGTGTGTGTGTGGGGGGGGTGGTGGTGAGGAGTTGATCTCAATGTCAATGGATTTACCCCAAAAAACAGCAGGACATCATCTCACGGAGATACACACAAACATACACAGACACGTTAAACACACAACACATATTCATACAGATATGGACACACAAACAAACACACACACACCTGCACAGTTTCTTTAAGATAGAGTTGAATAAGCTTTTCATTAATTTGGGAATCAGTGATCATTTGGCGAAGGCAGGAGAATGTCGGTGCGAAACAGTTCAGCTGTAATCCAATGGCACAGCAGATCCAATGGGCTCAGTGGCCTGATTCTGCTCTATTTTCCCATATTCAGGAGAGAGCTTTCAAAGGTTGAATTTGAATGCAGATTACAGGGTTAAAGGTAGGCTTCTTGGCAGTGTGGAGGAACAAAGGGATGTTGGGGTCCACGTCTGTAGATTCCTCAAAGTTGCCAAAGCCCTCAAGGTAAGAATGTGTATGATGTGTTGGCTTTCATAAGCTGGGGGATTGAGTTTAGAGCTGCGAGGTTATGCTGCAGCTGCATAGAGGCCTGGTTAGACCACACTTGGAATATTGTGTTGAGTTCTGTTCGCCCCATTAAAGGAAGGATGTGGAACCTTTAGAAAGGGTGAAGACGGGAGTTCCCAGCACGTTGCCTGTCCTATAGGGCATGTCTTATGAAGAAGGTTTGAGCGAGCTTTAGCTTTTCTCATTAGAGTAAAGAAGGATGAACGGTGACTTGATAGAGGCGTGCAAGATGATGAGAGGCACAGATAGAATGGATTAGTAGATTCATTTTCATAGGGTAGAAATGGCTAACACGAGGAAAACATAATTTTAATGTGATTGGAGGAGGGTTTTGGGGGGATGTCAAGAGGCAGGTTGTTTACACAGGTAGTGATAGGTGCGTGGAATGCACTGCCAGCAGTGGTCGTAGAATTAGCTACATTAGGGACATTCAAGTAACTCTTGGATAAGCACATAGATGATAATAGGATGAAGGCTCTGCAGTTTAGTTTAATCTTAGAGTCGGATAAAGGTCAGCACACCATTGAGGGCTGAAGGGCTCTTACTGTGCTGTACTGTTCAATGTTCGCTGTTCTAATTTCTTGAACTCTTGTGAAAATATTGTACCTGGAATTCCTTTAACGTCAGTGGAGGTTAATCTGATCAGTATTTGATTGTTGAGGGTTAATGGAAATTTGGGTAGGGTTGAGGGGCTGAATGGTCTATATCTGTTCCTAACCGTTGTGTCAAAAGAATAATGATTGGTTTAAGGGGAACTCATTTTGAGAATAAGGGCATTCCTATTTCAGACTGGGAAAGGGATGTTCCTTTTTCTTTAGGATTGTATGGTCTGTGGTCTTCTCATGCCCAAGGATCAGTGAAGACTGGGTTAATGAAAACACTCAAGGAGGAGTTATATAGATCGTTGATGAACAAGAGAATCAATGATTGTTGGGAACAGATAGAAAAGGGATGCTTAGTTACCATGACATCAACAATGGACATTCTGAATTGTGCAGCAGGCTCGAGGGGCTGAATGGCCACCTGCTGCTCTTGCTTCATGTATTGTTCACTCACTCAACCCCGCGATGCTGTTACAGAAGGTGAGGAAGATCGCATTCAACCATTAAGGATCGATCTGCACCTCTAAGTAATTATAAAGAAATAGGATGAAGCTCTTCAGCCATTTCAGTACATTATGCAGCGCAAGAGCAGGTCACACCTACTTTCTAGATTGCTACACAGGAACAGGGGAGTTCTGGGTAACTATGAGGAAATAGATAGTTGGGAGAAATGTGTATTTTCGGGTTGGAAATCTTTAACTTGGTGAAGTGCCTCAGAGATCAGTGCAACATCAAAAGCTATTTAGAATCTGTCAATGATTTGCGTGTGGGAACAGATTGGATGGAAATCAATTGGCTCAACCACGAAGATTCGATAAGATGTCAAGTGGAGGTAGAGAGTCTGTAATGTGATATAGACAGGGAAGGTTAGTGTGCAAACCTTCAGCAGAAACAGGATAACATGTGCTGCCGACGTTTGTGCTGTGGCAGAAGTGGAAAACAACAGTAATCTAATTCAAAGAAGAGAAATCACAAAACTCAGTTGCACAAAGGCATTTGTTCACCCGGGTACATACATCACACGGGGTTAGTATGCAGATGCAGCAAGTAATTAGGAAGGTATTTGGAATGATTACTTCATGAAAAGGCTATCAGGATATTTTACTGCATCTGTACAGAGGATTTCTGAGTCAACATCTGATGTACTGTGGGCAGTGATGATTCCATAAACTGAAAAATAAATATACTCAATAGCTTTAGAAGATTTTGCGAATATGTTTCACTGCACTTGCTCCTGGAAAGAAGGCCTTATTCTGTCATACAGCACGGAAACAGACCCTTCGGTGCACCATGTCCATGCCGACCAGATGTCCTAAATTAATCAAGTTCCATTTGCCAGCACTTGGCCCATATCCCATAAAACCTTCGTGTTCACTCAGATGGCTTCATTCAAATGGCTAAAAATGCTGTAGCTGTCCCAGCCTCCAACATTTCCTTTGGCAGTTCATTCTATACACTCTGTGAAAAGTTACCACTTTTGTCCCTTTTATATGTTTCTCCCCTCACCTTCAATCTATGTGCTCTAATTGTGGACTGCCCTAAGCTAGGAAAATGTTCTTGGATCTTCACCATTTCTTTTCTCCTCATGATGTTTTAAAACTCTGTAAGGCGAGAGCACTTCAGGATTGAGAATGAGAGGCGTTCGTATTGAACTGTATAAAATATTGAGGAGAGTGTAGCTGATGCATAGCCTCTGGACATTTTCTCTGGTATATGAGTCTAGAACTGAGGATTCAAATTTAAGAAAACAACATGTATATGTTATATACTCTTTTCATAGTATAAGAAAACAAATACTATGAAGACATGATTTTATTGGACAAAAATATGAGGACACATACAAACGTATCTTCATTAAAACTCCTACATGGAGCAGAGAACAGGGACAAAGTCCTACAGTTCCGAGAATGTTCAAGGAGGCCTCACGTGGTCCAGTTTGGTGTTGAGATAACATTACTGTATATTTCTGCTCTGAGATGGAGAAAATGCAACATGCTGGAGAAGCCACTGCTTATTGCGACCTATCTTTCCTTGTTCCTTCTCGCAGCAATGTATGAGAGATGAAAACCGTTCAGTCATCTTTATCATTCATATAGGATTACTGTTGAGGAATCATTGGCATCTCCCCACTGCCTAAAATCAAAGGTAATTCAGCAAATCCGACTGTTCCAGGAATGAATCCTGCTTGTGTGAGCAGAACAACCTCAGAGGCAGAATAACATTTCATTATTTTACTTTTGTCTTGAGTTTAACTTTTGCTTGGACAAAGCTCTTTCAAGCTGATATTTTGCAGCTTTTTTTCCTACTTGTATTTAGGTGTGTGTGTGTGTCTGTGTGCACTTGCGTGTGTGAGACACTGTGTATGTCTTAGTGTGTGTGTCTGCGTGTATGCACAGACTGCATCTCAGTATGCGTTCAAAGATAAATATTAATGTACGTATTTGTCCAAACTGTTTGCCATTTATTTTTCCATCTTAGCTTTGAGTAACTTTGCTTTGATGAATTATTTTTGCAAATGTAAGATATCGAGATGTCTTGTCCCCAGCAAAGAACCTGACCTAGTCTGAGACCTATATCATTGGTCATATCACCAACCGAGTTACATTTAAAATTTATCATGATCAATGGAGGAACGGGACTAGAAAATGAAACAGTGGTCCATCCAGCCCCAGTCTGAACATGGAAGAGGAGAATTCCACAAAAGTTTGTTTGCATGGGAATGCTGTTACCCAGAAGTTTGTGGTGCCTGTGTGTTTGCATTTAGTCAAAGCAATGACAGTCAGATATTGGACAGTAAAGGACAATGAACTACAGATATGGAAGTGGGGTTGAGAACACATCCAGATCAGCCACGATCTTACTGCCTAGTTGAGAAGGCTTAACGTGTCTAATGACACACTCCTACTCCTCAGCCCTACGTCCCTATGTTCCATTCAGTTCCTCAAAAGTGCAAGACAGGAGCGTTTGGAGTTCATTTACTCCGATAACCTGGTGCACAGAAACCGAGGAGACCATTCAGTGACTGAAGACTCGAGAGTATAGCGTTGTAAAAGCACAACAGTTCAGGCAGCATCCAACGAGCAGGAGAATCGCCGTTTCTGAGCATATACTTCTGCGCTAAACGTGGTTTCAACAGAATACAAGGACGCCATTCGATCCATTGAAACTATTGGCAAGAATAGGGATAGCCCATTCAGACCCTCCTGTCTATTACACAAGGAGTGAAGGAGTGTAGTCAGCACATCGAGATGTTAAACAGGAACCGGAGTCGCCAAGTCAGGTCCTTGAGCTGCTTCCAGATGACCAGGAGGTGGCCATTCAGCCTATCGAACCATGTGTACAGAAATAGGAAGATGTCTTTGATGCCCCAACATAACAAAGAGTGAAGAGAGTCTACTCAGATAGACTGCTCTATGTTTTTCCTCCTGGTTCCTTTGCTCGTGGCACATATGTGTCACTTTAACTTGGTTTGCTGAACGTGAGAGGGAAAAGTGAGAAGTGAAATGTTTGTGCGAAGTCTCAAGGAAATGCCTTCTATCTCCGAGAAGACATTATTGTACTCCTATAGAGGACAGAAGGTGGTGGGAATACCGAACTATTTCAGGAGTAAGGCATTAAGGCTGCTGATAGATTTATGAACAGTGCAGAGACACACACCAACTGCACATTGAGACAGTGAGAATTCATTCAGAGCCTGGCGCTCCCTCTCAACCAACATGGGGTCTCCACACTGGTACGTGAACTACTGGGAATTACATATCATGGGGAAAATGCAATTTCTCACAAAATCACCATCTTTTTTTTGGACATAATAAATGTTAGTCCATAATCCTCAAGTTTAAATGTAATTGCATGTTATACTCTTCAAGTGCTACGGCTGTTGCTGGATTATACTCTTATACCTTTTATCAGTTGATTATCGTTTACACAATGTAATTCAATAATTAACTTGCAAAGGTGCAAACATCTTATTGCACAGTTGTATGCCGTTTCGTTTTTAGGTTTGTTGTATCCTTAGCCCAAAAGTAAATGTTTTGTTTACTGAACAGCCTTGGGCAACTGTCTGTGTGGCGTTTGCACATTGTCGCCGTGTCTGCGTGGGTTTCCTCTGGGTGCTACGGTTTCCTCCCACAGTCCAAAGATATGCAGGTTAGGTGAATTGGCCATGCTAAATTGCCCAGTGTCAGGGGTGAATCGAGGGTAGAGGAATGGATCTAGGTTGGTTACAGTTCGGAGGGTCGATGTGGACTTGTTGAGCTGAAGGGCCTGTTTCCATACTGTAGGAATCTAAAAAAAAACATGTTTATCGGGATTCAAGGGTCAGACACAGTATGTATTTTTCATGGGCTAAGAAACAGAAATGAATAGAAGACAGTGACTGTGGAGACTGACGAGGAGTAAAGTGACACCCCCCCTGTCCCCAATGTCTTCTTGACAGAGAGAATAAAATCAAATGTAGAGAAAGAAACAGATATATTCGGAAGAAGGAATAGCAAGTGACAGTGTAAATGAAACAGAATAATTTGAAATGGAATGGCGGAACAATGATTGATCTGTGTGTGTGTGAGAGAGAGAGTGTGTGTGAGTGTGTGTGTGAGTGTGTGTGTGTCTGCGTGTGTGTGAGTGTGTGCGTGTCTGTGTGTGTGTGTCTGAGTTTGAGAAAGTGTGTTTGTCTCTGTGCGTGTGAGTGCGTGTGTGTCTGTGTGTGTGAGTGAGTGTGTGTGTGTCTGTGTGTGTGAGTGAGTGTGTGTGTGTCTGTGTGAATGTGTGTGTGTCTGTATGTGTGAGTGTGTGTGTCTGTGTGTGTGAAAGTGTGCGTGCCTGTGTGTGTGAGTGAGTGTGTGTCTGTGTGAGTGTGTCTGTGTGACTGTGTGTGTGTCTGTGTGTGTGCCTGTGATTGAGAGAGTGTGTGTGTCTGTGTATGTGTGTCTCTGTGCCTCTGAGGGAGGAGTGGTAAATGTAACCTCCCCGTTTAAGGAGAGAGGGACACAAAAGACAGGAAATTATAGAAGGACTTATTGGATCTTTGGTTTATGAATAGATGTGTGGAGCATAAGAACAAGGAAGTTGTGAATCATATTGGAAATAGAGTGTGGTTAAGCTATAGCATAATAAGAGTTACAATTACAATGCCTTTGCGAACAGCAGTGATGAAAGTACGGTTAAAACAAAGAAAATCAGTTCGAAGCAGACAGGAGCATTAGTGACAAAAAAACTGTTTCCTAGATCCTGTTGTGACAATGTTGAGATAAGCATGTCAGTAAACAGACAAGGAATGTATAAAAAGCACAATAAAATCTGTTGCTGATAAGGTCTCAACGTGCAACTATGTAGCCAATACCTATGAAGCTGAAAAAGCACAGCAAGTGAGACAGCATCCCAGGAAGAGGAAAGTCAACGTTTCAGGCTGAAAGACTTCATCAGGATTGGGGTGGGAAAGGGGAGCCGGGAAGAAAATAGAGGGAGGGCCTTGGGGCTGGTGGAAGGCTAGGTGGGATGGCGATAGGGGGATGCAGGCAGGGAATTATTGTGATTGGTCAGTGGGAAGGGTGCAACAGATATGCGAATGGGAAGATGCACAGCTTTGGTGAGGTCAGGGAAAGGGGACATGGGGTAAAGCTGTTGGTCGAGAGATTTTGAAGCCAGTGAAGACAATATTAAGCTGTAAGGTCTCCAGCTGAAATATCAAGTTGAGTTCCCCAGTTTCTGTTTGACCTCACTCTGACAGTGGAGGAGGTCTGTTGTCGGATGAGCAAGGGGAGGGGAATGATTGAAATGGATGGCAACTGGAATGCTGAATTTGTTAAAGCGTGCAGAGAGCCGATGCTCCATGATTATGTCCCTGAGTCTCCCTTTGGTCTCCACAACATAGAGGACACAACGTTGGGATTTGGAGATGAGCTCAGTGGGCCAGGATCAGGCTCTGTATGGAGCATTAGTGCTCTGTACGAAACAACCAACCCGACTTTCCAGTTACCATTCATTTTAATTCCCACTCCCACTCGCCCGGCGACATGCCTTTCCTTAGCCAGTCCACTGTCAGACGACCACCTGAGAGTTTACCTTTGAAGCTGATAGCCCAATAGCCTCAATATTGACTGAAGCCGATTCAAAACCCCTCCGGCTGCCGCCTTATCCCATGTCCCTTTTCCTTGACCAGACCCACCTGGATCTGATCCACCCTTCCCACTGACCAATCACAGTAACCTCATACCTGCATTTACCTACCACCACTATACCTACCCGCCGCCCTTCCATATCCCATCACTCCATTTCTGGGCTCCCCTCCCCCTCACCCGTCCTGACGAAAGGTCCAAGATCAAAATATTGCCTTTGCTGCTCCTTTGATTCTGTCTGCTCTGCTGTGTTTATCCAGATCCAAGTTTATTCACTCTGACCTCCCGCACCTATAGTACTTACACTTTCCAAGCTGTGGAACAAGGTGGTCTAAATATAAGAAGAAATAAATTTGGACATTTGAAAAAATGGCGGACACATCTGTTATTTCTTAACAACCCAATACACATATTCCAGAAGAAGCAGGATTTCATTTGTATTCTTTCAATCCAGTCTCCTGTCATTGCTGCTCACAATGCAGTCTCCTTTATATTGGGGAGACCAAACAGAAACTGTATTGAGGAACACTCCCACTCTGTCTGTGGGAATAACCCTGACCTTGTCATTGCTTCCCATTTCAAAAACTTACCTTTCTGTCATGCAAACATTTCAGTCCTGCGTTGCTGTAATGTTCCAATGAAGCAAAACCCAAGCTCGAATAACACCTCACTTTAGACCTTGGAACGTTCTATCCTGATGGAATTTTTATTCAATTCTATACTTGCACAGCCTGACCGCATTATGGCTGTTCTCCATTCTTCACACATTGTTTCTCCTGGTCTCCCAATGAACTTGCCCTGTTTGTGAATCGTTTGTCTTGCAGTTAATTAACGAACCCATTTCCCCCTTCACAATCTAATTAATACTCATTTTACATTTGATTCCCTTTAACTAGAAATAAAAGTCAATTTGTTAGTGGCATTGCTCCTCTACATCATCTTGTTTCTCGTCGCCCCTCCTCTACCGCGGTCAAGGGATTTAAAAGCCCATTTTCAAATCCTTTTCTGTTCTGAAGAGAAGTCACACTTGAAAAGATTCAAGAAAAACCTCCTCTCCATTGTTGTAATGTTCCATTCCGCTATTCTCAGATTCAGATCTGTCCTCTCTCTGTCTACGCAGCTGTTGATCTCTGTTACTGTTGGAGCTGATGCATCTGCTCCTACACTGGGATAGCGCACTGAGTGAAGCCCTTCACCAATAGGAAAGGGAAACCCTCCAGTGACACAGTTACATTGCATGGAGACTGACATTAATCATAGTCACTGAGCAATCAGTCCCAGCTTTTAATCCAGAACATTCAGTTCACAATATAACTCGACTCGACTACATGTCGACATTGCTGGCTATTGGTCAAATCTCCCATCACCAATTGCTCTAGTGATGTCAGTTGTGAGGGAGAAAGATGAATGTTATCTTTTCGTAGGCTAGATGATTCTGCTCGGTTGTCCATTTATTATGCTGTTACCATCTCTCCCCAAATCCCTCCACCCAGCAAAATAAACACAATCAGGATGTTTTTTCTGTGCGGATCTCTCCTCCACGGGAACAACCGCCAGCCAACACACTGTCACTGGGCATAGTCGCCTTGAACATAGACAGGAAGTGTGGACTTCTACCTGTCCCCGGTGTTGCGAAGGATGGGCCTGGCCTCGCTGCCCCGGAACTCTCCGAGTAGTTGGACCGTTCCGTATCACCTGTCCTTCGTGGAGAAATTTATGAGGAAAAACACCTTTGACCACAAGTCCATCAGGAAGTGGTCAGCACGTAGCGTCCTTGAGACCCTTCGGGAAAAGGAGAGGGCGGATCCTTTCGAGCGGTTCCCTGAGCAGACTGTCAAAGCCATTTGGCAGAATGCCTCATCGCCGGAACTTTCCAACAATCACCAAGACGTGGCTTGGCTGGTGGTGAGAAGGGCTCTGCCTATGAGATCCTTCATGCACGCCCGGACTCTCTGCCGCACCGCACGCTGCCCTCGAAGTGGCTGCGGTGGGGACGAGACTCTCACACACCTCCTTCTGGAATGTGCCTATGCAGAGGAAGTCTGGAGAGGAATGCAGTGGTGCTTGTCGAGGTTCGTCCCGAGCAGCGCCGTGACGCGGTACTCCGTGCTCTATGGCCTGTTCCCCGGGACTCACACCGAGACGAACATTAACTGCACCTGGAGGATCATCAACTCGGTGAAGGATGCTCTCTGGGCGGTCCGAAACCTGTTGGTCTTCCAGCTGAAGGAGTTGACCCCGACCGAGTGTTGCAGACTGGCACATTCCAAGTTCCAAGACTACGTGTTGAGGGACGCGCTGAAGCTTGGGGCAGCTGCCGCCAAGGCGCGGTGGGGAAAGACCACCGTGTAAGATCGGCCTGCCTAAAGAAGAACAGGGGACCCATGCGGACGTTTTTTTGGGCTCTGCTGATGCCTCAGCCAAATATATGTATAATATTGAAAAATGCACAGACCTGTATATGACAATGACAAATTCGAATCTGTGTTTGTAAATGTGGACATATCTATGGCATGACCAAATGTACAGACCATCAAATCATTTTATGAATAAAGTATATTTTTGAAATAAAAAAAAGGAAGTGTGGACTTCTCTGAATGTTCCTCTCACTGCTCTAATAAGGCAACTAGGGAATATGCTTCAGTAATTTATTTATACAAATTGACAAACTTCTAAATGCAGTTTTATTTGTGTAAAACCGTACTTTGTTACGCATTTTGGCCGCAGTCGAAACCAAAAGTGATAATTACAATGAACTTATTCATTAAGACTTATGAATTAATGAGTCAGGTTCGAATGATCATGACATTCCCTGGGAGATAGGACGGAATTGGATCGTGGCTGTGGAGACTGCTTGGTGGGGGGGGGGGGGGGGGGGAGGGGGTACAATTATATTCCCCAGTCATGATCACTCTTTCGGCCAGACAGAATAAAATCTAATGCACAACAAGGAAACAGCCAACATTTGAGAGATGCAATGCTGAATGACAATGTGAACTGAACAGGATCTTTTAAATGTGATAAAGTGAACTTTATGTAATATACACACCACTCAATCATTGGGAATACAGTTCGAATTGGATCACTGGACCAGAAACATTAACTTTGATTTCTCTTCACAAATACTGCCAGACCAGCTGAGCTTGCCCTCTAAGTTCTGCTTTTTTTTGGTTTGAGCTTGATCATATTGTTCATATCCGGCAGCATACTTAAAATTAAAAGCAGACACTAATAACAAAATGTGGAGGGCTATGGGGACAGTGCAGGACACTAACAGTAGAGATATAGTCGTTCCAAACTGGAAGAGACAATGGGCTGAGTTTCCCCCACTTTTGCTGTAAATAATTCTGTGATATGTAACCAAAGCCTTTGGGAGGGGGTAGACAAGCGAGTTCAATGAAGGTCACAGAGTGCTCCACCATCAATAATCTATTCCTATTATCTCATGAAATTTCTGCTGCCTCTAAAATGTCTTTTCAAACAAAGTGGAGTTCCTGAGATTTACAGGATAATCAGAAAAATATTCTTTTTTCCTTTGAATCTTAAAGAAGCAACAGATTTTGGCCGTAACACAGGTGTCACAGACACACCAACTATAATAGTAACAGGAAAGGACTACATTCTCCCCATATAACCAAATTCACCATGTAGCCCTGCCAAGAAACATGAAATATAGTGAGACAGAAACATGAGAAACAAATAAAAATTGGTGAAAAAGCGCCACAGATGAGGTAGTATCTGCAGAGATAAACAAAGTTAATATATCGAATATGATGTGACACTGTTCTGAAAAAGACATATTGGAATCAAAGGTTAATTCTGCGTATCTCTGCTCAGTGAGTACCAGACCTGCTGAGCTACCCTCTATCGATTTTTTTTTTGTTCTGAACCGTGACAAATTGATTGATCTGAACGATATAAGCAAAGCTGCTATCTGAGTTGAATCTCCAGTAATTTGTAACCAAAAGAGAAAATGTTTGAACATCTCAGCAGGTCTGGCAGCATCCGTAACGAGAGAAAAAAGCTGACGTTTCGAGTCTAACTGCCTCTGTGCAGAGAAATCAGTATTAACATTTCTAGTTCAGTGGCCCTTCCTCAGAACGGATGGTAGCCCTGAAAATGTTGATTAATATACCGAAGAGGCTGAATAGCTGTAAATGGAGACTGTTAGTAGCTAACAATAGGGGGTGAGTACTAGGCCTGGGGTATGGGTAGGGGGCTTTGAGGAGTCCCGTCCCGAAAATTACTGAACATTATTTCGAGTCTGAATTGCTGCAGGTGCCGTGCATGGAAAATGAGGTGCTGTTCTTCCAGCTTGCGTTGAAATGTCCTGGAACACTGCAGCAAGCCTGACGCAGAGATATTGGCCAGGCAACTGGAAAGTCAGGGTCTTTTGCATAGGTACAGTTTGGATATACTGTGAAGTGTTCACCCAATCTAACTTTAGTTTACCCAATGTAGAGCAGACCACAATGTGAGCAGCAAATTTGAGAAATGTTGAGAGGATGCTGCTTCAGCTGGGAGGTATGTTTGGCCCTTGATTAGTGAGGAGGGAGGAGGTAAATGGGAAAGTGTGACACCTCCGGTAGGGGAAAGTGACGTGGACCTGTGTTGGGGGGAGTGGGTGACGTGGGGTGAGGTGTTGGCAGTGAATAATGAGCGGACTAGGGTGTCTCGGAGGAAATAGTCAGAAGGCGGAAAAGGGAGAGGAGACAAATATGTGTCTAGTGGTGGCATGTCGCTGGAGGTGGGGGAAATGCAGACTGATGATCTTCTGCATGTGAATGCTGGTGGGATGGTAGGTAAGGACAAGGAGAACTCTAACACTGTTGCATGAGGGAGGAGAGAGGGTGAGGATAGAAGTGCAGGAGGTGGGTCAGAACTGGTTCAGGGCCCTGCCGAGAACAGTGCTGGGGAATTCTCGGTTGAGGAAGAAGTGGACATTTCAGAGGCCACATTTTTGAACTTCACATCATCAGAAGCAATGCGGTGGAGACGGAGGAACTGGGGGAATGGAACGGAGTCTTTGCAGGAAACAGCGGCTGAGGGTGTATACTCCAAGTAGCTGTGTGAGTCGGTGGGTTAATACTGGATAACAGTGACCCGTCTATCCCCAGAAATAGAAGCAGAGATGTCGAGGAATGAAAGGGAGGAGTCAGAGATAGACCTTGTGAAAGTGAGGGATTAGTGCAAATTGGAAACGATGAACTTTTCCAATTCTGGACAAGAGAGAGGAGCAGCAGCTATGATATCATCTACATATCGGAGAAGCAGTTATGGATGGGGACTGGAAAGAACTGGAACAAGGAATTGTCTACGTACCCCATGAAGGAACAGGTTTAACGTCGGCCTACGTGTGTATCCATGCACCCCCTCTGTATGGCAGGAGCAGGCTGAAGCAAAGGGTCTGCCCAGGCAGTTCTGTTTGTGGATTTTCAGGAGGACGTAAAAGCGAGCTCTGCTATCAGAGGACCATCAGCTTCGGGACTGTTACGTGGGGGCGAGTGGGTGGGAATCTCCAGATGGAATGTTCTCAAATTTAGTTAATAGAATGGCCTGATGTGCCATGGCAGGGTTATGGAGGAGCAGGTGTTGTGTAGAAGTATCTGAGAGCTGGCACTCAGCCTCTGAATTGGAGAGATGAGTCCACCAGACTACAGCAGCATCACCCTTATCGGCACAGGCTGAATAACACAGTCAGGGTTGGATCGAAGCATACAGCTTATAGTTTGTTCAGAGGGTGACAGGTGACCAGTGATATGTGGGATAGGGTGAGGGAGATGCAGAGAAATTAAAACAACCAGTGTCACATTGAAAGTTCTCAAAGAACAGATTGAATCAAAGTAAACACCAGAGGAATGGGTCCAGGTGGAGGGAGAGTGTTGGAGCTGGGGGAAGGGTCTTTGGGATGGGGAGTGGACTTTTGCCCAAACAACTGGACACCGAGGAGAAGACAGTGGAAGAGGAGTTCAACATTATGTCGTTCCTGCAATTCATTAAAGGAGGCGCAGAGGAATAAAGCTGAGAACTTTGCTGAGTACAGAACATTCAGCATTACAGCGTGGCAGTTTCGGAGGAATGGTGAATACACGACAGGAGGTGGGCTTGGGGAGGGGATGGGCTCATAGTGCAGGGCATGGGTGGTGTGACAGGTTCCAGAGACTCATAGGCATCTCTAAGTTATTCCATCTTGTAGTCCTCATATAGCTGGCGAGCACAGAGAATGAGCTGGAGAATGATGTAAAATTGTGGAATGGTGCAACCTTGAGTCAATTTGATGAGATGTTGTTGGACAGAGAAAATGTTGATCTCAGTGGCACTGACATCGCACGATCAGTCCACAGAAAGTAATTGAAAATTATCGTTATCTTATTGGAATTCTCTGATTTCATTGGGGTGAATCTCAACCAGCAAGGTCTTACTTTTCTGAGACTTTAGACCAAACTGTGAAAACAAATGGTGTTATTAATAAGACAAATCCATCCATGATTTTGGATTGCAGTAGCAAAGGCAGAGTTTATTTGTCATTCCCAATAGCTCTAGGGAAGGTTTCATTGTTCATTGAGTAAATTACCAGCACAGAATTTCCTCTGATTCCCGTTAACCACAGTTTTCTGAGGGTTAATGATGCTACATGAGTCAAATATTACTTTGATGCGACTCAAGGTACTCTGATCTCACCTCTAATGACATTCGAAAATCAATTAAAATGGTAAAGAGCAAAATAATAGAGCACGGCTTATTTGATCAATGTGGTCACTGTCCTCACAACGTTTAAGTAAAAACTGATGGATGATCGCCTGATTGTGAGGAGAGGTTTGTACTATTTGTGATGAGGCTGATTTGGTTAAGCGTGTGACACAGACACAAAAATAAAGTTCAACTCTCTATAGGGAACAGACCCACCATGTTTACGGTGCGTTTGACGGTGACACACACACACTATTGTCTGTTGCTGTTGGACATTGATCATCCCAATCTCATCATTCACTGATGAACAATAGCAGCACAGAAGCCAGCAGTTCCCATCACCCCAGTTGTAAAGCAAAAACGGAAAGGATTTGCCAGTTGAAGGGGGAACAGCTAGGGAACTGGTGTAACTTACAGTGGGAGTGGGAGAAGAAAGATGTGAAGAGATATCATCAATGGAAGAGTATGTAGCCTCAGATGGGGCAGTGCAAGGGAAGTAGTAGTGTAAGAAAAGAGTAAGAAGGCCGAGGAAGAATGGCTAATGAAGTATTAGTGACTGGGAAAAACTTGCTTTAGCAAATGTGAGGTTGGGTGAAAAATATCACTGTTCAGGAAAATTGGGATCTGGTTCCATTGAAAATTAAGATTTGATGTACTTAATTTTCTATATCTGCACATTCACTCTGTATTTTTGTATCTCCATCAATTGCGGATTACATGTTTTTTTTCCCCTAGTATGGTATCCCAACATTTTTGAATTTTTTAACAATATGTATTTGCTTCCGATTAAAGGTAGACATGAGAACATGATTTGATCTCCTGCAGTTTGCCCATAACGTAGAATTTAATTGAATAGTTATCCTCATCACATTCACTGATTCAAGCATTGAGTCAGTATCCACCCTGCAGATGAAAAACTTCTTCAGTTTTGACTACTGATACAAAGAACAGTGCCACACAAATGGCTAATGTTCCAGTGCAAGGTGCCAAACCCTAGTTCATCTTAAATTAGGTGCATGCTTTATGAATAAAGACATGCTGAGGGGCAGAGTGTAAAAGGTGAATTCAACTCTGTGACGAAAATGCTATTAGCAGCTCCCTCATAATAGGTGTTAACTACATCACTTTGTAAATTCCCCAAAATAAGAATAGCAAGAGACTGGAATTCTTAATTCCTCTTCTGTGAATAACATCTGAAGAACAGGAAGGAAATCAAGTTTATTTGTGATATTCATAAATGATGATGGTGAGAATGTGGAAGATGGGGGCAGTGGAATGATAACTAATGTTGGGGATGACACAAGGATTAGCTGGGTGTTTCACAGTGAGGAGGAAAGGGTAAGGCTACAGGACGATATAAACAGATGATTTCTATATCCAGATTAATGGCCGATGAAGTTTAACATCAGAGGTGCATCATCTCACATTTATCAAGACAAATGAGTACTCAGACTGTGAAGTGTGAGGGCAAAATTTGCTCCTTTTTTCATTGCAGCAGGGAAGATTGGGGAGGAAACTTGGTACAGGTGTACAAAAGCATAAGGGGAATGGAGATGATGAACAGACGGCAGCGGTTTCCCTTACTCGAAGGGTCAAAAACAAAGGGATACATACTTAAAGTGAAAGGCAGGGGACTGAGAGAGGATTTGTGAGTCTGTTTTGAACTGAGAGGGTAGCACAGACATAGAATATAAAATTCCTACGGTGTCGAAATAGGCTCTTTGGCCCAACAAATCCACACTGACATTCCAAAGATTAGCCCACACAAACGCGTTCCTCCTATATTTATACCTGACCTACACATCCCTGAACACAATAGGCAATTACGCAAGGCCAATTCACCTAATCTGCACATATTTGGATTGTGCGAGGAAACCGGAGTACCTAGAGGAAACCACGCAGACATGGGGAGAATGTGCAAAATCCATACATGCAGTCACCCGAAGCTGGAATCACTCCTGGGTCCCTGCGCGCGAAGGCAGGAGTTCTAACCACTGAGACACCATTCTGCCCCTGGTGACATGTGTCTGGAGTGCATTCCCTCAGCGGGTGATTGAGCAGATAATCTCACAAACGTTTCAAAAAGCCTTTGGATATGCACTTGGTGATGCAGGCTCGCATTTTCATTCAATCATTCTATGTGATGTCAGCCATGAACACTGATATATCCTGAAGCAATAGCTAATGGCAGTTCCTGGTTTGTTCCATTGACTGTACTCTGTGAGTGAACCTCCAGTGAAGTGCTGGTTTTATCTGCCACTTTCTATTTCAGGGGTTCGGTTTCATTGCGTTGGTCATGTACATTCCTCTGTCGATGATGTCATTTCCAGCCCTTTTCGTCAGATGGTGGGAGATGGCATCAAAATTGATGTGTTTATTGATGGAGTTCCGGTTTCTGGGAATTATTGTGCTTGTCTCTGTTTGGCCTGTCCTAGGATGGATGTGCAGACCTAGTCAAAGTGGCGTACTTCCTCATCAGTACGTAAAAAAATAGTGTTCGGATCATGTATTTTATGGCTGGTTGATGTTCACATATCCTGGTGACTAGTTTTCTGCTTGTTTTTCCGTTGTAGTGTTTGTTACAGTTCTTGAAAGGCTTATTGTTCCTGGAGCAGAACAGAAAGATATGCATTTATTGCGGTGCTCAAAAGTATAAATAAACTGTCAGAGTGAAAAATAGTACACTATTAGTTGGCATTATAGCATCAAAGAATTCTAATTTTAAGGTTGTCAGCAAAAGAGCGAGGAGTGAAATCAGGAAAAGTGTCTTTATTCAGAGAGTTGTTACAAATTTCAATTGACTGACTGGGAAAGTTGTGAAGGAAGATTCAAAAGAGAACTGGATATATATATTTGGAAATTATGGGCCCCAGCTATGCCTCTCTCTTTGTTGGCTACGTAGAACAGTTGATCTTCCGTAATTACACCGGCACCACTCCCCACTTCTTCTTCCATTACATTGATGACTGCATTGGTGCCATCTCGTGCTCCCGTGAGGAGGTTGACCAATTCATCAACTTCACCAACACATTCCACCCTGACCTTAAATTTACCTGGACCATCTCTGACACTTCCCTCCCCTTCCTGGACCTCTCCATCTCCATTCATGACGACCGACTTGACAAGTACATTTTTTACAAACCCACCAACTCCTGCAGCTACCTGGATTACACCTCTTCCCACCCTCCCTCTTGCAAAAATGCCACTCCTTATTCCCAATTCCTCCGCCTCCACTGTATCTGCTCGCAGGAGGATCAGTTCCACCACAGAACACATCAGACGGCCTCGTCCTTTAGAGATCGCAATTTCCCTTCCGACGTGGTTAAAGATGCCGTCCAACGCATCTCATCCACAACCCGCACCTCCGCCCTCAGACCCCACCCCTCCAACCGTAACAAGGACAGAACACCCCTGGTGCTCACCTTCCACCTTACCAACATTCGCATAAACTAAATCTTCCACCGGCATTTCCGCCACCTCCAAAATGACCCCACTACCAGGGATATATTTCCCTCCCAACTCCTTTCAGCCTTCCTCAAAGACCGTTCCCTCCTTGACTACCTGGTTCAGGTCCACGCCCCCCTGCAACCCACCCTCCCAACCTGGCACTATCCCCTGCTCCCGCAGGAACTATTAAACCTGCGCCCACACCTCCACTCTCACATATATCCAAGGCCCTAAAGGAGCCTTCCACATCCATCAAACTTTTACCTGCACAGCTACTAATATCATTTATTGTATCCGTTGCTCCAGATGCGGTCTCCTCTACATTGGGGATACTGGGCGCCTCCTAGCAGAGCGCTTTAGGGAACATCTCCAGGACACCCGCACCAATCAACCACACCGCCCCGTGGCCCAACATTTCAACTCCCCCTCCCACTCTGCCGAGTACATGGAGGTCCTGGGCGTCCTTCACCACCGCTCCCTCACCACCAGACTCCTGGAGGAAGAACGCCTTATCTTCCGCCTTAGAACACTTCAACCCCAAGGCGTCAATGTGGTCTTCAACAGTTTCCTCATTTCCCCTTCCCCCAGCTCACCCTGGTTCCAAAATTCCAGCTCAGCACTGTCCCCATGACTTGTCCGGACTTGTCCTTCGTGCCTATCCCCTTTTCCACCTATCCACTCCACCCTCTTCTCCCTGATCTATCACCTACATCCCCTCCCCCACTCAACTATTGTACTCTATGCTACTTTCTCCCCACCCCCACCCTCTTCTAGCTTATCTCTCCACGCTTCAGGCTCACTGCCTTTATTCCTGATGAAGGACCTTTGTCCGAAACGTCGATTTCGCTGCTCCTTGGATGCTACCTTAACTGCTGTGCTCTTCCAGCACCACTAATCCAGAATCTGGTTTCCACCATCTGCCGTCATTGTTTTTACCTCAGCTTATTGTTGACCAATTCATGAACTATAGCAAATATCTGATTATTGTTCGCGGTCATTTAACTCAACACCTTGCAATGAGCTACTCGGAAACTTGCTTCCAATTTATCTGAAATCATTTACAGTGTTATTGGACCTCTCAGCTGCCTGTGAAACAGAGAGACTCAGTAGCCTGTTCCAAAATCTGTGCATAGAGCTTCTAATCTGCTTCAGGGCAGTCAGTCAAACGTTACTTGAAAACAAAGAAGTTCGAATCTTCCTTGGGCAGGGGGATAGCCCACGAACAGACTATCACTGATCTCAGTGTAGGTACAAATATTGTCCAGGTTAAATACTAATGGCTGACGAGCAACTAGGTTTTGAAAATCATCTTCAGTCCGAGCCTGGCCCAGAGAGCAGACGTGTTGACATTGAGAGCCAGAATCATACCATACAAGTTACCTATGGTGATGAAACCTGACCTGCCTCCCAGACTCCATATACCTGCACCCCGGACCAGGCATGGGTGAAGACGTTAATATGCTGACAATCTATTGCAGTGCCTTGTGTCTCTAAAGCCATATCTACTAAATGTCACCTTCACATTCTCCAGTATCAAAATAAAATTGTACATCTCTATGAATGGTCAGAGATTACTACATGGATCACACAGTAGAATGTATTTAAAGTAACCAGCAGCAAACGGCAATCCAAAATCACATTAATAACTGAACTTGGTGGATTCTGTCTGGTCTAAGTAACCACACAGATTATACTGGCCTTCAGGTGACTGTAACAATGCACACCACAACTGGAGGTTTTGGCCTTACACCCCTCCAAAGCTTCCTGATCTCACACATATCACTCCCTCACACATTCAACAATTTAAGGGGAATCCACAAGCTGGGTGAAACTGGAAACATAGAATAGTGCAGCATGTACAGGCCCTTTGGCCCTTGACGTTCTGTTGACTTTTTATCCCACTCTAAGATCATACTAACCTACATACCTTTCATTAAACTATCATTCATGTGCCTATCCAATTAAATATCCCTAATATAGCTGATTTTACCTCAACTGTTGGCTGTTCATTGCACACACCCACCACTCTTTGTGTAAAGAACCTACCTCTGACATCTCCCCTGAACGTTCGTGCAATTACCTTAAAATCATAACCCCTCGAGATAGCCATTTCCACCCTGGGAGAGAGTCTCTGGCTATCCACTCTATCTATGCCTCTCATCATCTTGTACACAACTGTGAAGTCACGTTCCATTTTTCTTCATTCCAATGAGGAAAACACCACATCTCCCTCAAATTTCCTTTGCAAGACATGCCCTCCAGTCCAGGCAGCACTCAGCACTCTCATCAAAGCTTCCACATCTTTCCTACAACGAGGCGCCCAATACTGATCACAATATTCTAAGTGTGGTCTCACGAGGGCTCCATATAGTTGGTGCATAACCTTCCAGCTCTTAAACTCAATCCCTCGTCTAATGAACACATCAAACACCTTCTTACCCACCTTATGAACCTATGTAGAAACATTGTGGGAGCTACACCATGGCCCAGCTGATACCCCGTTCCTCCACAATGTAAGAATTCTGCCTCTAACACTGTATTCTGCATTCAACCTCGACCTTCCAAAATGATTCGCATCCCACTTTTCCATGTTGAACACCATATGCCACTAAACGGTTGAGTCTTGCATCCTGTCAATGTCCTGTTGCAAACTACAACAGCCCTCCACACTATCCATAATTCCACCAACCGATGTCACATCATGAAACTTACGAACCTACCCTTCCGCTTCGTCAACCAAGTCACTTATTAAAATTACAAACAGCAGAGGTCCCAGAACCGATCCTTACGGAACACCACTGCTCACCTAATTCCACACTGAATACTTCCCATTTACCACCACTCTCTGTCTTCTATGGGCTAGCCAATTCTGTATTCCGACAGATAGGTCTCCCTGTATGCCATGCCTCCTTACTTTCTGAATGAAACTACCACGGAGAAACTTATCAAACACCTTGTTAAAATCCATGCACTCCGCATTCACTGCTCTACCTTCTTCAGTGCGTTTAATCCCATCCTCAAAGAACCCAATAAGAGTTGTGAGGTCTGACCTGCCCCTCACAAAGCCATGCTGACTGTTTCTAATCAAACTATGATTTGTCAGAATCCTCTCCAATACTTTGGCCAATACTTGATGTAAGGGTGCCTGGTCTTTTAATCTCAGGACAATCCCTGTACCCTTGCCTGGACAAGGAACTAACATTTGCCACCCTCCAATCAACCGACGTTACTCAAATGGAGAGTGAAGACGCAAAGACCATCGCCAAAAGCACAGAGATCTCTTTCCTCTCTTCCTGTAGTAACTTAGGGTACTTCCTGTCTGGCTGAGGGATTTATCTATCCTTATGTTTGCACTTCAATCAGTCTGTATTTCACCTCAACTTGTTTACTCGCTGCTCAACCAACTGATTGACTGCTTTCCATTTCAGGGCTCTGTACAGTGCTGCCTTCCTGAGCAAGTATGGTTCCAATATACTGTGTATTATGGAAGGGAAAACATGGGAAGGCACGAATGCCTTTCTCATGAAGAGGAGATGCCAAAACTTTGACTCTGCTGCTCCTCAGATGCTGCCTGAATAGTTGTGCTTTGACAGCGCCACACATTTCGACTCTGTTCACCCGGATATGCAGTCCTCATGTTCTCCATTACTAAGGGCTGTCCCCTCTGCACACTGAGCAGGCAATTAATCAGCAGAAACCCATTGTATTTAGAGATGACTGTTCAGTTCTGGAAAGCTGCATTTGATGAACACTTTTACTAAAAACGAAATTACAATTCAACAAATATTCATTCAGTCTCAGAGTTCCAGTTTTGGTTCATGAATTAGGTAGCTTGAGAACGAACAGTGAATGACTGAAGAACTCCGAGATACAGAGTATTCCAGGTACTGTATTCCAAGTTGGATGCGCTTTACCTTAATGCTGCGAATATTATCAGACAGACAGATATGACAAGGAAATGAGATGACATGTGGAAGTTTGTCATTTTTACCATTACAGATGTGTGTTTGAGGGAGGTCATGGCTGACAACTCAACATTCTGTGGTACCAGAACTATAGTCAGGACTGGAGAGAGGGTAAAATATGAGGTGTTGTTGTCTTATAAATTATGGAGTCAGTTACTGGCTTAAGAAGGGACGATATCTTGAAAGGATAATCTAATGAGGTTTGGTGATTAAAGCTCAGTGTCAAAACCATGACAGAAACCCTGCTTGGGATATATTGTAGACCCCCAGATAAAGGAAAGTACGGGAGCAGGTATATAACCAAGTTATTGAGGTGTGTAAAAACAATAATAGGATCATTATAGTCAGGATTTCAATTCCAAACATTCATTATGGTAGTGATAACTTCTTAAGATGGAGCTGGTGCTTTGAAATTCATTCCAGAGAGCTTCTTATATCAACATAGAGCAGATACAACAAAAGGCAGTGTAGTGCTGTGACTCACGTGGGGAACGAAGTCAGTCTGTTCCGGGCAGAAGTGGAAGAGCATTATAGGACCAGTGACCGTGATATCACACATTTTGACTTTGCTAAGGAAAAGACCCCAAAATGTTTGAGTCATAAAAGCTTCTTGGATTGGGTAGACAGATTTTATGAAGAAAATGACAGAATCTGGCCAAAGTGCAGTTGCTTCTGGGTGAAACTGTAGCAGAACAAGGTGGGGCAGAAGTTGAGGGATCATTTGGTTAAAATCGAATTGATGACAGTGTAAGTCCAGCATGTAACACCGAAGATAACATTTAGGAAAACAAGCCCAGAGAACCTCAGATGTCGACAAAAATCCCGAACAGGATGAATAAGGAAAGAGAAGCTTAAAGCAGGTCCCAAGTGAGCGGGCCAATGAAGGTCCAAAAAGAATATAGAAAGTGGAGGTCTAAACCTAAAATGCCAACGGAAGAGCAGAAGGAGCGGTGATAAAACATTAGTGGGTAAGATTAGCAAGAATCCAAAGTCATATTTTTGGTGTATTAAGGGGAAGACGATAATGCGGGAAAGAATGGGAGTGTTAGGGACTAAGGGGACAGCCTGTTTTTTGCAGCCAGAGAATATGTTAAATGCATGCTACGAATCGGTCTTTAGTTTGGAGAACCTGTTTCTGGATTCAGGGAGAGTGACAGTTTGACGCTTGAGCAAATTGACACAAGAGCTGAGGAAGAATTGGAAGTTTACGCAAGATGGAGTGGGCAAATCACCAGATTAAAGACCACCAAGTCTCACATCAGTGAGTGGGAAACAATTGTAGAAAATTCGGAGGGCTGTTGAGGCTGGATCAGTAAATATCTTCAAGGCTGAGACAGACAGATTTTTATACAAGTATTATGGGAAATTGCAGAAAAGTGGAATGGGGTATTAACAAAATAAAAATAACCTAATCGAAGGAAAAGCAGACTCAGTTAGAGGATAGACATATTGTTGTCCCTATGTCTAATGGTGTTCTTTCCCAATAGCCCTGTCTTCACAAGAACATCACCTCGAGGGATTCAAGGAATTCATAAACGCGATACTAATAGACAGAAAGTATGAGAGGACTGCGACAACACAGATTGCCTGTTGGGGTGAGGATTTGCATGGACAAATCACCACTACCAGAAGGAAGACCTCAGCAAGACACCCTTCAAGGCCAAGCAGAGATCTGCACTGGGGAGCAGGTAGTCAGTGGCCAGGTGTCAAGGAGTGCTGAAGACCGAAACACTGCATCACTGTCGTGTCTCCTTCCTTCGCTGGCCAAAGCTATATGTGGAGAGGTAGAGAGACATGCTGTTGTAGCAGAGTAAGCAGTAAGGCTTCAGAGAGCTCCAGCTCAGAAATATGTACAGTTAAACTGAAATAAAGTCCTTTTAACTTTATTGTTATAGCCGTCGAGATGGCAGTTAGGGCAGTCGCCCATTCCTCTTGTGGGATGTGGGAGCTCACGGAGATTTTCACCGTCCGTGATGACTATACATGTGGACAGTGCACCCAGCTTCAGCTCCTAGGAGACCGTGTTAGGGAGCTAGAGCTGGGCGGCACGGTGGCTCAGTGGTTAGCACTGCTGCCTCACAGCACAAGGGACCAGGGCTCAAATCCTGGCTCGGGCAACTGTCTGTGTGGAGTTTGTGCATTCTGCCCGTGTCTGCATGGGCTTCCTCTGGATGATACGGTTTCCTCACACAGTTCAAAGATGTGCAGATTAGGTGATTTGGTCGTGCTAATTTGCCTGTAGTGTAGGGGAGTGGGTCTGGATGGGCTACTCTTTGGTGGGTCGGTGCGGACTTGTTGGGCTGAAGATAACTTAGGATGCACTCAGGGTCATCCGAGATGCTGAGGACTTCATAGATAAGTGCTTTAGTGTGGTGGCCACACCCAGGACACACCCCTAGTTATGTTTCTTTAATGACTGTAATATTGCAGTCTAACGTTCATCGCTCTCAGTTCATTAGCTTTACCTGTCAGTCCTGTTGTATTTAAATAAACACAATTTAATCCAACAGGCGTTCCTTGTTTCCTGTTAGATTCCAGGTAGAGAGTAGCTGTGCGACCACCAGGAATGGCAAAGGGAGTAGGCAGAGAGTGCAGAAATAGCCTGTGGCCATTCCTCTCCATAACATGTAGACCATTTTGGATTGTTGGGGGCGATGTCCGTTCAGGTGAAAGCAGCAATAGTCAGGCTAGTGGTATTACCACTGGCTCAGGGGCACAGCGGGAAAAGGTAAAGGTAAACAGTACGTTAAAGATAGGAGGGTTGATTGTTAGTGGGACAGATCGGAGATTCTGTGGCCACAAACGGGAATCGAGAATGGTGGGTTACCTCCCCGCTGTTCGTGTCCAGGATGTCTCCCAAGTGGCTGCTGAACCTTCTCAAGGGGTTGGGTGAGCATCCAGAAATCATTATGCACTTTGGCACAAATGATACCCGTTGAAATAGGGCCAATGTTCTGGAGCGAGAATACAGAGAGCTCGAAGAAACATTTTTTAAAAAAACCCTTGACAGTGGTAATCTCCTTCGAGGGAGATTACCGTCCGAGACATGCACTGGAAGGGACACCAATATTTTGGCGGCCAGTTATGCTAGTGTTACGAGGGTGGGTTTAAACTAGATTGGCAGAGGGTGGAATCCTCAAGAGCAGGGAGGCAAGTGCGAGGCTGGAAGGAGGTAGAGTAATCAGAAATAGTAGATTTAGGCTCGAAAATGAAAGAGAGAAATGCCTTTTGGATTAAATTGCATCTATCTCAATGCAAGAAAGCCTACAGGTAAGGCGGATGAACTCAGGACGTGAATAGATAGGTGGGACTGGTACATTATAGCCATTACACAAACATGTCAGAGTGATTGATAGGACTGATAGCTTAATGTGCCAGGGTACAGGCGCTTTAGGTGAGACAGAGATGTTGGAAGGAGGGGAGTGGAGTTGCATTTCTGATCAAGGGGAGTACCACAGCAGTAATCAGAGATAAAATAACTGATGAATCACCCAGTGAGGCTTTGTGGGTGGAGTTAAGAAATAGGAAGGTGTTCGTGAGGTGATTGGGAATGTGCCATAGGCCCCCAAATAGTCAACAGGAATGAGAGTAATAAATATGCAGGGAGAGAGGGGAGACCTGCAGGAGCAATAGGGTTATCATAATAGGGACTTTTATTTTTTCCAATACAGTCTGGAACGGCCAGATCATTAAGGGATTTCATGAGATAGAATCTGATAAAAGCTTCAGGAAAGTTTCCTCGAGCAGTATACAGAGGGTCCTACTCAGGAAGGGGAAAAACACGAAATTTTCTTAGGAAATAGGGCATGGCAGGTGACTGAGTTAACAGTGGGGGAGCACTATGGGACCATTAACCGTAGTTCCATTAATTTTCAAATAGTTATGGAGAAGGACAAAACTGGTCCACAGGTTCATGTTCGAACTTGGGGCATGGCTCACGTCGAGGCCGCTGGGATCAAGGGAACTCCTGGAGGTATCTTAGAGATACAGGAGTTCTGAAAAAGGAAAACAGTAGGGTGAAAAGAGGGCAAGAAAGAGCCTTGTCGAGAAGATTAGGATGAATCCAAAAAGTTACTTTAAATATATTAAAATAAAAATCAAAAACTGGATAGAAAATAGGACCCCTCAAAGACCAATGTGGACAAGTAAGTGTGCAACTCTATGTGATGGTGAAGTCCTCAATGAATATTTATACTCTATGTTTACCGTGGAGAAAGACATGTTGACTTGAGAACTTGAGGAAGTTAGTGATGAGATGTTAGAGCCAATCTATATCATAGTTGAGGAGATTTTGGACATACTAGAATGTTTGAAGTGGATAAATCTCATGGTCCTTACCCGATATATCCAAGAACACCTCAAGGGGCTCCAGAAGAATTTAAAGGGACCCTGGCTTACAATGTTGATCATCAGTTACCACAGGTAATGTCCCGGAAGACTGGAGGATAGCAAATGTTGTGCCCTTATTCAAGAAGAACTGAACAAAAAAAATCCTTGGAACTACTGATCAATAGGTTTAACATCCGTGGTAGGTAAGTTACTTGAGAAGGTTCTGAGAGATAAGATGTACATGGATTTAGAAAGACAGGCTTTGATTAGGAATAGCAAGTGTGGCTTTGTGCGATGAGGATTGTGCCTGACAATTCTCTTAAAGTAAGTGGATGATGTGTCCATGAAGATTGATTTGTGTGGGACAGTAGATTTCAAAACATGTGGTGTTCGATAAGCACAGCGGGTCAGGCATATTCGAGGGGCAGGAGAATCTATGTTTCGGAATAAGCCCTTAATCAGGAAAATCCAAAACATCGATTCTCCAGTTCCTCTGACGCTGCCTGACCTGCCGTGATTTCCAGTGCCACACCTTTCGACACTGATCTCCAGCATCTGCTGTGCTCAATTACTCCATTGGCAGTAGATTCATTCGATATGGATTTCAGTTACAGCAGAACAGAATGATGCTTTTTAGCCCGTGGAGCCTGATATACAATTACAGGAGGAGACCAATAAACCCCTCGGGCCTGTAAAACTGTAACCAGATCATGCAGCACCAGTATCCAGTTGCACAGCAACAGGTTCAATCTATTCAGCTACTTGAAGTCAGTAAACAGGAAATGGAAGAGATCACAAAGTGACTGCACTATAGGGTATACTGGAATAAAACCAAGCTACATAGCCTCTCAGACCTGCCCTTCTATTCATTAAGTCAGGGCTGATTTGCACTCAGCTGCAATTTCTCTTTCAATTTTTTGTAGCTGTCGACTCTCTGACGGGTCAAAACCCAATGACACCCACTCGCAACCCCCAAACATTTCAGTGATGTAGCCTCCCCTAACTGTCTGGCCTCAACCATCACTATTCCCTGAGAGAAGGGACTACTCCCCACACATATACCTTGGCCTATTGACATAGATAGAAGATATGAACACAGTGTAAAGTTACTGGACTTGATATCATTGGAGTATTTGATTGAGCAAGATGTCAAGTAGACTGAACAAAATTGAACTTGATGAGAATCAGTTGTAAACTCCCCGCTGGCTGAATCATTCAGAGCACAATGGGGCTGGTGGACATCAATCCTCCCAGTCCCTGGATATCTTTGTGGGCAATCCTCAGGGTAGATTCTTCGGCACAAACATCTTCAGCTTCTTCATCAATGTCTTTCCCTCTTTCATGCAATCAGAGGTGGGGATATTCTTTGAAGATTATACAATGTTGAGAACAATGGGTCACCTCCTAAGGTAATAAAATATCAAATCTGGACAACATTCAAGCTTGTACTGTTAATGTAAAGGGAACATGAATTAAAAGCACTGCTGGAGAATAAACATTTCCACAGTTAAAAGAAAGTGGGACCCCTTTAGCAACTCTAGATAGTTTCACAGTAATATAAGAAAGCCATTCAGCCCATCAGATCTATTGGATAACAATAGGTGCAATGCATTCCCTCACTCCTGCCTATTACACAAGAAGACAATTTAAAATAAAAACAGGTGTTGGAATCCAAAATACACACTCAGGAGCTAGAAGAACAGAATAAGCAAGGCAGCATCAAGACTTTGAGAAGTGAATGCCTTGGATATAACCCTTCGTCAGGACTGTGGATGGGAGTAAGGGGGTCTATAGATAAAGTGGCGGGTGAGGGAAGAGGAGGCAGAGTGGCGAGATGTGGATAAGTGAGCACAGATAAAGGGTATCAGCGAGTTGTTGATGGAAGGGCTGAATCCAGTTGGTAGCTGGACAAAATGTTGCTCAGAGGAATGGAATGGAGGCGAGGGCTTGGGAAGGGAGTCGGGGGACTGGAAGGGAGGTTATTTGAAATTGAAGAATTCAATGTTGAGTCCCCGGGGTGCAGGCTGCACAGGTGACAGATGAGATCTTGTTCCTACAAATTATGCTTTGGTTCATTGTGGCAATGGAGGAGGCCAAGGATGTCCATGTCGGAAAGGCATTAGGAAAGAGAATTGAAATAGGAAGTGACTGGGAGGTCTTCCATTCCACCTTTCAGCTCCCAACCGGATTCATCCCTCTAATCGGCCAACCAGGTTGCACCAACCATTTGTGTCCACATAGCCGTAACTGACCATCCCCCTGATCTCCCCACCCCAACCACTCCCTTCACTCTTTATCTGCAGCTCCCCCTACCCCCCAACCCAGTTCTGAAGAACGGTTATACCTGAAATGTCGACTTTCCCAGCTCATGGTGCTGCCTTGCTTGCTGTGTTCTTCCAGCCTTCTGTTTGTCTTCTATAACTCAGGAAGATAGAGTCTATTCTGCACAGCGTGCTGGTAGGCAGGAACTAAGGGTTTCCCACTGATGTCCTTGAACCTTGCCCTCGGGCCAGGAGGAAGACATTCAGTTCCTCCAGACACTGACACATGAACAGAAGAGGCCATTAATCCCCTCTAAACTGTTAGACTAAAATAGGAGGATGTCATTGTTGCTGCAACACGACAAACCAATGAGCCATAGACTGCAAAGACAGACTGCTCCATGTTGTTCCTCCTGGCTCTATTATTAATGGTACATGCATGCTATGTTAACGTGGTTTGCTGACCATGAGGAGGGAAAGTGAATGGTTTGTGCCAAGTCCCAAGGAGGCATCTTCCATCTCCGAGATGTTATGAACTAGGTTAGACTACTCCAAACACTTTTAACCAGCCATCCCAGAGCATACCTTTGCAATTTGTTTCGGTAAGTGTACAATGAAAATTACCAGGGGTAATTTAGCTAGGTTGACTACTAGATTTTGAAACAGACAAAAATTTCTTCATAAAATTACACAATGAAACACAAAGAACAGAATAAAAAAATCACGACAGAATTCAACCTATTCTCCTCGACTTAATTATGCTATTCCGAATACACACAACTGTCCCAATAAGCAAACTCCCAATAATAAAAAAAACCAGTATAAATGGAGCACAAACTTCCAGGTTGAAGTTGAAGGTCAGAAAAGAGAGAGAGTTTCCAAACAGCTCCCAGTCGAACTTCCAAGTTCAAGACTCAACTGAAAACTGGTCAGCTCAGTTATTTCAGCTAAAATAGCTCATCACTCTCCGTTCATTATACTGGTCACTTATAAAGCATGGCCACTTTGGGATGAAGACTCATCTGTTTCCAGAAAATAAAGACCTCTGAAAGTACTTTTCATCTCTGTACCAAACCAGACTGATCGGAGCTTGGAGAAAGTGAGGAAGGGATTATGCCAGAAACGTCGATTCTCCTGCTCCTTGGATGCTGCCTGACCTGCTGCGCTTTTCCAGCAACACAGTTTTCAGCTCTGATCGGAGCTTGGCCCCGTTTTATTGTTCCTCTGAAATAAAACCAAGGACAGAGTCTCCTTGAGCCGAGGAACAGCTTTTCGACAAAAAGGGAGATGCTTTGTGACACATCTCTCCCCCCTTAAAAAAAAATCAATAATAAAAGGTGGCTGCATTTTTAACCCTTCAAACCCAGTTAGTAGTCTTAAAACTGACAGCTATACTGTACTAATTGTAAACATTCAAACATGCACAAACCCATACAAAACCGGGCTGCTGTATGCCCACCACCGAACACCTCCGTATCTCATTCTAGTCTCAGTAACTCATCAGCTTTCACGTTTTCGCGATCTGCCACATGCACAATTGTCAGATCGAATGGCTGCAACAACAAGTCCATCTAAACAGTCTGGCATTTTTGTCTTTAATTTTTTTCCACAAATGTCAATGTGTTGTGATCAGTGTATGCGATTGTCTCAGATGCATTGCTGGTAATATAACACAGTTATGGTGTAATGCCAACACCAATTTTAAAGTCTTTTTCTCCACTGTTGAACATTTCTGTTGATGTACGTTCGACTTGCCAGAAAAACACCCGATAGGTCTTTCTATTCCCTCATCATCCTCCTGCAGGAACACTGGACCAATACCGACATCACTGGCATCGATAGCCACCTTGAAAGACTTCGTGTAATCTAGAGTAGCTAATATTGGGGCAGTGTCTAACACAGGTTTTAGGCTGGAAAATGTCTTTTGACAGTCCTCTGTCCACTGAGAGTTCTTGCCCTTGACAATTCGGTGAGTGGAGCAGCCACACCGCTTAAAGTTTGAAACAAACTTTCAGTAAAATCCAGTCAACCCCAGGAACCGTAGTATTACATATTTATTTTTGTCGAAGGTGTGGAACATTCCCCAACTACTTTCGTTTTTGTATCTCATGGGGCCATTGGTCCATGTCCAATAACATGACACAGGAACGTGACTTGGCTTTCTCAAATTCACTTTCAGCTAGGTTTACCAGCAAGCCTGCCTTCTGAAGTCGATCAAACAAGTCCGATAAATGCTGTAAATGTTCCTTTCAAGAGTCACTAAAAACTACCAGGTGATCAATGTACACCACATAGTTGGGGAATCCGACAATGACCTCATTATCAGTCTCTGAAAGGTGGCTGGATCGTTTAATATATCAAATACCACAACTTTGAACTGAATCCATTTAGTGTTATGAAAGCCGAAATTGCCTTTGCTCTCTCTGACAGAGGTCCTTGCCAGTAGCCTCTGAGCAAGTTCAACTTAGAAATGTAATTAGCTTCTCCCACTTTTTCGACAAATTTCTCCAAACATGCAACAGGATATGCATCAGTCTTTGTAACGAAGTTGAGTTTGTGATAGTCCACACATGTCCACTGGGTAACATCTGGCTTTGGCGCCATGACTATACATGAGCTCCAAGCACAGTAACTCATTTCGATTATGCCATCTTGGAGCGTGTGCTCTATTTCCTTCTGAACCCTTGCCAACTTTAGAGGATAATGCCTTTAAGGATTATTATTTAATCAGAACAACATCTCCTGTGTCTACATCATGCACAATTATGTTCGTACTTCCCAGTTTATTTCCGCATATCTCTCCAAGATATCGTAATAACTCTTTCAGGTTAGTATGCTTTTCTTGTGGAAGGTAACTCAGTAATTTATCCCAATTTTTGACAACTTTCTCATTGTTCAATTTGATATTAGGAATGTCCAATTCAGAATCCTCTAAACGTGGGTCTTCCTTCAGTGTTGTAATCATTAATACCTTCTCTTCTTGCTTTCCTTCCCTATCGAAATACCTGTTGAGCATATTCACGTGACACACTCTGTGACATTTCTTACTGTCTGGAGTCCGTACCAAGTAGTTCACCTCATTCAATTTCTTCCCAATTAGATAAGGTACACTAAAACTTGCTTCTAAAGGCTCAGCTGTGACTGGAAGTAACACCAATACCTTATTTCCAATTGCAAAATTGCGAATTTGTGATTTCTGATCCACTTCCTGTTTCATTCTATGCTGCGATACTTTTAAATGCTGTCTAGCCAACTCTCCAGCTCTATTTAATAGTTCCCTAAAATTTGACACATTGTCCAAATGAGTGGTCTCTGAATTCTGCCTCATTAATTTCTCCTTAACCAATGTTAACAGTCCTTTTACTTCATGCTCAAAAATTAATTCAAATAGTCTGAATTTGGTCGATTCATTCTGTGCGTCTCCTATTACAAATAGTTCAAAAATAATTTCCTTATCGCAATCATCTGGATTATCCTGACCATAAACCCTCAACATGGTCTTCACTGTTTGATGCCATCTCGCTCATATTCACTGTGATTCCGAATAATATGTAGCAGATTTGAATTGCTTTATTCCCAAGTTATCGATCACCTGCTTGAATAGTTCGGATGTGAGGTTTGATCTATCTGGATCTCTTGGTAGTCCGTACCTACGTAAAAAATAAGTTTTTTTTTCTACAATTCTTTTACCTGTGATGCTGCATAATGGGTCTGCCTCTGGAATACTAGTTGACACATCCATTATTGTTAAGAAGTACATACTCCCACTTAGTCTTTGCGATAGGGGACCTACACAATCTATCATGACTCTTGTGAAAGGTTCCTCAAATGCTGGGATAGGTATTAAAGTCGCAGGTTTTATTACTGCGTATGTGACATGTTTGAGACATTTGGCAATATTCACTACATCTTTGTGATGTCCAGGCCAGTGTAAATATCTTTGTATTTCAGCCTGTAATGTCCTCACCCCGAAATGATCTCCACGTTGTAGCTCACGTGCCACTCGCAGCACTCCCTTTCTATACCCAACAGACAAAACAATTTGATGAATTTCTGTGCACGTCCGATCTGCTTCAATGTGTGCTGATCTCCATATCTGCATTAAAACATCATTTGTTAAGTAATAACACACAGGAATGCATTCATTCTCTTTTTGCTAAATATCTTTTGATATAACTTCTGTAACTCCACATCTTTCTACTGTAATTCAATCTGTTTAGCAGAGCTAAAAATACGTTCATATTTTCCGACTCGGTCCGTCTGTTTTCCACTTATCTTGTCAAAAAGAAACTTTTGGATAACTCTACGTCAGCTTCGTTATCTGTGCCTTTATCCTGCTTAAACCTGTGCTTCTGTGATCTTCTGGTGATGCAATCAGGGGAAATTCCTGGAGACATATTCTCCAGGTCTTCATTTGCCTGTATCTGCACTGGCTTTTCAACTAGAGTAGGCAGCACGCCTACCAGTGAAGCAGCTATATTATTTGCAAGGACAAATTTTATTGCTAGAGCTGAACGTTAGGGCTCTTGTACACCTACCGCACATGCTCCAATCTTCTCTGGACACTCTAGCCTCACTTTACATAACTGAGCACTTTTTTCCTCACTATGAATTCCTGTTACCAGTACATTTTCTGGAAGTAGTCTGTCAAGAGTGCATAAAGCCTCACCCCTCAGCATTACAGACTGAAAAGATCCTGTGTCAATTAATATTGAAACCTTCTTACCAATTAATCCTGGCCTATGTGAATAAACTTTACCCTTTCATGTAAGTTTTTTTTGCCGATTTGGCACGTCCACTGATCATCTTTAAGGAAGGACTTTGACATATACCTTACATGGTCAAGATTATCAATAATATGGGAACAATAAAAACATAAGTAATATTTAATTTCAGTTTTTATTTCCATCACAGCTGACCATCAACAATTCCTTTGTTTGTTTCTTTCTCTCTATCTCTCTCTTTTTCCATCTATTCAACTCAATCCTTCTCCTCTTCATAACAGATGTCGGTGTCACCAACATCAATCACACTATTTCCCAACTGTGTTCAGTTCCGATGTATGAATCGAATTGCCAATTCTATTTTTCTCTCGACCCGAGTGGGCTGCCAAATCTGCTCAGTTTGCCTGGCACTTTCTCGTTCTTCATTGTTTCTGATCTGTTGCATCATTCTTTGTTTTATATAACCTTAAATGTTGTTATTATTTGGAATGTCTGCATCGCTGACAGGGGCAGCATTTGTTGACCTAACCAAATGCCATTTACTGCGAGGTCATTCTTTCAGGCAGTACAGAACCAAGCACATTGCTGTGGGTCTCACATCAATCTTAAGACAGACCAGAGAGTAACGCAAGATCTATTTACCAAAGGACATCAGTGAAGTAGATAAACGTAAATGCTGGAGATGTAATGGTTGTTATTAGTAAAACTTGCTTTTTTCCAAATTCCTGTCTTGTGTATTTACTTTTGACATCGTCTGTGGTAGGATGTGGAACAGTGTCTTTCTGTGTAATAACCTGTGCATCTGAATTACATTTCTTCCGACATTACTGCTCTGAGAGAGTGTTCCTGTCATTAAGTTATTTTAGAGATAAGAACAAAGATGTGATCGAAATATTTGCAACTGAAAGAGTGCTTAGAAGAGACGTGGAACCATAACGTCTGAATTTTAATGAAGCATAGATAATGGATAATTAAGCGTCAGCATTGAAGCCAAGATGGTGACTGGGCATATAATCGAGCTGGTAGTGGGTTGGTTTGGTGATGGACAGAATACCGAGACATTAATGAATTCAGGGAAGAAAGATACTTCGGTATTGTGAACAGTCTTGTTCTCAGATGTTTGTGAGGGCGGTTCTGAAATTTGCATTTCAGAATGGAATTTGCATTTGAAACTGAAGACAATAGTTTCTGTCTTTGTCAAATATAGATAATAGAAATAGCAAAGAAGTTCGCCTTGGTTGAAGAGATTAATAAATGGATAGAAATGAAGAAACTTACCAGGAACACCAACAATAGCGAGGATAGGATAGTAACCCGCCTGGATAATCAGCAGTGCACCCCGTATCCGATCTGGTAATGATGACCAAGACCCGGAAAAAAAGAAAAGACCATTGGATAAACTCCTGCCCATTGTTGCAGCTTTCCAGTCTAATGTTCCCAGATTCTGATCCATTAATGGATCATTTCAGACTATTCTCAGACGTTTAAATCTCCTTTTTGTGTCACTGCAGCTGTGGCCCTTTGAGCGTTGGAGATGATGCATCTGCTGCTACAATGGCATAAACCATTGCAAGAGGTCCCTTACTAATAAGAGACGGAAAACATCCAGTGACACAACTAGGATCCATGGAGACTGGCATTAATCACAGTCACTGAACAAACAGCTCCATTTAACCCCTTTCAGTATGGTTCCTTCAGTTCACAAAAACTACTGGACTGGATTGAATATTGGCACCGCTAGCTATTGATCACATCTCCCGTCAGCCATTGCTCTCATGAAGTTAGTAGTGAGGGAGAATGATGCATGTTTTCTTATCGGAAGGCTAGATGATTCTGTTGCGTTGTCCCTTTGCAACACTGTAACTGGCTGAACCGCCCACCACTACCACCCTCAAAAACCACAATCTACATGCTGTTACCATGCAGATCTCTCCTCGACTAGAACAGGCACCATCCATTATATTTACAGTAGATATATTTGCACTCCAATACATAGGAAATGTGAATTTGCCTGGGTATTCCTTTAATTGATCTAATAAGGCAATTTTGTATCTTCAACACTCAATGTGCTTCATCATTTTTTAAATATAAACTCACAAACACCTTAACATATTTTATTAAGCACAAATTTCTTCACTTTCTCCTCATGGTAGCATCATGCCAGGGTTTAGTCTGGTGAAACCCCTTTGGACTGAATCGCTGACAAGATCATTATTTATAAAGCTGATTCAACCTGTACACAATAACCCTAACAGTCTCTCAACAAAACACTATCATTTGGAAAGATACATTTACTCTGGTACTTTAATCATTTTGCATGAAGAGCCACATATCATTTACTTCCTGCTGCGTAAAAATTCTGTTTGTGACTTATGACCAAGCACATCCAGGTCTGTTTCAACAACAGAACTTCCCAACCTCTCACGATTTAATGATCATAAATGTGAATGATGATATTTGTTGTTCATATCTGAAATATTTTACATCTTGTGAAGAGCTACTGCACAAATACAGATCCTTCACTCCAGATAATCCTTCAATCATTCTCTCGATTATCCAACTTTTAGTACATTTGGTGTATTCCACCCCTACCTACCCATTGACTCTAACATTCCCCACTCATCTGTATTCAACCATGTCAAACGTCTGCTGAAAATTCGAATACTTCATTCCCACTGGTTCTCAATTGTAGATGTCACAACAGACAATCTCCACAATATCCAGCAGGTTTATCAAAGATCAAGATCATTTCCCCTTCCTGACTCTAGATTGACTCTACCGAATCATCTCATTATTTTCCAAGTATCTCGTTGTCACATTACTCACAAAAGGTTCCAAGGTTTTTTCTCACATCTTACATCAAGCTAACCACTGTTTAGTTCGCTGTTTCCTCTCTCCATCCTGTTTTAAATATTTAGGTTTATAATAGCTGCTTTCAAGTCTGGAGGATCCTTTCCAGAATCTAACCAGCTTTGAAGAATAATCAGTAATTCTTTCACTCGCTCTACTGCCACCTCCTCAATACTCGGGGACGTAGCTCATCAGATGCAGCAATATACCAACCTTAAATTCAATGAGATTTTGAAAGACATACCTTTTATTAATTCTAATTTCCTGCTGTTCCTCATTTTCACCAGTCACTCTGTTCCCTTGTATTTCTGGATGTTTCTTTCAGCATCTTCCTCAGGGAGATGGACACAATATATTGCTCTCAGCAGACAAATGGGTTCTGTCAGAAAGTGAATATATCGGAGGACTGCCCTCAGGTGATGATGGATATGTTACTCACCACTGCCTGCAAAGTTCCAGAATTAATCCAGTTTAATTTATGGTGAGCATCAGCACAGTTCTGTCACTGGTGTGAGGTTACACAGTAAACTGAAGGAGGGGACACAGCTCAGTGACCACCTCAATTTTGAAACAAACTGCTTTCGTACCTGACACCTGGTCCAGCTGAGACAAATGTCCCGGGAAGTCCCAGTGAAGATAATGTACTGTCCTACACCTCCCTATTTATCGAGCTTTCCTTCCGTGGAGCCTCATCTCCATTTGTTTACCATGGACCCAGACACACTGTAAATGCAGTGTATAGAGTGGGGTCAACAGACCCAGCAGCCGACAATACAAACCCGAGATAAGCATCCACAGAAACTCCACTGATTTTCCAATGACAGGATCAAGTCAATTCCCCACACGGAAGGTGCACACACTCAGTGTTGAAAATTATTTCCACTCCTGAGTTTCTCTTCCTGGCTGAGAAAGCCATTGCATCTCTGCACACTCCCACAGTAGGAGGTTCTCTCTCCAAAGAAGCATTACCTTCCTTGATATCTCAGCAACTACAAGGGCACCACCAGAGAAGAGAGATAGAGGGAACCTAACTCACTTTAAACAGGGACATATCGAAATGGATGCGATATTCAGGAATATGGGAAATAGGGAAATGTGAGAAAATTTGCCATTTTGTTTTCCTTTCAGTTTATCATCAGCAATCCCTGTGCTCACTTTTCATTTCTTTTCCTCTCTTTTTCTCGCCATTTCTCCATCCATTCAATTTACACCTCGCCCCCACCTTTCCCTCTAACCCAACCATCCATGATACCAGTATAAATAATATTATTTCCCTGTTTGCTTTCAACTGTGAAGCAGGGTCGCTGGACTCAAACTGTTTATCTGCATTTCTCATGACAGAGGCTGCCATACCTGCTGAGATTCTCCAACACTTTCAGACGCTGGAGAATTTTATTTTCGATCTCTAGCACCTACCGTTCCTTGGTTTATTTCACTTTTAATGCTGTTGTTTCACGGGAAGCCAGCATCATGGGCAAGGGCAGCATTTGTTGGCCATCACTAATTGTCCTTGACCACGCGGCCATTTTTCAAAACAAAATGCAGCCAAAAATGTTTCTGTGCCTCTGAAGTCACACTGAGTTCGGACTGGATAATAATGTTAAATTTCTTTATCAAAGACTATCAGCAAAATAATAAAAATATATCTTAACGGTTTCTGGCTTCCATGAGTGAAATTAGGTTTTATTCCAATTTTTGTCATTCGAATTTAAGCTCTGTCATCGGCTGTGGTAGGATGTTAAACACTGCCTTGGATTCACAGTCCGTGCCTCTAAATTACCCGTATAGTTACATGATCACTGTTGTGGTTCTGTTCGCCGAGCTGGGAATTTGTGTTGCAGATGTTTCATCCCCTGTCTAGGAGACATCCTCAGTGCTTGGGAGCCTCCTGTGAAGCGCTTCTGTGATCTTTTCTCCGGCATTTATAGTGGTTTGAATCTGCCACTTCCGATTGTCAGTTCCAGCTGTCCGTTGCAGTGGTCGGTATATTTGGTTCAAGTCAATGTGCTTATTGATTGAATCTGTGATTGAGTGTCATGCCTCTAGAAATTCCCTCGTTGTTCTCTGTTAGGCTTGTCCTATAATAGTAGTATTGTCCCAGTCGAACTCACGTTGCTTGTCATCTGCATGTGTGGCTACTAAGGATAGCTGGTCGTATTTTTTCGTGGCTATTTGGTGTTCATGGATGCGGATTGTTAGCTGTCTTCCTGTTTGTTCTATGTAGTGTTTTGTGCAGTCCTTGCATGGGATTTCGGACACTACATTGCTTTTGCTCATGTTCAGTATCGGGTTCTTCGTTCTGGTGAGTTGTTGTCTGAGCGTGGCCGTTGGTTTGTGTGCTGTTATGAGTCCTAGAGGTCGCAGTAGTCTGGCTGTCAGTTCGGAAATGCTCTTGATGTATGGTAGTGTGGCTAGTCCTTTGAGTCGTGGCATGTCCTCGCTCCGTTGACTTTCCCTGAGGCATCTGTGGATGAAATTGCGCGGGTATCCATTTTTGGCAAATTCTTTGTACAGGTGTTCTTCTTCCTCTTTTTGCATTTCTGGGAGACTGAAGTGTGTTGTGGCCCTTTTTAACAGAGTCTTGATGTAACTTATTTTGTGTGTGTTGGGGTGGTTGCTTTCGTAGTTCAGGACTTGTTCTGTGTGTGTAGCTTTCCTGTATACCTTTGTGGTGAATTCTCCGTTCGGTGTTCTCTGTATCATCACGTCTAGGAATGGGAGTTGGTTGTCCTTTTCTTCCTCTCCAGTGAATCGGATTCCTGTGAGTGTGGCGTTGACGATCTGGTATGTGTTCTCTATTTCTGTGTTTTTAATGATTACAAAGGTGTCATCCCCATATCTGACCCAGAGTTTGGGTTGAATTTGCAGTAAGACTGTTTGTTCTAATCTTTGCATTACCGCTTCTGCTATGAGTCCAGAGATGGGTGAGCCCATGGGTGTGCCGATGATTTGTTCATATATTTCGTTGTTGATTGTGAAGTTTTGTTGTGAGGCACAGGTCCAGTAGTTTGAGTATGCCGTCTTTGTGATAGGTTCCCCGTCTTGTTGTCTGTTCTGTATGTCCAGCAGGTTGGCTATTGTTTCTCTGGTTAGGGTTTTGTCGATAGAGGTGAACAGTGCCGTTACATCGAATGAGACCATGGTTTCGTCCTTGTCTATGTATGTATTTCTGATGATGTCCCAGAATTCCTGTGTTGACTGTACAGAGTGTCTGGATCCGCTGATCAGGTGTTTCAGTTTCTGCTGTAATTCTTTAGCCAGTTTGTGTGATGGTGTCCTTGGTAGTGATACGATTGGTCTGAGTGGGATGTTTGGTTTGTGCACTTAGGCAGTGCATAGAATCTGAGGGTGTTGTTGCTTTCAGGTTTCATTCTCTGTCGGTCAAACCTGGTTATCTGTCCGTTTTTTTTGAAGGTTTCTCAGTGTCTTGTTTCCTATTGGTGAGCTGCGGGGTGGGGTCAAACTCCACACAATTTCATCCACAGATGCCTCAGGGAAAGACAACGGAATGAAGGCATGCCACGACCCAAAGGACTAGCCATACTACCATATATCAAGAACATTTCAGAACTGACAGCCAGACTACTGCGATCACTAGGAATAATAACAGCACACAAACCAACAGCCACTCTCAGACAACAACTCACCAGGAGGATGGACCCAATACCCAGCATGAGCAAAACCAATGTAGTGTACAAAATCCCATGCAAGGACTGCACAAAACACTACATAGGACAAACAGGAAGACAGCGAACAATTGGCATCCATGAACACCAACTAGCCACGAAACGACACGACCTTAGTAGCCACACACGCTGATGACAAACAATATGATTTCGACTGGGACAACACTACTATTATAGGACAAGCCAAACAGAGAACAGCCAGGGAATTCCTGGAGGCATGGCACTCATCCACAGATTCAATCAATAAGCACATTGACCTGGACCCAATATACCGGCCACTGCAGCGGAGAGCTGGAACTTACAACCGGAAGAGGCAGATACAAATCACTGAACCACAACATCGAGCACCCGTGCTATAAATCTTCTCCCAAACTTTGAAGCCCTTTGGACTCGACAAAGCTCCGTCATGAACAATCCACCATCTCTCTATTTCCTTTGCCTTCTTCAGTCTCTCCAACTCTCGCTGTATCTTCCAGTAACGTTCTTTAGTTACTGCAGGTCTGCCTAGCTCCCCAGATAACCTGTTTCATCCCCGACAGCTCCCTCAATCACTGTAACACCCTCTGCTCTGATTAGTCCTCCTCTTTCCCACTTTCTGCCAGGCACAACGGCAATCCTGTAAGAGAGCAGTGCGGAATGGGGTGTTATAAATCTCAGCTGAGGCTTGAGGCCTACCATTACCTGGGAGTCACAAGGGGAGAGAACCTGAGAGAGAGCAGCACAAAGCGGGAGAATATAAATCAGCAGCGAGGGTCAAGGCCGACTGGGACTTGCATGTGGGTAAAAAGCAGAGCTGGAGGCTCGAAATCAGCACCGAGTCACAGAGGGAGGGACCGTGT
Organism: Chiloscyllium punctatum; assembly: GCF_047496795.1. Lineage (NCBI taxonomy): Eukaryota > Metazoa > Chordata > Chondrichthyes > Orectolobiformes > Hemiscylliidae > Chiloscyllium > Chiloscyllium punctatum. The sequence continues at coordinate 14,337,198 of NC_092762.1, read as the reverse complement.
GAGGGAGCAACTTGGAGCAGTAGCTTGAGGGTGACTCATACCTGGGAGAATCTAAATCCGCACTGAGGATCGAGGCCTAGTTGTACCTGGGAGTCACAGAGACGGTGACCCTGTGAGGGAGCAGACTGGAGAGAGAACTGGACGAATACACGTCCGAGGAGACACATCACTGTGTGTGCACGTGTCCCTCCATAGTTCTGTGTTTGTGTGTGTGTATGTGTGTGTGTCCCCTTCGCTTGCTGTGTGTGTTTGTCCCTCCCTCACTGTGTGTGTACGTGTCCCTCCCTCACTGTGTGTGTACGTGTCCCTCCCTCACTGTGTGTGTTTGTGCGTATGTCTGCGTGTCTCCCTCCCTCACTTTGTGTGTGTGTCCCCTCGCTGTGTTTGTGTGTGTGTGTGTGTGTGTGTGTGTGTGTCTGTGTGTGTGTCTGTGTGTGTGTGTTTCCCCTCTCGCTTTCTGAGCACATGTCCCAACCTCGCTGTGTCTGCATGTCTCAATCTCGCTGTGTGTGTGTGTTGCGCTTGCTGTGAGTGTGTGTGCCCCTCTTGCAGTGTGTGAGGGTGTCCTCCCCTCGCTCTGTATGTGTGTGTGTATGCGTATCACTCACTCACTATGTGTCTGGGTGTCCCTCCCTTGCTGTGTGAGTGTGGGCGCGTGTCCCTCTCTCACTGTGTGCATGTCGCTCTTGCTGTGTGTGTCCCTCATGCAGTGTGTGTGTGTGTGTGTGTGTGTGTGTGTGTCCCTCCCTCGTGTGTTTGTGTCCCTCCCTCATGTGTATATGTGTCCCTCCCTCGTGTGTGTGTCCCTCCCTCGTTGTGTGTATGTGTGTCCATCCCTCGTTGTGTGTGTATGTCCCTCCCTCGCTGTGAGTGTGTGTGTCCCTCCCTCGCTGTGAGTGTGTGTGTCCCTCCCTCGCTGTGAGTGTGTGTGTGTCCCTCCCTCGCAGTGAGTGTGTGTGTGTCCCTCCCTCGTTGTGAGTGTGTGTATTTCACTCCCTCGCTCTGAGTGTGTGTCCCTCCATCGCTGTAAGTGTGTGTGTCCCTCCCTCGCTGTGAGTGTGTGTGTGTGTCCCTCCCTTGCTGTGAGTATGTGTGTCCCTCCCTCGCTGTGAGTGTGTGTGTGCGTGTCCCTCCCTCGCTGTGAGTGTGTGTGCGTGTGTCCCTCTCTTGCTCTGTGTGTGTGTTTGTGTGTGTCCCTCTCTTGATCTGTGTGTGTGTTTGTATGTGTCCCGCCCTTGCTGTGTATGCATATCCCTCCCTGGCTGTGTGTGTGTGTCTCCCTCTTGCTGTATATGTCTGTGTTTATGTGCTTCCTCATGCGCATGTCACTCACCCACTGTATGTGCGTGTCCCTGCCGAGCTGTCTGTGTGTGTGTGTGTGTGTGTGTGTGTGTGAGTGTGTGTGTGTGTGTGTGTGTGTGCGTGTCCCTCCCTAGCTGTCTGTGTGTGTTTGTGTGTGTCCCTCCCTCGCTGTGTATGTCTGTGTCTGTGTGCTTCCTCATGCGCATGTCGCTCCCCTACTGTATGTGCGTGTCCCTCCCTAGCTTGTCCGTGTGTGTGCGTGTGCGTGTCTCTCCCTCGCTGAGTGTGTGCATGTCCCTCCCTCGCTGTGTGTGCATGTCCCTCTCTTGCTGTGTATGTCTGTGTTTGTGTGCTTTCTCATGCACGTGACGCTCCCTCGGTGTCGGTGTGTTTGTGTGTGTCCCTCCCTCGCTCTGTGTATGCGTGTGTCCCTCCCTCACTGTGTGTGTGTGTGTGTGTGTGTGTGTGTGTGTGTGTGTGTGTGTGTGTGTGTGTGTGGTTCCACCCTCGCTGTATGTATGTGTGCGTGTCCCTCCATCACTTTGTGTGTCTGAGTTTCCCCCTTGCTCTGTGTGTGTGTGTCCCTCTTGCTGTGCGCGTGTGTGCGTGTCCCTCCCTCGCTCTGTGTGTGCGTGTCCCCACTCGCTGTGTGTGTGCGTGTCCCCCCCCCTCGCTGCGTGTGTGCATGTGTGTGTCCCTCCCTCGCTGTCTGTGTGTATTTGCCTCTCCCTGGCTGTGTGTGTGTGTGTGTGGTCCCACCCTCGCTGTGCGAATGTGAGTGCATGTCCCCCCTTGCTGTCTGTGCGTGTCCCTCCCACGTTGTGTGTGCATGTCCTTCTCTCCCTTGCTCTGTGTGTGTGTGTGTGTGTGTGTGTGTGTGTGCGCGCGCGCGCGCGCGTGTGTGTCCTTCGCTTGCTGTGTATGCGTGTGTTCCTCCCTCGCTCGGTGTGCGTGTGCATGTCCCTCCCTCGCTGTGAATGTGCATGTCCTTCCCTCGCTGTATGCGCATGTCCCTCTCTTACTGTGTGTGCACGCATCACTCCCTTGCTGTGTGTGTGTCCCTCCCTTGTGTGTGTGTGTCCCTCTCTTGCTCTTTGTGTATATCCCCCTCACTGTATGTGCGCATCTCCCCTCGGTGTGTGAGTGCATGTTCCCCCTTGCTGTGTGTGCATGTGCCCCTCCCTCGCTGTGCCTGTGCATGTCCTCTTTCGCTGTGTGTGCATGTATCCCTCCCAATGTCTGTGCACATGCCCTCCCCTCGCTGTGTGTGTGCTTGTCCCTCCTTCCCTGTGTATGTGCATATCCCTCCCTCGCTGTTTGTGCACGCAACTCCCTCGCTGCATGTCTCAGCAAGCCCCTCGCTTGCTGTGTGTGTGTGTCCCTTCCTCGCTGTTTGTGTGTAGGTGTCACATCCTCACTCTATATGTTTTGAGTGTCCCCCCTTCACTGCGTGTCCCTCACTCGCTGTTTGAGTGTGTGTCACTCCATCACGTTGTGTGTATGTGTCTCTCTCTTGCTCTGTGTGTGCATATCCCTCCCTCGCTCTGTTTGTGTGCTTACGTGAGTGTCCCTTCCTCTGTGTGTGTGTGTGTGTGTGTGTGTGTGTGTGTGTGTGTGTGTGTGTTTGTGTGTGTGTGTGTAAGTGTGTCTCCATCCCACGCTGTGAGTGTTTGGGTCCTCCTCGCTGTGTGTGTGTGCGTATCCCCCTTCGCTGTATCTGTGTGTGTATGTGTCCGTCCCTCCCTCGCTGTGTGCGCATGTCCCTCTCTCGCTGTGTGTGCACGTGTCACTCCCTTGCTGTGTGTATGTGTGTGTGTGTGTGTGTCCCTCCCTTGCTCTTTGTGTGTATCCCCCTCACTGTATGTGGGCATCACCCCTCGGTGTGTGAGTGCATGTTCCTCCTTGCTGTGTGTGCGTGTGTCCCTCCGTCACTGTGCCTGTGCATGTCCTCTCTCGCTGTGTGTGTGTGTGTCCCTCTCAATATCTGTGCACATACCCTCCCCTCGCCGTTTGTCTGCTTGTCCCTCTTTCCCTGTGTGTGCGTATCCCTCCCTTGCTGTGCATGTGTGTATCCCTCCCTCGCTGTGTGTGCTTGTCCCTCCCTCGCTGTGTATGGGCATATCTCTCCATCGCTGTGAGTGCGCGTATCCCTCCCTCGCTGCATGTCTCAGCAAGTCCCTCGCTCTCTGTGTGTCTGTGTGCGTGTGTCCCTTCCTCGCTGCATGTCTCAGCAAGTCCCTCGCTCGCTGTGTGTCTGTGTGCGTGTGTCCCTTCCTCGCTGTTTGTGTGTACGTGTCACATCCTCACTGTATATGTTTTGTGTGTTCCCCCTTCACTGCGTGTCCCTCACTCGCTGTTTGAGTGTGTGTCAATCCATCGCGTTGTGTGTATGTTTCTCTCTCTCGCTGTGTGTGTGCATATCCCTCCCTCACTCTGTGCCTGTGTTTACGTGCGTGTCCCTCCCATTGTGTGTGTGTGTGTGTGTGTGTGTGTGTGTGTGTCCCTCCCTCGCTGTGTGTGTGTGTGTGTGTGTGTGTGTGTGTGTGTGTGTTTCCCCTCACTGTATCTGTGCTTGTGTCTGTCCCTCCCTCACTCTGTGTGTGTGTGTCTGTGTGTGTGTGTCCCTCCCTCGCTATGTATGTGTGAGTTTCCCCTACTTGCTGTGTGTGTGTGTGTGTGTGTGTGTGTGTGTGTGTGTGTTTGTGTGTGTGTGTGTGTCCCTCTTGCTGTGCCTGTGTGTGCGTGGCCCTCCCTCGCTGCGTGTGCATGTGTCTCCACCTCATGCATGCGTGTATCTCTCTCTTGCTCTGTGTGTGGGTTTGTGTGTGACCCTCCCTCGCTGTGTGTGCATGTCCCTCCATGGCTGTGTGTGTGCGTGTCCCTCTCTTGCTGTGTTTGTGTGTGTGTGTGTGTCCTTCTTGCTGTGTGCATGCGTGTGTGGCCCTCCCTCGCTGTGTGTTCATCTGTCTCACCCTCACTGTGTTTGCGACTGTCCCTCTCTTGCTCTGTGTGTGTGTTTGTGTGTGTGTCCCTCCCTCGCTGTGTGTGCATGTCCCTCCCTGGCTGTGTGTGCACGTGTCCCCCTCTTGCTGTGTGTGTATGTCTCTCTCTCTCGCTGTGTGTGTTTCTGTGTGTGTGCTTGTGCATGCGCTTGTCGCTCTTGTTGTGAGTATGTGTGTCCCTCTTGCAGTGTATGTGCGTGTCCCACCCTCGCTTTGTGTGTGTGTGTGTCCCTCTAGCTGTGTGTGCAACTGTCAGTCCCTCGCTCTTTGTGTGTTTGTGTCCCTCCATTGCACTTTGTGTATATCCCCCTCACTGTGTGTGCGCCTCTCCCCTCGCTGTGTGAGTGCATGGTCCCTCCTCGCTGTGTGTGTGTGTGTCCCTCCCTCGCTGTGTCCGTGCGTGTGCCCTCTCACTGTGTGTGCGTGTTCCCTCTCAATTCCTGTACACATGCCCTCCCGCTCGCCGTGTGTGTGCTTGTCCCTCCTTCCCTGTGTGTGTGTGTGTGTGTGTGTGTGTGTGTGTGTGTGCGTGTGTGTATCCCTCCCTTGCTGTGTATGAGCATGTCGCTCCCTCGCTGTGTGTGTTTGTGTATGTTCCTCCCTTGCTGTGTGTGCATGTCCTACCCTCGCTATGTTTGCGTGTCCCTCCCTCGCTCCGAGTGTTTGTATGTGTGTGTGCGTGCGTGTGTGTGCATGTCCCTCCCTTGTTTTGTGTGTCTCTCGCTCGCTGCGTGCGTCTGTCCCTTCCTCACTGTGTGTGCATGTTCTTCCCTGTGTGTGTGTGTGTGTGTGTGTGTGTGTGTGTGTGTGTCCTTCCCTCGCTGTGCGTGTGCATGTCCCTCCCTTGCTCAGTGTTTCTGTGTGTGCATGTATGGGTGCGTGACCCGCCCTCGCTTTGTTTGACTGTTCCTTGTGTGTGTGAGTCCGTGACCAGCTTGTTGTGTGCGCGTGTCCCATCCTTGCCATGTCTATGTGTGTCCCCTCTCGCTGCGTGTGCGTGCCCCCTCTCAATTTCTGTGCACGTGCCCTCCCCTTCGACATGTGTGTGCTTGTCCCTACTTCGCGGTACGTGCGTGTCCCTCCCTCACTGTGTGTCTGCGTGTATTCCCCTGACCGTAAGTGTGTATGTTTGTCCCTCCCTCGCTGTGTGTGCGCGTCTCTCCCTTGCTCTGTGTTTGTGAGTGTGTGTGTGTGTGTATGTGTGCCCGTCCCTCCTTCGCTTTGCGTGCGTGTGTCCCTGTCCCTCGCTGTGTGTGTCCCTCCCTCGCCATGTGTATGCATGTATCCCCCTCACTGTGTGCACGTGCGTGTCCCTCTATCGCTGTGTGTGTGTGTGTGTGTGTGTGTGTCTGTGTGTGTGTATTTGTGCGTGTCCCTGCCTCGCTTTGCGTGTCTGTGCCCCCTATCAATTTGTGTGCACAAGCCCTCTCCCTCACGGTGTGTGTGTGCTTGTCCCTCCTTCGCTGTGTGTCCCTCCCTCGCTATGTGTGCGCGTGTCGCTCACTTGCTGTGTGTGTGCGTGTCCCTCCCACGCTGTGTGTGTCCATGCTCACTCCCTCGCTGCGTGCCTCAGCTTGTCCCTCCCTCGCTTTATGTGTGTCCCTCCCTCACTGTGTGTGTGTCCCTCACTCTCTGTGTATGTGCGCGTGCATGTCCTTCCCTCACTGTGTGTGCATGTCCTTCCCTCACTGTGTCTGTGTGTGTGTCCCTTCGCTGCGTGTCCCTCCCTCGCTGTGTGTGTGTGTGTTCCCACTTGGCGGGTGTGCGCGCGTCCCCCCTTGGTGAGTGTGTGCAAGTCCCCCCCTTGCTGTGTGTGTGCGTGTCCCTCCCTTGCTCTGTGTGTGTGCGTGTCCCTCCTCACTCTGTGTGTGTGTGGGTGTGTCCCTCCCTCAGTGTGTGCGTGTGTGTCCCTCCCTAGCTCTCTGTGTGTGTCCCTACCTTGCTGTGTATGTGTGTGTCCCTCCCTCGCTGTGTATGTGAGTTTCCCCCCTTACTCAGTGTGTGTGTGTGTGTGTGTGTGTGTTTGTGTATGTGTGTGCGAGTCCCTCCCTTGCTCTGTGTGTGTGGCCCTCCTCACTGTGTGCGTGTGTGTGTGTCTGTGTGTGTGTCCGTGTCCCTCCCTCACTGTGTGTGTGTGTGTGTGTGGGGGGGTGTCCCTCCCTCACTGTGTGTGTATGTGCGGGTCCCTCCTTCGCTGTGTGTGTGTCCCCATCCCGCTGTGTGTGTGTCCCCCTCCCTCGCTGTGTGCGTGTCCCCCGTCCCTCACAGTGTGTGTGTGTGTCCCTCCCTCGCTGAGTGTCTGCCTGTATTCCCCTCACTGTGTGTTTGCATGTCCCTCCTTCGCTTTGCGTGTGTATCCCTCCCTCGCTGTGTGTTTGCATGTATGCCCCTCACTGTGTGTATTTGTGCGTGTCCCTCCCTCGCTTTGCGTGTGTGTGCCCCCTCTCAATTTGTGTGTACATGCCCTCCCCCTCGCGGTGAGTGTGCGTGTCCCTCCTTCGCTGTGTGTGTGCGTGTCCCACCCTCGCTGAGTGTGGGCGTGTCCCTCCAACGCTCTGTGTGTGCGTGTCCCTCCCACACTGGGTGTGTGTGTGTCCCTCCCTCGCTGTGTGTGTGCATGTCCCTCCCACTCTGTGTGTGTGCGTGTCCCTCCCACGCTGTGTGTGAGCGTGTCCCTCCCACGCTGTGTGTGTGCATGTCTCCTCCCTCACTGTGTCTGTGTGTGTGTGTGTGTGGGTGTGTGTGTCCCTTCGCTGCGTGTCTGTGCGTGTTCCTCCCTCGCTGTGTTTGTCCCTTCATTGCGTGTCTGTGCGTGTCCCTCCCTCGCTGTGTTTGTGTGTGTGTGTGTGTGTGTGTGTGTATCTCGCTCACTGTGTGCGTGTCCCTCCCTCGCTCTGCGTGTGTCTCACTCACTGTGTGTGTCCTTCGTCGCTGTGTGTGTGCGTGTCTCTTCCTCGTTGTGTGTGCGTATCCCTTTCTTGCTGTGTATGTGCATGTCCCTCCCTTGCTTTGTCTGTGTGTTCCCCTTCGCTGCATGTCTGTGCGTGTCCCTCCCTTGCTGTGTGCGTGTTTCTCTCCCTCGTGTGTGTGTCCCTCCCTCACTGTGTGTGCGTGTCCCTCCCTCGCTGTGTGTGTGTGTTCCCCTTCGCTGCATGGCTGTGCGTGTCCCTCCCTTGCTGTGTGCGTGTCTCTCTCCCTCGCGTGTGTGTCCCTCCCTCACTGTGTGTGTGTGTCCCTCCCTCGCTGTGTCTGTGTGTGTGTGCATATGCATGCCCCTCCCTTTGCTGTGTGTGTTCGTGTCCCTCCCTCGCTGTATGTGTGTGTGTCCCTCCCTCCCTCTATGTGTGTGTCCCTCCCTCGCTGTGTGCGTGTCCCTCTCTTGCTTCGTATGTGCGTGTCCCGCCCTCGTTGTGTGTGTGTCCCTTCCTCGCTGTGTGAGTCCCCTCCCTCGATTTGCGTGTGTGTATCCCTCCCTCGCTGTGTGTCTGCGTTATCCCCCTCACTGTGTGTGCACATGTCCTACCCTCGCTGTGTGTCTGCGTGTATCCCCATCACTGTGTGTGTGTGTGTGTGTGTGTGTGTGTGTGTGTGTGTGTGTGCATGTCCTTCCCTCGCTGTGTGTCTGTCTGTATCCCCCTCACTGTGTGTGTGTGCATGTCCTTCCCTCGCTGTGTGTCTGTGTGTATCCCCTTCACTGTGTGTGTGTGCATGTCATTCCCTCGCTGTGTGACTGTGTGTATCCCCCTCATTGTGTGTGTGTGCATGTCCTTCCCTCGCTGTGTGTCTGCGTGTATCCCCCTCACTGTGTGTGTGTGCATGTCCTTCCCTCGCTGTGTGTCTGCGTGTATCCCCCTCACTGTGTGTGTGTGCATGTCCTTCCCTGACTGTGTGTCTGCGAGTATCCCCCTCACTGTGTGTGTGCATGTCCTTCCCTCGCTGTGTGTCAGTGTGTATCCCCCTTTTGTGTGTGTGTATGTCCTTCCCTCGCTGTGTGTCTGCGTGTATCCCCCTCACTGTGTGTGTGTGTGTGTGCATGTCCTTCCCTCGCTGTGTGTCTGTGTGTATCCCCCTCATTGTGTGTGCTTGCATGTCCTTCCCTCGCTGTGTGTCTGCGTGGAGGCCCCTCACTGTGTGTGTGTGCATGTCCTTCTCTGACTGTGTGTCTGCGAGTATTCCCCTCACTGTGTGTGTGTGTGTGTGTGTGTGTGTGTGTGTGTGTGTGTGCATGTCCTTCCCTCGCTGTGTGTCTGTGTGTGTCCCCCTCACTGTGTGTGTGTGCATGTCCTTCCCTTGCTGTGTGTCTGCGGGTATCTCCCTCACTGTGTGTGTTTGCGTGTCCTTCCCTGAAAGTGTGTCTGCGAGTATCCCCCTCACTGTGTGTGTGTGCATGTCCTTCCCTGACTGTGTGTCTGCGAGTATCCCCCTCACTGTGTGTGCCTTGCTGTGTGTGTCCAAAATTTGCACCATCAGTGGATTGGCCATCATAAATTGACTGTAGTTCAGGTATATGTGGTTTAAGTAAGTTCACCACGAGAAACGCATGGTTTAATGTACAGGTAGAGGGGTCGGTCTCGGTCAGATGCTCTTCAGAGATTTGTAATGGACTGGCTGTGCCGAACGGCCTGGTTCCACGCTATGGCGATTCTATTCAGGTTATTGTACAGCCTTGTCAACCATCCCCGTCTCTTACACCTGGCCTGATCCCCAATATTCTCCTTAACACTGTAATCTCCTCCAGACTCTAAAACACTCCTTGCTGATGTAAGCTTCCTCGTTGTGTAATCCTCTCAGGTCTCTGCAGTAATCCTGATCTGTCGAACTCACTCCATGCCGGTGCCTCTCCCAATCCAGTTCCCACCAAACCCACTATCTATTTAACACCCTCCTCCCACCCTTGTCAAGTAAGCTCCTCCTGTGTCTCCACCATCTACCCATCTCCATAACCTTGTCCACCTCTTACACCACTATCTGTTTAAACGTCACCCTCCCCTACAACTTCCTCCTGTTTGTGCTTTGCTCCCTTATCTGTGAAACTGTCTCCAACCAAAAGTGCTATCCCAATCTCAGAAACGAAATCCAGATTCCACAGCCTGCATAACCCCTAGAATCTAAGCCTTCCCTAAAATCCATTAACATCTCCAGTCACAACTACCCTGCATATGTCTGTTTGTTCTTCCAGTCGATACAAATATCTTTATCTCTGTAATCTACTCAGCTCCCTAAAACACTCCCTGTCGGTGATCCAGTCCTGTCCTACAAACATCCTTATCCCTGTAAACTTACCCATCCCTCCCAACATTCCCATCTCCATGAACTCCTGCAGGTCCTATAGCTCTCCACGTTTATGTTATCTCCTGTGGCTCTATGGTCCTTCTTCTCTGTGTAACCTCGTTCAGACCCCATACTCTCCAGCTTCCTGAATCCTCTTCCTGTATTGCAACCAAAACCACATGTTTCTGTAATATCCACCATTGCTTACACCCTCCCCAACTCAGTAACCTCTTGCAGTCCTAACAAAACACCTAAACTGTGAAACCTCTCATTTCCCTACGATCCTCCCTCCCTCCCTCCCTCCCTCCCTCCTCAAATGCTTTCATCACCATGAAACCTCACAATTACTGAAGCCTCCTTTTGGCACTGCAAACCTCCTAATGTCTGCAATATCCTCCTATCCTGATATCCCTCCCTATCTCTGTAACCCGCAACACCCTCCAGTGCCCTTCTGGGGAACATGGCAGAGGAGGGAAGATTAGTAGAGTCTGGACCATATTACGGAAGTAGAATTCTGGGAATTACAGATTTGGTCGAATGTCTGTGGTGTGCAGATTACTGGCGAGGACTCTAAAGACAGGATGTATGACTACTTGGAAAACCATAGTTAAATTAGCCACGGTCAGAATGGGTTTGTGAGGGGTCAGGTCATGCCTCACAAATCTTATTGAATTCTTTGAGAATATGTCACAATACGTTGATGCCTCATTTAAAAAAAGAAGGATGATTTTGGATACAGGGAAATCTGTGTGGATACAGGATTGGATACCCCAGAGTAGACAGAGTATGGCAGCAGATAGAAAGTATTGATTCTGGAGCTCAGTGACCAGTGGTGTTCTGTAACAATCAGCTCTGGGACTCTGCTCTTTGTGGATTTTGTAAATGATTTGGATGTGGATGTTGGAGAGTGGGTTAGTAAGTTTGCCAATAACATGAAGGTTGGTGGAGTGGTGGGGAATGTGGAGAGCTGTTGTCGTTTGCATTGGGACATTGACAGGACACAGAGCTGGGCTGGAAGTGACCGATGGAGTTCAAGCTGGAAAAGTCTAAAGTGATTAATTCTGGAAGGTCGAATTTGAATACAGAATAGAGGGTGAAAGGCAGAATACTTGGCAGTGCGGAGGAACAGAGAGATCATGTAGTCCATGTCCATAGATCCCTCAAGTTGCCACGCACATTGGTAGGGTTGTGAAAAAGGCATATGTTGTGTTGGCGTTTCTTAGCAAGGGGATTGATTTTAAGAGCCGTGAGGTTTTACTGCATCTTTTATAGCGTCCTGGTGAGACCACACGTGGAATATTGTGTTTCAGTTCTGGTCCCGTCTTTACAGGAAGGATGTGCAAGTTTTCGAGAGCGTACACAGGACATTTACCAGGATGCTGCCTGGAATGGAGGGCAGTTCTTATGAAGAAAGTTTGAGGGAGCTAAGGCTTTCCTCATGGGAGTGAAGAAGGGGGCGGGGCGACTTGGTAGAGGTGAACAAGATGATGAGAGGCACAGAGAGAGTGAATTGTCAGAGACCGTTCCTCCTATGGCATAAATGGCTATTACAAAGGGGTATAATTTTAAGGTGAATGGAGGATGGATATGAGGATAGAGAATGGTAGGTGGTTGGAATGCACTGCCAATGGTGGGAGTAAAATTAGACACATTCGGGACATTTAATAGACTCTTGGACAGACACATGGATAATAGTAAAATGAAGGGTATGTAGGTTAGTTTGATCTTACAGTTGGATAATAAGTTGGCATGAAATCATGGCCGAAGGGTCTTGGGCTGAACTGTTCTGTGTTCGACGTTCTGTCTGGTAAACTGGGTAATAAGCTCAGATCAGTGTAAGAGGATAGGGCATTCAGGAGGAGCTAGTGAACTCGATACAAAAATTACTTGATGGTAGGAGCCAGAGGGTGGAGGGGGCATGTTTTTTTTCTGACTGGAGGCATGTGACCAGCGGTGTAGTGGGACGCCTGTTGTTTGTAATTTGGATAAATGGTTTGGATGAAAATATTGATTTCCTGGCAAGTAAGCTTCATGGGTGACACTGACATTGGTGGTAAAGTGGTTAGTGGAGTAGATTATATATAATACAACAAGATTAACCGTATTGCTGGGATAGTGGGCTGAAGAATAGCGGATGGAGTTTAATTAGATAAATGTGAAGTGTGCCATTTTGGTGAAACAATCCAGGGTGGGACTTGTACAGTTAATGTTCAGACCCTGGGTAGTGTTGTCAGTCAGTGACCCAGGGATGCAGCTAGACAGTTCTTTGAATGTGGTGTCACTGGCAGACAGGCTGGTGAAGCAGGCCTTTGGGATGGTTCCCTTCATTGGGGAGAGCATTAAGAGTAAGAGATGGGATGTCATGTTGTATCTGTACAAGGCATTGGTGGGGCCACCATTAAAACATTGTTGATCAGGAGGAAGAACTCATGGGGTTCACTTACCTCCTTTAGGGAAGAACATTAAATATTCTAACCTGGTCTGGCTAACATGTGACTCCAGACCCACAGCAATATGGCTGACTCTGAGCTAACCTCTGGGTAATTAGCAGTTGGGTCAAAGAATGTTAGTCCAATCAGTGATACCCACATCCCATGAATGAATAAATAAAAATGCATGTGTCCCTCCCTACCTCTGCAAACCCCTCCAGCTACAGCAATCTTTACTGGCTTTGTAACACCATTCAGACCCTGACCACTCTCTGTAACACTCTCACCACCTCCAGCACCTTCACCTCTCCCTGTTACTATCGTGTCAATAAACCCTGACCATGGTTCCCCTTCCCAAAGCCCTCCTCCTGCGAGCAGACCCATTCCAATCCATTAACATTTACTCCCAAAGCACACTCTCACTTCAGGATTTTAAATACTTTTTGGCGATCTTGTCAGCCTCATAATCTAGTATGATCCCTTTTGTCCTGAGTGAGGGATCTGTGCGAATCTCTTGCTGAGGTTTTTACTGCTTCAATGGAGTATCCTTTTGTTGAGTGATTTACACTGTTCCTTCAAATGGTTTCCACTGTTTATTTACAGGCACATATTTCAGTCTGTTTAGCCTGTTTATCTTGCTCAGTTCTCCTCTCCAACCCATGTAATTGGCTGTTTTTGTTTCTAGTTGTAGCTTGTCCTTTCTGTGATTCACTTTAAATCTTTATATTTCTTTAAAATGCACTTTATCACAATTTCCCAGATGATCTCTCCAGGTGACATTACTCATTCATTAAGTTTCATTACACGGTCGCTCTGCGATAGTTATGTCCCTTAACAGTTGCACAATGTGTTTTTCAAAGAAACACTGAAAAAAAATTCTCTGAACTCCTTCCAATATCAATGCAGACCATGTGATTGCCCCAGATTATACAAATATTGAAGTTTTCCAAAATTATAACAATGCCTTTGTTTAAAAGTTCCAATGTGTTCCTGGTTAATGCAGTGATGAGCAATGAAATACTGTTCGGTGTCTAAAACTGTACTGCTGCTTGTGTCCTTGGTAAGTACTGGCCAGGATTTACATTCAGACCGACTCTACTTCATGATCTGAGGCCAAATGTTTTCTCTGTGATGCCTTTGTTATCCATTATTGTTAGCGTTGCCCAGTTTGACTGAGTTTGCACAAGATTGTGAACCACTGAATATTGTTGTTCACCCTGTATCCATGTCTCCCTGCTGTCTAAATCTCTTTTATTTCTGTGTCACAAATCCATCGACCGTATTGCAGCAACGTTGTCCATTAAAAAAAACATAATTTACTCTCTTCCACAATTTCCTGTCACAAGCCAATTTCCTGATATACAATTTTAGTTAAACACTGTCCCATCCTATTCTTTTCTGCTGGTCTTCAGTCACATTCCCAAGCTGCTCCCATACTTCACCTTTTTTCTCTTTGGATTTGGGATGCTCCTTTCACCTGATACCGGTTCCTGCATCCTCTCTGTCAGTTTAAAGCCCTCTCCATAAACATACCGACATGGTTGGCCGGGACACTGGTCCCAGCACGGTTCCAGTGGGACGATCCTAATGGATTTTTTAAGAATCAGGTATGGGATGTGGGTGTCTCTGGCTGACCTGCCTTTCTTGCCCAGCCCTAGCTGCCCTTGAACTGAGTAACTTCAACAGCCATTTCAGAGGGTAATTGAGAGGCAAACACTTTGCTGTCGGTATGTCATGCAGACCACGTGAGGATGAGCAGATGTCCTTCTCTAAGGGACAGGTGTTTGGATTTGTTGTACATCAGTAATGGTTTCATACTTATTTGTGGATTGTTAATTTTTTTTTAAATTATTGATTTCAAATGTCTGCTTTTCAGATGGCGGGATTCAATCCTGCCTCCCCTGAACATTAGCTGTGGTTTTGGATACATTCTCTCGCAATAATACCACTAGGCCATTACTTCACCTGCTCACTGGGTGCTCATTCCTGAGCACTGATACCAGGGCCTCATGAAGCTAAACCCATTCTTCCAACATGACTGTGTGATCCTGACATCTTCCAGCAATCTGGGACTATTACTTAATATCACTCCATTTTCCAGATCTCTGTGGGACTCAGTGCCATTCTCCATGTGTAACCCTCACTGCATCTGTTTAATTTCCCATTCTGTCTATTTCTCTGTCTGCTGTAGCTATTCAGGAAAGTCCTGACTCAATAGCCTTCCAGCTGCTGGGTGGATCGTCCATCACCTCATTGAACGCAGTTGCTGCCAGAGAGAGACAAAGGGAAAGGAGATCTGGAGCCTTCAATAAATCCTGTAGTGAGGTAAGGTCTCCCACAGTGCACAGAGCAAAGGACAATGAGACGGCTCCAAACATCTGTTAACACAACATGACACAGTTACAGTGCTGGAGGGGAGCACAATACACACACACACACAGACACACACACACACACACACACACACACACACACACACACACACCCACACACACACACACACACACACACACACACACACACACACACACACACACACACACACACACACACACACACACACACACACCCCAGGCTCAGTCACCACCCCAATAAAAGTTCTGTTGTACTAAGACTCACTACTCTGCAACACTGTATCTGTGGCATGTCTTGTCGTCCAGTGTCTTCAATAATTTTTAATTCCTATAACAGATCCTATCGCTGTCACCTCCTCCCTTCCCGATAGTCCCTCCACGTATTTGAAATGTACTGCATTCCAGACTACCATCCCTATCCCTGTGACTTGCTTCAGTGTCTACAACATGCCTTATCTCGGTAGTCTATTCCTCCAATAAGGTTAAAACAAGGACTGCAGATGCTAGAAACCAGAGTCTAGACTGGAGTGGTGCTGGAAAAGCACGGCAGATCAGGCAGCATCCGAGGAAAAGGAAAATTGACGTTTCAGGCAAAAGCAGTTCATCAGGAATAGAGGCAGGGTGCCTGCAGAGTGAAGAGATAAATGAGAGGGGGGTGGGATGCGGAGAAAGTAGCATAGAGTACATAGTGAATGGGGTGGGGAAGAAAGTGATAGGTCAGAGAGGAGGGTGGGGGAAGGTAGCCATGAGTATAATGGGTGAATGGGGGAGGGGATGTGGGTAATTGGTCAGAGAGGAGGGTGGAGTGGATAGGTGGGAAGGGAGATAGGCCTTTAGGACATGTCATGAGGGCGGGGCTGAGCTGGAAATCTGGAGCTGGGGTGAGGTGTGGGAAGGGGAAATGAGGAAACTGTTGAAGTCCACATTGATGCCCTGGGGTTGAAGTGTTCCGAGGCGGAAGGTGAGGCATTTTTCCTCCAGGTGTCGGGTGGTGAGGAAGCGGCGGTGGAGGAAGCCCAGGACCTGCATGTTCTCGGCAGAGTGTGAGGGGGCGTTGAAATGTTGGGCCACAGGGCAGTGGGATGGATTGGTGCCAGTGTCCCAGAGATGTTCCCTAAAGCACTCTGCGAGGACGTGTCCAGTTTCCCCAATATAGAGGAGACTGTTAGGGAGCAACGGATACCATAAATGATATTGGTGGATGTGCAGGTAAAACTTTGGATGTGGAAGGCTCCTTTGCGGCCTTGGATAGTGGTGAGGGAGGAGGTGTGGGCGCAGGTTTTGCAATTTCTGCAGTGGCAGGGGAAGGTCCCAGGAAGGGAGGGTGGGATTTTGAGGGGCGTGGACCTGACCAGGTAGCCACTGAGGGAATGGTCTTTGCGGAAGGCAGAAAGTGGTGGGGAGGGAAATATATCCCTGGTGGTAGGGTCTGTTTGGAGGTGGCAGAAATGTCGGTGGATGATTTGGTTTATGCGAAGGTTCGTAGGGTTGAAGGTGAGCACCAGGGGTGTTCTGTTCTTGTTATCGTTGGAGGGATGGGATCTGAGGGCGGAGGTGCGGGATGTGGACGAGATGCGTTGGAGTGCATCTTTTACCAAGTGGGAAGGGAAATTGTGATCTCGAAAGAAGGAGGCTATCTGGTGTGTTCTGTGGTGGAACTGGCCCTCCTGGGAACAGGTACGGCGGAGGCGGAGGAATTGGGAATACGGGTTGGTAATTTTGCAGGCGGTAGTCTGGGAAGAGGTGTAATCTAGGTAGCTGTGGGAGTCGTTAGGTTCATAAAAATGTCGAGTGTCAAGTCGGTTGTCATTAATGGGGATGGAGAGGTTCAGGAAGAGGAGGGAGGTATCAGAGATGGTCCAGGTAAATTTAAGGTCAGGGTGGAATGTGTTGGTGAAGTTGATGAATTGCTCAAACTCCTCGAGGGAGCACGAGGTGGTGCCAATGCCGTCATCAATGTAGCGGAGGAAGACGTGGGGAGTGGTGCCATTGTAACTACGGGAGTTGGCTATTCTACGTAGTTAACAAAGAGACAGGCATAGCTGGGGCCCATACGGGTGCCCATGGCTACCCCTTTGGTCTGGAGGAAGTGGGAGGATTGGAAGGAAAAATTGTTAAGGGTGAGGCCAAGTTCAGCCAAACGAATGAGAGTGTCGGTGGAAGGGTACTGTTGTGGACGTCGGGAGAGGAAGAAATAGAGGGCTTGGAAGTCCTGATCATGGAGGATGGAGGTGTAGAGGGTTTGGATATCCATGGTGAAGATGAGGCGTTGGAGGCCAGGGAAACGGAAGTCTTGGAGGAGTGGAGGGTGTGAGAGGTGTCTCGAACGAATGTGGGGAGTTCCTGGACTGGGGGATTGGACAATGTTGAGGTAGGCAGACATGAGTTCGGTGGGGTAGGAGCATGCTGAGACAATGGGTCGGCCAGGGTGGTCAGGCTTGTGGACCTTGGGAAGGAGGTAGAACCGGACAGTGGGGGATCCCGGACAATGAGGTTGGAAGCTGTGGGTGGGAGATCTCCTCCTGAGGTGATGAGGTTCTGTATGCTCTGGGAGATGACGGTTTGGTGATGGGAGGTGGGTCATGGTAGAGGGGGTGGTAGGAGGAGGTGTCTTTGAGTTGGCATCATCGCTTCAGCGGTGTAGAGGTCAGTGCACCAGACTACCACTGCACTCCCTTTATCAGCTGGTTTGATGGTGAGGTCGGTATTGGAGCAGAGGGAATGGAGGGCTGTACGTTGTGAGGGTGAGAGGTTGGAGTGGGGGAGGGGGTAGAAAGGTAGAGGCGGTTAATGTCTCAGCGGCAGTTGCAAATGAAGAGATTGAAGGCAGGTAATAGGCCAGCACGGGGTGTCCAGGTGGATGGAGTGTATTGGAGGTGAGCAAAGGGGTCCTCGGAAGGTTGGTGGGAGTCTTGATTGTAAAAGTAATCTCGGAGGCGGCAGAAGAAGTGTTCAATGTCACATGCGTGTATTAAATTAATTGATGTGTGGACGGAGGGAGATAAAGGTGACGCCTTTGCTGACGACTGATCATTCGTCCTCAGTGAGGGGGAGGTCAGGGGAATGGTGAAAACTCGGCAGGACTGGGAGCTGGGACCTGGCGTAGGTTTGGAACTGTGGGAGGGAACTGAGCCTGTAACTGGAGTGGGTGTGGTTTTGGGGGAATGGGGGTGGAGTCATGAGCAGGGGTGATGTTCCCCTCAGGATTCTGGGGGCAGGGATGGTGATGGTGAGAGCTGGGGGTGGTGTCAGCAGAATGCAAGTGCGCGGCGTTGGTGGGGGCGGAAGTAGTGGCAAACACGGCAGTAGGCGTGTGCAGAAGTCACTGAGTGTGTGATATCAGCGATGATGTGAGGGGCGGAAGTGATGTCACGTGTGGTGTGTGAGGAATTGTTCGGGGCAGAAATGGCATTTACTTTATTTTAAACAATAATTGCCTGTCACAAATCTATTTAAGAATGTAGTATTTTAATTAAACTCAGTCCCTTACTGTTTCTTTCTGTTGGTCTTCATCCACATCTCCATGGTGTTCCAATATTTCACCCTTTCTCTTTGGACTTGGGCATTTCCATTCACCTGAGACATGTCCCCCTTCTCATCTGTGTCCGTTTATAGAACACTGCGTAATCTGGTACTAGAGGAGCCTATCCCAATAAAATAGCTCAGTCCTCCCTAAGACTGGTAGCAGTTGCTCACTGGTCAGAAGCACTTCTGATGATACCATTGTGTGATCCTGATACATTCCTGCACTCAGTCTCTCTCCATGTGATATCCCTCACTGCGTGGGTCTAATTGCTGCCTCTGTCAGTGTCTCTCGCTTTTGCAGCTTCTCCACATCCTGAGCCAACAGCATTCTCCACTCCAGAGAGACGCAGCAGAACAGGACAGCAATTGACACTGGGAATTTCCAGATCTCTGTGGGACTCAGTGCCATTCTCCATGTGTAACCTTCATTGCATTAGTCTGACTTCCCATTCTGTCTACTTCTCTGCCTCCTGTAGGTATTCCTGATGTCCCTGACTCAGCAGAATTCCCAATTCCTGTCTCACCTATCACCACATTGAAGACAGTCGGTCAGCCAGAGAGAGATGGAGAAGGAGATCTGGAGCCTTCAGTAAATCCTGCAGCCGGTAAGATCACTCACAGTAAACAGCACAGGGAGGAGTTAGTGGACTTTAATTCAAACCCTGAGGGCATGATGTAGGAACAATGCTGGGCAAGGAACATGAGAACATTCTCAGGCTTCATTATCACTATCTTGTCTGTAAATTCATCTGTTCCACAGAACCGTCCCTATGTCTGTCAGTTTCTCCATTGTCTGTTTCATCGATACCACTTCCCCTATCTCTATCAGCCCCTACAATCCTGCCTATCCCTGTAAGCTCCTCCTTCCACTACAACTCTCAAAATCTCTGCCTTTTCCTTTAATCCCAGGTTCTGTCACATCTCTCCTTATCTGTGAAAAACAACTCTTCAGTTCCTTATGCCGTCCTGGTCAGTGTAGTCCTTTGCAGACCTGAAAAACCTTCCTGTCTTTGTGACTTTTTTGAACTCCTACTACCTTCATGATCTCTGTAACCTTCCCAGTCACGACAACAAAAAAGCTCTGTTCCTTAGTAACCTCCTCCAGCTGTTAGACTCCTCCTTGTCTCTGCGCACAAAGCAGAGTGTCCCTGCTTCTCTCATAAATTAGTTTCTGCATTTCTAATGATGACTATGAACTCTTCCTGTCTCCAAATCGCACTCAATCTTTGTAAACTCTGCTGGTCCCGATTGATGGAATTTTCTTCAGTAACTACAAACCTTTATACCTTTAATCTCCTCCAGACGCGACCACACAGTTTATTTCTATACCCTCCATGAGTGATGGAGTCACAGAGGTGTACGTATGGAAACAGACCCTTCGTTCCAACCTGTCCATGCTGAGCAGATATCCCAACCCAATCTAGTCCCACAGGCCAGCACCCGGCCCATATCCCTCCAAACCATTCCTATTCATATACCCATCCAAATGCTTTTTAAATGTTGCAATTATATCAGCCTCCACCACATCCTCTGGCAGCTTGTTACATACATGTACCACCCTTTGCGTGAAAATGTTGCCCCTTAGGTCTCTTTTGTATCTTCCCCCTCTCACTCTAAACTTATGCCCTCTAGTTCTGGACTCCCCGACCCCAGGGAAAAGACTTTGTCTATTTATCCTATCTATGCCCCTCATAATTTAGTAAACCTCTGTAAGGTCACCCCTCAGCCTCCGACGCCACAACCCCAGCTGATTCAGCCTCCCTCTAGAGCTCAACCCTGGCAGCATCCTTGTAAATCTTTTCTGAACCCTTTCAAGTTTCACAACATTTTTCTGATAGGAAGGAGACCAGAATTGAACAAAATATTCCAACAGTGGCCTCACCAATGTCCTGTATAGCCGCAACATGACCTCCCATCTCCTGGACTCAATACTCTGACCAATAAGGGAAAGCGTACCAAACGCCTCCTTCACTATCCTATCTTTCTGCGACTCCACTTTCAAGGAGCTATGAACCTTCACTCCAAGGTCTCTTTGTTCAGCAACACACCCTAGGACCTTACCATTATGTGTATAAGTCCTGCTAAGATTTGCTTTTCCAAACTGCAGCACCTTTAATTTATCTGAATTAAAATCCATCTGCCACTTCTCAGCCCATTGGCCCATCTGGTCCAGATCCTGTTGGAAACTGAGAAAACCCTCTTTGCTGTCCACTACACCTCCAATTTTGGTGTCATCTGCAAACTTACTAACTCTACCTCTTATGCTCGCATCCGAATCATTTATGTAAATGACAAAAAGTCGAGGTCCCAGCACCGATCCTTGTGGCATTTCACTGGTTACAGGCCTCCAGTCTGAAAAACAACCCTCCACCACCACTCTCTGTCTTTTACCTTTGAGCCAGTTCTGTATCCAAATGGCTAGTTTTACCTGTATTCCATGAGATCCAAACTTGCTAATCAGTCCTCCATGGGAACCTTGTTGAATGCCTTACTGAAGTCCATGTAGATCACATCTATCACTCTGAGTCATCAATCTTCTTTGCTACTTCTTCAAAAAACTCAATCAAGTGTGTGGGATATGATTTCCCACGCACAAAGCCATGTTCACGATCCCGCATCAGTCTTTACCTTTCCAAATGCATGTACATCCTGTCCCTCAGGATTTCCTCCAACAACTGGCCCACCACTGAGGACAGGCTCACCGGTCTATAGTTCCCAGGCTTGTCTTTACCACCCTTCCTAAACAGTTGCACCACTTTTGCCAACCTCCAATCTTCTGGCACGTCACCTGTGATTATTGATGATACAAATATCTCAGCAAGAGGCACAGCAATCACTTCTCTAGCTTCCCACAGAGTTCTCGGGTACACCTGATCATGTCCTGGGGAGTTATCCACCTTTAACCATTTCAAGGCATCCAGCACTACTTCCTCTGTATCTGGACATTTTGCAAGATGTCGCCATCGATTTCCCTACAGTCTATATCTTCCATATCCTTTTCCACAGTAAATGCTGATGCAAAATATTCATTTAGTATCTGCCCCATTTTCTGTGGCTCCACACAAAGGCCGCCTTGCTGACATTTCAGGGGCCCTATTCTCTCCCTAGTTACCCTTTGTCCTTAATATATTTGTAAAAATCCTTTGCATTCTCCTTAATTCTATTTGCCAGAGCGATCTCATGTCCCCTTTCTGCCTTCCTCATTTCCCGCTTAAGAATACTCCAACTTCCTTTATACCCGTTGAAGGGTTTACTCGATATATCCTATCTATACCTGACATATGCTTCCTTCTTTTTCTTAACCAAACCCTCAATTTCTTTAGTCATCCAGCATTCCCTATCCCTACCAGCCTTCCTCTACACTCTGACAGGAATATACTTTCTCTGAATTCTTGTCATGTCATTTCTGAAGGCTTCCCATTTTCCAGTTGTCCTTTTACCTGCGAACATCTGCCTCCAATCAGCTTTCGAAAGTTCTTGCCTAGTGCCGTCAAAATTGGCCTTTCTCCAATTTAGAACTTCAACTTTTAGATCTGGTCTATCATTTTCCATCACTATTTTAAAACAAATAGAATTATGGTCGCTGGTCCCAAAGTGCTCCCCCACTGACACCTCAGTCACCTGCCCTGCCTTATTTCCGAAGAGTAGGTCAAGTTTTGCACCTTCTCAAGTAGTTACATTCACATACTGAATCAGAAAATTGTCTTGTACACACTTAAGAAATTCCTCTCCATCTAAACCTTTACACAATGGCAGTCCCAGTCAATGTTTGGAAAGTTAAAATCCCCTACCATACCTACCCTGTTATTCTGACAGATAGCTGAGATCTCCTTACAAGTTTGTTTGTCAATTTCCCTTTGACTACTGGGGGGTCTATAATATAATCCTAATAAGGTGATCATCCCTTTATTATTTCTCAGTTCCACCCAAATAACTTCCCTGGATGTATTTCTGGGAATATCCTCCCTCCGCATAGCTGTAATGCTATCCGTTATTATAAATGCCAATCCCCCTCCTCTCTTGTCTCCCTTTCTATCCTTCCTGTAGCATTTGTATCCTGGAACATTAAGCTGCCAGTCCTGCCCATCCCTGAGCTATGTTTCTGTAATTGCTATGAGATCCCAGTCCCATGTTCCTAACCATGCCCTGAGTTAATCTGCCTTCCCTGTTAGGCCCCTTGCATTGAAATAAATGCAGTTTAATTTATTAATCCTACCTTGTCCCTGCCTGCCCTGACTGTTTGACTCCCTTCTGTTCTCAGCTGGACCCGTCTCAGATCGAGCTCCCAAAATCCTCCCTGTGAATGTTACCACGTCCCATCGCCGCATTTCTCCACATCCCTGTAAAGTCCTCCCATTCCTAAAACCCGCCCTGTATCTGTAACCTGTTCCAGCTTCCACAACCCTCCCTATCTCGACAAGGCACACCCCTGTCCCAGTTACTACAGCCCCCTGTATCACGAAATGCCAGTAGTCACTATAATATCAGAGTAAGGTGTGAAAGCAGGAATACTGTACTGGGTTAGATGATCAGTCGTGATCATATTGAATGGTGGGACTGACTCTGTGGTCAAATGGCCGATAACTGCTCTTCTTTCCTGTGCTTCTCGAGAAACTTACTATCTATTTAACCTCCTTCAGTCCCCACAGCCCTCCCTATCTCTATAACTCCTTCAGTCCCCACGACTCTTCCTATCCATATAACCGAATCATTCCCCACAAACATCCCTAACTCCATAATCTCCAAAATGTCCCACGACCCTCCCTATCTCCATAATCTCATCCTGACCCAACAACCCTCCCGTTCAGAGTAACCTCCTTCAATCCCCATGATCCTCCTGATCTGTGCAACCTCCTTCAGGCCCAACAGCCCTGCAGATCTCTTTGGCCCCTTTCAGGCCCCACAGCACTCCCTATCTCCATAATGTTCTTCAGTCACCACTGCAATCTCTGTATCCATAATCTCGTTCAGTCCGCACATCACTCCCTATCTCCATAATGTTCTTCAGTCACCACTGCAATCTCTGTATCCATAATCTCATACAGTCCCCACATCACTCCCTATCTCCATAATGTCCTTCAGTCCCCACGACCCTCCTTATTTCCAAAACATCTATTACCTGTTGAACCTGTAAGCTACCTTTTTCAGATTGATAAACACGAACTCCCATAACCCTTTCTGCTGCCAGTCTGAAACCAAACAGTGTTAGCCTGACAGTAGGTCTGGAGCTGAAATATATTTGAAAGGATATGTCAATGAACAATAACCGGACCCTTAGAAACACTTTTAATAAAAGGAGAATGTGTTTTCGAGCCTGTTGGATTGTATTTTTATTGGTGGGAATATAAATAGCAGAATAGATACAGGTGTAGGAGCGGTTGTACCGAGGATACGGTTTATTTGAATTTTCAGAAACCTTTCCAGAGAATAGGGCACCTTAACTGTCAGGAGGTGGGTGAGATAAGAGACAAAATAGTGTTGTCAGAATTTACTGTGGAGAAAGACATGGAAGCTCGGGAACGTGGGGAAATAAATAGCGATATCTTGGAAAGAATCCTCATCAGAGAAGAAAAAGTGCTGGAATCTTAAAACAAATAAAGGTAGATCAATCCTCAGTAGCTCATTAGGTCTAACCTTGAATATTCATGGGAAGCTCGGGAAGAGATTGCAGTGTCCCTAACAGAGATATTTATATTATCAACAGACACAATGAGTTACCGGAAGACTGGAGGGTGGCTAATGTTGTTCCATCACTTAAGGTCTGCAGGAAAAAGCCAGGAAATCACAGCCCAGTGAGCCCAGTGCTGGGTAAGTTGTTGGAGCAGATTTTGAGAGAAAGGAGCTACATATATTTGGAAAGGCAAGGGCTGATTAGAGATAGTCAGCATGGCTTTGTGAGTGGTAAACCGTGTTTCACAAATCGGATTGACTCTTCGAGGAGATGACCAAGCGATAGATGAAGGCAGAGCAGTCAGCGTTGTCTACGTGAACTTCAGCAAAGCATTTGACAAGGTTCCAAGGGATGTAGAACATCTCGTCAAGAGGAAGAAGGAAGCTAACTTAAGTTTGAGGAACCAAGTATCAGAAGCACGGCTCTGGAGAGTTACATGGGGCAGCACGGTGGCTCAGTGGTTAGCACTGCTGCCTCACAGCACTAGGGACGCGATTTCAATTCCAACCCCAGGCGACTGTCTGCGTGGAGTTTGCATATTCTCTCCATGTCTGCGTGGTGCTCCGACAGGTGCTCCGGTTTCCACCTGCAGCCCAAAGATGTGCAGGTTAGGTGAATCAGCCACGCGTTGTTCAAGAAAGAGAATAGAGATAATCCTGGGAATCACAGACCTGTCAGTCTTCTGTCTGTGATGTGCAGATTATTGGAGAGGACTCTAAGAGACAGGATTTATGATAACTTGGAAAACCATAGTTTGATTAGAGGAAGTCATCATGGCTTTGGAAGGGACAGGTCATGCCTCAGAAATCTTATTGAATCCTTTGAGAATGTGACAAAACACATTTATGGCTCATTGAGAAAGTACAGAGCATGGGATACAGGGAAACCTGCCTGTCTGGATACAGGATTCCTTGCCCATAGAAGACAGAGGGTGATGACAGATGGAAATCATTCAGCCTGGAGCTCAGTGACCAGTGGTTTGCTGCAGGGAGAAGTCAAAAAATCTCTGTTCTTTGTGATTTTATGAATGACTTGGATGTGTGAGTGGAAGAGTGGGTAAGTAAGTTTGCCAATGACACGAAGGTTGGTGGAGTGGTGAATAGTGTGGATGTCTGCTGGAGGTTGCAATGGGACTTTGACAGGATGTAGAGCTGGGCTGAGAAGTGGCAGATGAAGTCAAATCTGGAAAAATGTGAAGTGCTGCATTTTGGAAGGTGATGTGCGAGATAAGTGGCTATCCAGCCCCATCTACGGCACTTTTTATTTCCCTTCCCAGGAACAAAGACACGGAGGAGTCTGTCCAAAACTTTTTCATTCAACTTTGCAAAGTCGGGTGCTGTTCCCAAAGGTACACACACACAAGCATAGTAATCTCCACACATTATATACATGTATATGTGGGCTGGGTCTACTACTGCTGCCTTGACCAACGAGTGCTCGGATTCCCCACTGTTTTCCTTATTTGGGTTCTGGTGCCTGCGACTCTTTTATTATTCACTTGGCCAATCAGTGTTTGAGCTTCCCATTCTTCCCTTATATGGATAATGTTGTACAACTGTGGTTAAGGGCGGCCTCTCAACTATCGAGGAAAGCTGTTACAACTGTTTCATTCATATAAACGTGGGGGAGGTCCGGCAACAGTTTCGAGTGTCTGCTTGTGTTTACTATGAGGTAGAAAAGACTAAAAGGCAGCTAACCGTCTACCCCCTACATGCTTGTGTTTACTATGAGGTAGAAAAGACTAAAAGGCAGCTAACCGTTTAAAAATTACACTACCCCCTACAAATCCCCCGTGTCTTTTCTTACGGCCTGTAATTTTTCAACCGTAAGTTTCTTCTCCAGGGCATTTAATAACTCCGAGCTTGTTCATCAAACTGCCCTTCTCTAATACTACCCCCGCCCAAGAGGGATTCACGTTGTTCCATTTCGAGATTTATTCGTTCAACCTGCCCATAGGGAACATCCTTCTTAGTAAGGGCGGTTTCGATCAGTCGTTGAGTTAATCCCCGGACACAGGGAATAACGCAACACCCAAGGGCAGTGAGTACCCCTGCCACCACTATACATGAGACAAGAAAGGGAACGACCACCCCCGTCCATTTACCGAACCAAGCTTCCAACCAGTCCGTGAGGCCAGAGTCGATGCCCGAGTTTTCGGCCAGTTCGTCCGCCAATGTGGTGAGTCCATCCAGGGCGCGGGTGATGGACCCATCAGGGGCTGTGTTGTTGGGGATGAAAGTGCAGCACTGAGTGCCTATCATGACACAAACACCCCCCTTCTCTGCCAACATCATGTCTAAGGCCAACCTATTTTCCCACGCCATCCAACTAGTGGCGTCCAGTTGTTCTGCTATTCCTTTCACTGCATCCCGGTTATAATTAATGAACCTCTGCTGATTGTAGTAAATATAATTAATCCAATCCACGTTCTTATTGATGGTCACCCACCAGAACAGTGACGACTCAAAACCCGCCGCTATCTGGTTCCTAGCCTTGTATTCGTCAGGAACACCCCTGGGGATACCTATGGCATCTAAATATATGTTATCATCGAAAGAGGTCTCCAAAGCTCTCTCAGTTCTAGAACGGGGTTGCTCTTGTTTTTCGAATACCAGGGTGAATGGGATGGCCAATTGAACGATCGCACAAGTGCCCGTCCATTTTTGGGGCAGGGTCGGTCGCAGAACACTCCCACCACAGTACCACCAGAGGTCTGCCCTAGGTACATGAATATGGGAGTAATTCCCGCCCCCGGTAGTTTCATTGACCAGCCGGATTGATCCGCTGCACTTGTCAAATGTCCCCACATCGTCGTCCCACTGTAGTCCCGTCCGAGAGACGCAGGCCTTGTGCGTACCCGTTACCCCTGAGAATGATGGCGGGCGGGGCGCCCCCTCAGACCTGACGGGGGGAAACTTCAAACTCAAGGGTCGACACGTGGGGTCGTTCCAGGCCTCTCGGTGTGGTACAGCCTTATCATGCAGTCTATGGCTCGTGGGTGTTTCTCCCATCCCAGCGGGAATGGGACCACCTGAGGGTTAGGGCGGGCAATCGTGCATGCGTAGCAATCACTCTTTTTCATGCTCCTCACAGTATATTTGACCCATCCCATCCAGGCTTTCGCCTCCCCGTATCCCGTTTCTATTTCAAAGGTCTTTTCCAAATCCGTCGTCTCAATTATTCTAATCTTTTCCTGCTTATCAGTGGTGGATGAGCCCCCAGACTCAGCTTCAATGACCGTGATATACGTGCAGCACAGCTGCATTCCCCCCCATCCTGCCTGGCCCCCAACTCTAATACCCAGTATTGTTCTATTAAGTCTTGCCTCGTTCTTTTCCAAGTTCTTTATGGTCAGATAAAGGGGATTGCACTGATTCTGCCCACAATCTCGTCCAGGGGTGATGGGATCACGGACAACTGACACCATAGCCTGGACCCCGGGGGCTGGAAGCCTACTTAGGCCTTCCCTACCATACAATTGTAATACTAACGTCTGACCCTGGAATCCCCTTTCTCTCTCTAGATTCTGCTTAGTTTGATTCAGTTGACTTTTAGTCCTACAGGGCACCAACTCACATAGGTCTAAGCTAAGTGTCTGTGTTGATTGGTTGGCAAGCACGGAGATGGTGAACCACTGACGGTCCTCTGCTTGTTTTAACCAGAGGCCAAATTGGGTAACACGCACACTATGACCCAGCCCAAGGACAATGGCATAGCAAGTTAACAACACGATTGACCGCATTTTGTCGCGACACCCGTAGCCCGAGGGCACATTTCCTTTAGACTCGCCAAAGTCCGATTAGTTCGTTCTCAGGGTCTCTGTTCCTTAGATGCCTTTGTCAGAGAGGTTCGTTCGTCCTCCGTCGGTTGTGGCACTGGTCCCTTGACTCGAGTGTAATGTGTCCAGCTCTTTTCGGCCGTACGGACAGCCGTTTCGGTCGTCAAAAGTACCAGGAAGGGACCGTCCCAAGTTGGTTCGAGGGTACGTTGCTTCCAGCTTTTAATCAGGACCCACTGACCCGGCTTGACGGTGTGCACCGCAAACTCGAGGGGCGGCGTCTGTGCCAAAAGTCCCTGTTGGCGTAAACGAGATAGAGCAGACCCCAGAGCCACCACATATTTTTGCACCAACATATCCCGAGACTCAAATACAGGAGGTTCCCCCTTCGGCCCATGGAACGGGAGGCCAAATAACATTTCGAAAGGGGAGACGCCCAAATCCCGCCTTGGCTGGGTGCGAATTTGCAACAGGGCAAGGGGTAGGCATTTGGTCCAAGGCAGGCCGATTTCACTAGTGAGCTTGGTTAGCTGCTTTTTGATGGTCTGGTTCATTCTTTCGACCTTGCCCGAGGAGGAGGGATGCCAGGGGGTGTGCAAATCCCAGTCAATCCCCATTGCTTGCACTACATTCTGGAGGACGGTCGAGGTGAAGTGGCTCCCTGGTCAGAGTCAATAGCGCGGGGTAGCCCAAATCGTGGGATGATTTGCTCGAGTAGAATCTTGCTAACCTGAGTTGCTGTTGCCGTGGTAGTGGGGAAAGCTTCCACCCATCCTGTCAGGTGATCTACCACTACTAATAGATACTTCAGGCGACCTATGGGGGGGGAGCTCAGTGTAATCTACCTGGATATACTCAAACGGCCTATAGGCCGGACTCCTACCCCCTTGTCTTGCATGCTGCCGCAGCCCCCTTTTGTTAATCTTTCGACATGTTATACAATCTCCTGTGACCTGTTTGGCTACCGTGTACAGACCAGGGTGAGCATATCGGCGCAGGAAGGCATCGCACAGTGCCTGGGCGCCCCAGTGACCCCCTTGGTGTAAACGGGTAATAATGTCCCGCGTCAACGGTCGATTTAGTAGCTGGCGGCCATCGGGTAAGGTCCACTTGCCTTCCCTATCCTTTGTACCCCCCAGAGACGCGAGAAGAGTTTCTTCTTTGTCAGTAAACGTGGGCACTTCGGTAATTTCGGATATCTGTGGAATCCTTACCAGGCAGTTTATTACTTCCTTCCCCATCCCAGCCAATTTTGCCTGTTCATCTGCCAATTGATTCCCCAGGGTCTCTATTTTATCGTCTTTCTGGTGTCCATTCACATGTACTACAGCAATCTCTTGTGGCAGCAACAAATCCTCCAAGATCATGGCTACTAGTTCCTCGTGGACCAACTCCTTTCCTCTACTATTTATCATTCCCCTTTCTTTCCAGATCTTCCCAAAGGTGTGTACTACCCCAAAGGCATACTTAGAGTCAGTGTAGATTGTCCCGGCTATTCCCTTTAAATTCCTCAGAGCCCGGTGCAAGGCGTACAATTCGCACGTTTGTGCGGACCAGGCATTCGGTAGCCGTCCACTTTCCACTAATTCCCAACCAGTCTCACTAATGACTGCATAACCGTTGTGTCTCTTCCCATCTATCACTCGAGAGGACCCATCAATGTACCACCGCCTACCTGCATGTAAGGGGGTATCCCTCAGATCTTCCCTCACTTTACTCTGGTACTCTATTATGTCTGAACAGCAGTGTTCCAGTTCCTCCTCCCCTTCCCCTTTCCAAAGAAAGTCTGCCGGGTTCTGGCAGCCCCCGACTTCTATTCGGAGGTCTTCTCGGTCTAACAATATGGCTTCATATTTCAGAATTCTCGAGTCAGTCAGCCACCTCCCGGCCTTCTGATTCAGAATAGTTCTAACCTGGTGGGGAGTAGTGACCGTCAAGGGGGCCCCGAAAGTCAACTTCCTGCTTTCCTCTACCAGCTTTGCCGTGGCTGCCACCGCTTGGACACACTCCGGCCACCCTCGGGACACTGGATCCAGAATTTTTGACAGGAAAGCCACGGGCTTCCTTTTACCCCCCCCCCCCCCCCCCCCCCAGTCCTGGGTCAATACTCCAAGAGCGGTTCCCTTTCTGGAGTTCACAAAGAACGAAATGTCTTACTAAAATCCGGCAAGCTTAAAACAGGTGCGGCCATCAATTTTCCTTTTTGGATTTCAATTAACTTTTTCTCCTCCTCCTCCCATTTTATTCTGTTGGGTGCCTCCTCAATGAGTTTTAGGTACAAGTCTTTTGTAAGGGAGGCATAGTCGTCTATCCATAACCGACAATAGCCTATGAGTCCCAAGAACTTCCGCAACTCCCTCTTGGTCGTTGGGAGGCCTAGTTCGATTATTGCCCGCACTCTTTCCGGACTTATTCGTTTCTGTCCCTGGCTTATCAAGTGTCCCAGGTACTTAACCTCTTTCTCGACATATTGGAGCTTCTTCTGACTCACTCTTAACCCCTTCTCAGCTAGGTAATTTAACAGGGCATTAGTCCCAAGTAGGACGTCCTCCTCCGCCGGTCCGGATAAAAGGAGATCGTCCACGTATTGTATAAGCTTAAGGGCCGGGGACAAGGTTAGTCCCTCCTATAATTGTTCCAGAATCTGCCCGAACAGAGTCGGGGACTCAGTGAATCCTTGGGGGAGTACGGTCCACCTGTACTGTTGTTTTCTGCCAGTATCAGGATCCTCCCATTCAAAAGCAAAAAGATCCCTCCTGTCCTTGTCCAGGGGACACGCCCAGAAGGCATCCTTTAAGTCTATAACACTAAACCAGCCGTGGTCCGGGGGGATTCGCCCCAGAATAGTGTATGGGTTCGGTACCACAGGGTGCCGTACTTGGACAATTTTATTTACTTCCCTTAGGTCTTGGACCATTCGGTAGCTCCCATCCGACTTCCGGACCGGCAGGATGGGGGAATTGTATCGTGACATACAGGGCTCTACCAATCCATCTTTTATTAGGTCTTCCATAACTGTCTTCAGGCCCTGCCTCCCTTCCCAAGAGATGGGGTATTGGCACACTCTGACGTCGGGGCTCTGGGGCTTTAATTTTACCTCCACAGGTCGAATTGAGAGTCCCCCCCGGTTCCCTTTGGCGACCCAAACCCTAGGGTCTATCTCTGTCAATCGGGACTCACTAAGGTATGACATGGTAACGGCTAATTCTTCCTCTTCTCCCACTTCTATTCGCAATCCGAAACGGACTATCAAATCCCGTCCCAATAACCCATAGGGAAGATGGGGGAGGTAAAGGAGTTCCACCTGGAGTTCCTCCTCCTCCAGCTGCAAGGTTTGTGGTTCGAATATTTTCGCATTAAAAACCCCACCCTTAACTCCTGAAATGTTTAATGTTTTAGCTTGGAAGCCAACCCCCCCTCGGATGGAGGGGAATTGAGGACCTGCCGGCGCCTGTGTCAACTAAGAAGGCAACATCTTGTCTAAATGGGCCCACCCGTAAATTTACCAGGGGTTCTTGGTAGGCCCGTGTTCCGATCCTCCCCTGACTTCCCTAATCCATTTGTTCACACTCCATTTCAGACATCCCTTCTCTTTCCCTTTTAAACTCGGGACAATCCCTTTTGAAGTGTCCCAGTTTCCCGCAATGGTAACATCCGGCCTTCTGAGGGTGCTCAATTCCATAAGATCCTCCTCTCTCACTTCTGCCCCGTCTCGCTTCTCTCCCTCTACAACTTTTCTTCGACGTTCCTCTTTCCACCCCATAATCTCCCTCCCCCATTCCGGTGGACTTACAAGCTTCCCGTACGGCTGCCACCATCATTTTTGTCTTATGTTTCTCCCTTATTACATCCCTCTGAACGTACACCTTCTGTGCTTCCCGTAATAATTCTGCAACATCCTTTTCAGCCCAATCCTCCACTTTCTGTAATTTCTTCTGAATGTCAGGCCATGACTTAGTCACAAAGTGCACCTTAAGCATGCTCTTGCCTATTTCCCCATCGGGGTCTAAACCTGAATACTTTCGCATGGACTCCCGCAAAAGGTCTAAAAACTCACTCGGGGATTCATCCTTTTTCTGTCCAACTTCAAATGCTTTTGCTAAATTCCGCTGTTTGGGCACGCAGGTTTGGATCCCCCTGATTATAAGGCTTCTGAGGTCTGTCATATTGGCTCGTCCCCCCGCGTCGTTATGATCCCACCGGGGGTCCTCTAAGGGGTACTTCTGCTCTCCACGCTGAGGGCCGTCCTGATGCTCCCTATCCCAAATGGCCATTGCACTATTCCGGATCATAACAATTTCATCGTAATTAAATAGTATTCTAATCATGGCCTGCAGTTCAGCCCATGTGTATATACTGGGCCCCAGAAATTGGTCCAGTTGTATTCCCACACTGACGGGGTCGTCCAGTAGACGGGGTAGTTCATTACGGAGTTGCCGGATATCCCCAGAATTTAAAGGTTGTACTACGAACCCGGTCCGTTCATTCCCAAACGGCACCTCTCGTAAGGGGTTCAGCTGTTCAATATTGTCACTCCTCCCAGCTCTCAATCCCTCTTCTCGACCTCTCCGCATCTCGAGTCGGACTGATTTCCTAGTGCCTGGGGTGAGTTCTGTGCCCCCTCCTGTGCCCCCCCCCAGCAGTCCCTTCCTCACTGGTCGTAGCCTGCTGGGACTCGGAATTATCCGTCGCAGGAGGGAGGTCCGCGCTGGACGCCTGGTCGTGCGCGGGTGGTATATACGGGGGCGGGGAAGACGGTGGCAAACCGTCGGTGAGGATGTCCCAAGACTTCTGGGGCTTCCTCGGGTCTGTTTGGGGAATCAGAGGATAGAGACGCGTGGGACTCTCGCCGTCGCCCGCCAACCAGGCGGCGGCATATTTGCTCTCCTCTGGGTCACACGGTTGTTTTCTGTTAACATATACATTTAGGATTTGACACACCCAGTCTTCATCAGACCCATACTCGGGCCAAACTACCGAGGGGGCGCGGATAGGTTCTTTGGTCCATATAAAACAACAATATTTTATCATGGTCTCTTTCTTTAAGTCCTTCGTTCTACTACTGTCCGTCCATAGACTTAACTTCCGACCTAATGGACTATCGGGGGGTATTTCTTTCCCATTTGCAGTCTTCCCTGACTTTTCCTTAGTAAATCTAGAAGTCTGATTTCCCATGGTTTATCTTCGGTCCTGGTCTTAAACGTCCAAAGCGTTTTCACAGATGACCGTCAAAACCACGCGGCCAACAAGGAAGAACAAAAGAATCTCTTACCTTGATCCGTGCACGGAGTTGTCTGGCCTTTTTAAATGTGTGTACCCCCGTGTTTAGTCACTAACCGGTCGTCCCAGCACTCGTCCGTGTGTTCCTTTTCCAGGATTCAAAATTATTTTTAAATGAGCCGGGTCACATCCTCTCTTGGCCGACGGCCAACGGACCAAGCCGATCAGTGAGAAGTATAAATATGTACTAGACGCGTCTTTGTTGTAATCAGGCTTGATCCGTGAGCCGAAGAGACTGCCCCCCCCGGCAATAATTATTTCATCCCGGAAGAGCCCCCAATTGTGCGAGATAAGTGGCTATCCAGCCCCATCTACAGCACTTTTTATTTCCCTTCCCAGGAACAAAGACACGGAGGAGTCTGTCCAAAACTTTTTCATTCAACTTTGCAAAGTCGGGTGCTGTTCCCAAAGGTACACACACACAAGCATAGTAATCTCCACACATTATATACATGTATATGTGGGCTGGGTCTACTACTGCTGCCTTGACCAACGAGTGCGAGGATTCCCCGCTGTTTTCCTTATTTGGGTTCTGGTGCCAGCGATTATTTTGTTATTCACTTGGCCAATCAGTGTTTGAGCTTCCCGTTCTTCCCTTATATGGATGATGTTGTACAACTGTGTTAAGGGCGGTCTCTCAACTATCGAGGAAAGCTGTTACAACTGTTTCATTCATATAAACGTGGGGGAGATCCGGCAACAGTTTTGAGTGTCTGCTTGTGTTTACTATGAGGTAGAAAAGACTAAAAGGCAGCTAACCGTTTAAAAATTACACTACCCCCTACACTTCCACCTTCCTTCTCCCCTCTCCTTCTCCCCTCACTCCTTCCCCCTTCCTTACCCTTTCTCCTTCTCCCCTCTCTCCTTCCCCCTTCCTTCCACTCTCCCCTTCTCCCCTGTCTCCTTCCCCCTTCCTTTCCCCCCTCCTTCTTCCCTCTCACCTTCCCCGTCTCCTTCCCCCCTCTCCTTCTCCCCTCTCTCCTTGCCCCTTCCTTCCCCTTTTTACTTCACCACTCTCTCCTTCCCCCTTCGCTCTTTCTCCACCTCTCCTTCCCCTTCCTTCCCTTCTCTCCTTCTCCCATCACGCCTTACCCCTTCCTTCCCCTCTCCTTCTCCCCTCTCTCCTTCCACCCTCCTTCTCGCCTCTTTCCTTCTCCCCCTCTCCTTCCATCTCCCATACCCTCTCTCCTTCTCCCCTCTCTGCTTCCCCCTTCCTTCCCCACTTTCCATCACCACTCTCTCTTTCCCCCTCTCCTTATCACCTCCCTCCTTCCCTCTTCCTTCCCCTCTCTCCATCTCCACCTCTCCTTCCCCTGTCCTTACCCTCTTTCCTCCCGCCTCTCTCCTTCTCCAACTCTCCTTCCCCCCTTCCATCCCCTCTCTCCTTCCCCATTTCTCCTTCCCGCCTGTCTCCTTCACCCTTCTCTCCTTCCCCCTCCCTTGGCCTCTCCCCGTCCACACCCTCTCCATCCTGCTCTCCTTCCGCCGTCTCCTTTAACACTCTCACCTCCCCCCCTTACCCTCTCTTCTTCCCATCTCGCCTTCACCACTGTCTCCTTCTCCCCTCTCTCCTTCCCCACTCACCTTCACCACTCTCTCTTTCTCCCCGCTCTCCTTCCCCCTTCCCCCCTCCCCCCTCTCCCCTCTCTCCCCCCTTTCCCACTCTCCCTCTCCGCTTTCTCCTTCTCCCCTTTCTCCTTCCCCCTTCCTTCTTCCTTCTCCTCTCTCTCTCTTTCCCCCTTCTTTCTGCCCACTCTCCTTCTCCCATCTACCCTTCCTCCTTCCTTCCACTCTCCCCTTTTCCGCTGTCTCATTCCACCTTCCTTCCTTTCCCCACCTCTTTCTCGCCTGTCTCCTTCCCCCTTCTTTCCCGTCTCTACTTCTCCCCCTCTCCTTCCCCCTTCCTTCCCCTCTCTCTTTCACCACTCTCTCCTTCAGCCCTCTCTCCTTTCCCCTTCCTCCTCCCCTCTCCTTCTCACCACTCTCCTTCCCCCCTTCCATTCCCTATCCTTCCACCTTCCTTCTCCCCCTCCTTCTCCACTCTCTCTTTCCTCCTTCCCTTCTCCTTCCCCATTCCCTCCTCCCCCCTTCTCTCTCTCCTTCTCCCTCTCCTTCCCCACTTTCTCATTCTCCCTCTCCTTCCCCACTTTCTCATTCTCCCTCTCCTTCCCCCATCTCCTTCTCCTCTCTCTCCTTCCCCTTCGTTCCCCTCTCTTCTTCTACCCTCTCTCCTTCCCCCCTCCTACCCCCTCTCCCTTTTCCCTCTCTCCTTCCCCACACCTTCGCATCTTTCCTTCTCACCTCTCTTCCTCTCCAACTCTTCTTCCCCCTTCCTTCCACTCTCTC
The DNA here is from genome assembly GCF_047496795.1 of Chiloscyllium punctatum. Taxonomy (NCBI): domain Eukaryota; kingdom Metazoa; phylum Chordata; class Chondrichthyes; order Orectolobiformes; family Hemiscylliidae; genus Chiloscyllium; species Chiloscyllium punctatum. The sequence continues at coordinate 14,302,240 of NC_092762.1, read as the reverse complement.
CTACCCCTATCTCTCCTTTCCCACTCTCTCTTCTCCCCTCTCTCCTTCCCGCTTCCTTCCACTCTCCCCTTCTCCCCTGTCTCCTTCCCCCTTCCTTTCCCCCCTCCTTCTTCCCCCTTCGCCTTCCCCGTCTCCTTCCCCCCTCTCCTTTCCCCATCTCTCCTTGCCCCTTCCTTCCCCTCTATACTTCACCACTCTCTCCTTCCCCCTCGCTCTTTCTCCACCTCTCCTTCCCCTTCCTTCCCTTCTCTACTTCTCCCATCACTCCTTACCCCTTCCTTCCCCTCTCCTTCTCCCCTCTCTCCTTCCTCCCTCCTTCTCGCCTCTTTCCTTCTCCCCCTCTCCATCCATCTTCCATTCCCACTCTCCTTCTCCCCTCTCTGCTTCCCCCTTCATTCCCCACTTTCCATCACCACTGTCTCCTTCCCCCCTCTACTTCTCCCCTCTCTCTTTCCCTCTTCCTTCCCCTCTCTCCATCTCCACCTCTCCTTCCCCTGTCCTTACCATCTTTCCTCCCGCCTCTCTCCTTCTCCAACTCTCCTTCCCGCTTCCATCCCCTCTCTCCTTCCCCCATTTCTCCTTCCCGCCTCGCTCCTTCACCCTTCTCTCCTTCGCCCTTCCTTCTCCTCTCTCCGTCCAGCCCCTCTCCTTCCCCCTCTCCTTCCGCCGTCTCCTTTACCACTCTCTCCTCCCCCTTACCCTCTCTTCTTCCCAACTCGCCTTCACCACTCTCTACTTCTCCCCTCTCTCCTTCCCCACACACCTTCACCACTCTCTCTTTCTCCCCGCTCTCCTTCCCCCTTCCCGCCTCCCTCCTTCTCCCCTCTCTCCCCCCTTTCCCACTCTCCCTCTCCTCTTTCTCCTTCTCCCCTTTCTCCTTACCCCTTCGTTCTCCCTTCTCCTCTCTCTCTCTTTCCCCCTTCTTTCTCCCCACTCCCCTTCTCCCATCTCCCCTTCCTCCTTCCTTCCACTCTCCCCTTTTCCCCTGTCTCATTCCACCTTCCTTCCCGTCTCTACTTCTCCCCCTCTCCTTCCCCCTTCCTTCCCCTCTCTCCTTCACCACTCTCTCCTTCCCCCTTCCTCCTCCCCTCCCCTTCTACCTACTCTCCTTCCCCTCTTCCATTCCCTATCCTTCCCCTTCCTTCTACCCCGCCTTCTCCACTCTCTCTTTCCTCCTTCCCTTCTCCTTCCCCATTCCCTCCTCCCCCTTCTCTCTCACCTTCTCCCTCTCCTTCCCCACTTTCTCATTCTACCTCTCCTTCCCCCCTCTCCTTCTCCTCTCTCTCCTCCCCCTTCCTTCCCCTCTCTTCTTCTACCCTCTCTCCCTCCCCCCTCCTACCCCCTCTCCTTTTTTCCCTCTCTCCTTCCCCACACCTTCCCATCTTTCCTTCTCACCTCTCTTCTTCTCCAACTCTTCTTCCCCCTTCCTTCCCCTCTCTCCTACCCCTATCTCTCCTTTCCAACTCTCTCCTTCTCCACTCTCTCCTTCCCCCTTCCTGCCCCCACTCTTTCCTCCCTCACCTTCATCATTATTTCCTTCTCCCCCCTCTCCTTCTCCCCTTTCTCCTTGTCCATTCTCTCCTTCCAATTTCTTTCCCCTCTCTCCTTCTCCCCTCTCTCCTTCCCCTCTCCTTCCACCTTCCTTCTCCCCTCTCCTTCTCCCCTCGCTCTTTCCCCCTTCCTTACCCTTTCTCCTTCTCCCCTCTGTCCTTTCCCTTTTCCTTCCCCTCTTTCCTTCACCAGTCTCTCCTTCTCCCCGCTCTCCTTCCCTCTTCCTCCTCCCCTCTCCATCTCCTCTCTCTCCATCCCCCTTCCTTGCTCCTCCTTCCCCCCACTCTCCTTCCCCTCTCCTTCCTCCTCTCCTTCACGACTCTCTCCTTCTCCCCTCTCTCCTTCCCCTTTCCTTCCCCTCTCCTTTCCCATTCCTTCTCCCCTCTTTTTATCCCCTCTCTCTTTCCCCTTCCTTCCCCTCTCTCCTTCCCCCCTCTTCTTCCCCCACTCCTTCCCCCCTCTCCTTCACCACTCTCTCCTTCTCCCCTCTCTCCTTCCCCCTTCCTTCCCATCTCTCATTCCCCACTCTCTCCTTCCCCCTCTCTCCTCCCCTCTCTCCTTCTCCCCTCTCACCTTCCCCCTCTCCTTCACCACTCTATGCTTCTCCCCTCTCTCCTTCCCCTTTTCTTCCTCTCTCTCCTTCCCACTTTCCCCCTCTCTCCTTCTCCCCTCTCTCCTTCCCCCTTCCTTCCCCCCTTCTTCTCCTCTCTCTCCTTCCCCCCTCACTTTCCCCCTTCCTTCTCGTCTCTCCTTTCTCCTTCATGCCCATTTCCTGTCCCCGCTCTATCCTCCCATCTCTCCTTCCCCTTTCCTTCCTCCCTCTCTCCTTCCCCACCTTCCCCTCTCTCCTTCTCAGCTCTCTCCTTCTCCCCTCTCTCCTTCCGCCTTCCTTCTCCCCTCACTCTTTCCCCGTTCATTGCCCTGTCTCCTTTGCCCTTCTCTCCTTCGCCATCTCCGACCTCCCTCTCTCCTTCCGCCCACTCCTTCACCACTCTCTCCTTCCCCTCTCTCTCCTTCCCCCCTCCTTACCCCCTCTCTCCTTACCCACTCTTCTTCCCACCTCGCCTTCACCACTCTCTCCTTCTCCCCTCTCTCCTTCCCCACTCACCTTCACCACTCTCTCTTTCTCCCCTCTCTCCTGCCCCCTTCCCCCCTCTCTCCTTCTCCCCTCACTCCTTCTCCCCTCTCTCCTTCCCCTCCCTTCCCCCTCTCCCTCTCCACGTTCTCCTTCACCCCTTTCTCCTTCCCCCTTCCTTCGCTCTTCTCCTTCTCCTCTCTCCCTTTCCCCCTTCCTTCTCCCCACTCTCCTTCTCCCCTCTCTCCTTCCCCCTCTCCTCCCCCTCTCCTTCTCCCCTTTCTCCTTCTCCATTCTCTCCTTCTCCCTTCTTTCCCCTCTCTCCTTCTCCCCTCTCTCCTTCGCCTCTCCTTCCACCTTCCTTCTCCCCTCTCCTTCTCCCCTCGCTCCTTCCCCCTTCCTTACCCTTTCTCCTTCTCCCCTCTCTCCTTTCCCTTTTCCTTCCCCTCTTTCCTTCACCAAACTCTCCTTCTCCCCTCTCTCCTTCCCCCTTCCTCCTCCCCTCTCCATCTCCTCTCTCACCATCCCCCTTCCTTGCTCCTCCTTCCCCCCTCTCCTTCACCTCTCCTTCCTCATCTCCTTCACGACTCTCTCCTTCTCCCCTCTTTCCTTCCCCCTTCCATCCCCTCTCCTTTCCCCTTTCTTCTCCCCTCTTCTTATCCCCTCTCTCTTTCCCCTTCCTTCCCGTCTCTCCTTCCCCCCCTATTCTTCCCCCTCTCCTTCCCCCCTCTCCTTCACCACTCTCTCCTTCTCCCCTCTATCCTTCCCCCTTCCCTCCCTCTCTCCTTCCCCACTGTCTCCTTCCCCCCCTCTCCTTCTCCCCTCTCTCCTTCTCCCCTCTCACCTTCCCCCCTCTCCTTCACCACTCTATGCTTCTCCCCTCTCTCCTTCGCCTTTTCTTCCTTTCTCTCCTACCCCCCTTTCCCCCTCTCTCCTTCTCCCCTCTCTCCGTCCCCCTTCCTTCCCCCCTCCTTCTCCTCTTTCTCCTTCCCCCCTCTGTTTCCCCCTTCCTTCTCGTCTCTCCTTTCTCCTTCATGCCCATTCCCTGCCCCCGCTCTCTCCTCCCATCTCTCTTTCCCCTTTCCTTCCTCCCTCTCTCCTTCCCCACCTTCCCCTCTCTCCTTCTCACCTTTCTCCTTCTCCCCCTCTCCTTCCGCCTTCCTTCTCCCCTCACTCTTTCCACGTTCATTGCCCTGTCTCCTTTGCCCTTCTCTCCTTCGCCATGTCCTACCTCCCTCTCTCCTTCCGCCCACTCCTTCACCACTCTCTCCTTCCCCTCTCTCTCCTTCCCCCTCTCCTTCCCCACTCTCTCCTTACCACCTCTTCTTCCCACCTCGCCTTCACCACTCGCTCCTTCTCCCCTCTCTCCTTCCCCACTCACCTTCACCACTCTCTCTTTCCCCCCTCCTTCCTCCCCCCTTCCCCCTCTCTCCTTCTCCCCTCACTCCTTCTCCCCTCTCTCCACTCCCTTCCTTCCCCCTCTCCCTCTCCGCTTTCTCCTTCTCCCCTTTCTCCTTCCCCCTTCCTTCTCCCTTCTCCTTCTCCACTCTCTCTTTCCCCCTTACTCCTCCCAACACTCCTTCTCCCCTCTCTCCTTCCTCCTTTCTTCCACTCTCCCCTTCTCGCCTGTCTCGTTCCACATTCCTTCCTTTCCCCACCTCCTTCTCCCCTGTCTCCTTCCCCCTTCCTTCCCGTCTCTGCTTCTCCCCCTCTCCTTCCCCGTTCCTTCCCCTCTCTTCTTCACCACTCTCTCCTTCAGCCCTCTCTCCTTCCCCCTTCCTCCTCCCCACTCCTTCTCCACTCTCTCCTTCCCCCTCTCCTTGCCCTCTCTCCTTCACCACTCTCTCCTTCTCCCCTCTCTCCTTCCCCCCTGCCGTTCCCTATCCTTCCCCTTTCCTTCTCCCACTCCTTCTCCACTCTCTCTTTCCTCCTTCCCTTCTCCTTCCCCCATTCCCACCTCCCCCTTCTCCTCTCTCTCCTCCCCCTTCCTTCCCCTCTCTCCTTCTACCCTCTCTCCTTCCCCCTCCTACCCCCTCTCCTTTTTCCCTCTCTCCTTCCCCACACCTTCCCATCTTTCCTTCTCCCCTCTCTTCTTCTCCAACTCTTCTTCTCCCTTCCTTCCCCTCTCTCCTTCCCATATCTCTCCTTTCCCACTCTCTCCTTCTCCACTCTCTCCTTTCCCCTTCCTTCCCCCACTCCTTCCCCCTCACCTTCATCATTATTTCCTTCTCCCCTCTCTCCTTCCACCTCTCCTCCCCCTCTCCTTCTCCCCTCTATTTCTCCCCTGTCTCCTTCCCCCTTTCTTTCCCCCCTCCTTCTTCCCTCTCACTGTCCTCGTCTCCTTCCCCCCTCTCCTTCTCCCCTCTCACCTCCCCCTTTCTTCTCCCTTCTCCTTCTCCTCACTCGCTTTCACCCTTCCTTCTCCCAACTCTCCTTCTCCCCTATCTCCTTCCTTCTTCCTTCCACTCTCTCCTTCTCCCCTGTCTCCTTCCACCTTCCTTCCTTTCCCCACCTCCTTCTCGCCTGTCTCCTTCCCCCTTCCTTCCCGTCTCTCGTTTTTCCTTCCTTCCCCCTCTCCATCCCCTCTCCTCCCTGCTTCCTTCCCCTCTCTGTTTCTCCCCTCTCTCCTTCCCCCTTCCTTCTTCTCCTTCACCACTCTCTTCGTCAGCCCTCTCTCCTTCCCCCTTCCTCCTCCTTCTCCCCTCTCTCCATCCCTCTTCCTTGCTCCTCCTTCCCCCTCTATCATTCCCCTCTCCTCCCCCGGCTCCTTCACCACTCTCTCCTCCTCCCCTGTCTCCTTCCCTCTTCCTTTCCCCCCCTCCTTCTTCCCTCTCACATTCCCCGTCTCCTTCTCCACTCTCCTTCTCCCCTCGCTCCTTCCCCCTTACTTACCCTTTCTCCTTCTCCCCTCTCTCCTTCCACCTTCCTTCCACTCTCCCCTTCTCCCCTGTCTCCTTCCCCCTTCCTTTACCCTCTCCTTCTTCCCTCTCACCTTCCCCGTCTCCTTCTCCCATCTCCTTCTCCCCTTGCACCTTCCCCCCTCCTTACCCTTTCTCCTTCTCCCCTCTCACCTTCCCGCTTCCTTCCACTCTCCCCTTCTCCCCTGTCTCCTTCCCCCTTCCTTTACCCCCTCCTTCTTCCCTCTCATCTTCCCCGTCTCCTTCCCCCCTCTCCTTCTCCCCTCTCTCCTTGCCCCTTCCTTCCCCTCTTTACTTCACCACTCTCTCCTTCCCCCCTCGCTCTTTCTCCACCTCTCCTTCCCCTTCCTTCCCCTCTCTCCTTCTCCCATCACTCCTTCCCCCTTCCTTCCCCTCTCCTTCTCCCCTCTCTCCTTCCTCCCTCCTTCTCGCCTCTTTCTTTCTACCCCTCTCCCTCCATTTTCCATTCCCTCTCTCCTTCTCCCCTCTCTGCTTCCCCCTTCCTTCCCCACCTTCCATCACCACTCTCTCTTTCCCCCTCTCCTTCTCCCCTCTCTCCTTCCCTCTTCCTTCCCCTCTCTCCATCTCCACCTCTCCTTCCCCTGTCCTTACCCTCTTTCCTCCCGCCTCTCTCCTTCTCCAACTCTCCTTCCCCCCCTTCCATCCCCTCTCTCCTTCCCCCATTTCTCCTTCCCGCCTCTCTCCTTCTCCCTTCTCTCCTTCCCACTTCCTTCTCCTCTCTCCGTCCACCCCCTCTCCTTCCCCCTCTCCTTCCGCCGTCTCCTTTACCACTCTCTCCTCCCCCCCTTACCCTCTCTTCTTCCCAACTCGCCTTCACCACTCTCTCCTTCTCCCCTCTCTCCTTCCCCACTCACCTTCACCACTCTCTCTTTCTCCCCGCTCTCCTTCCAACTTCCCCCCTCCCTCCTTCTCCCCTCTCTCCCCCCTTTCCCACTCTCCCTCTCCTCTTTCTCCTTCTCCCCTTTCTCCTTCCCCCTTCCTTCTCCCTTCTCCTCTCTCTCTCTGTTTCCCCCTTCTTTCTCCCCACTCTCCTTCTCCCATCTCCCCTTCCTCCTTCCTTCCAATCTCCCCTTTTCCCCTGTCTCATTCCACCTTCCTTCCTTTCCCCACCTCCTTCTCGCCTGTCTCCTTCCCCCTTCCTTTCCGTCTCTACTTCTCCCCCTCTCCTTCCCACTTCCTTCCCCTCTCTCCTTCACCACTCTCTCCTTCAGCCTTCTCTCCTTCCCCCTTCCTCCTCCCCTCTCCTTCTCCCCTCTCTCCTTCCCCCCTTCCATTCCCTATCCTTCCCCCTTCCTTCTCCCCCTCCTCCTCCACTCTCTCTTTCCTCCATCCCTTCTCCTTCCCCATTCCCTCCTCCCCTTCTCTCTCTCATTCTCCCTCTCCTACCCCCCTCTCCTTCTCCTCTCTCTCCTCCCCATTCCTTCCCCTCTCTTCTTCTACCCTCTCTCCTTCCCCCCTCCTACCCCCTCTCCTTTTTCCCTCTCTCCTTCCCCACACCTTCCCATCTTTCCTTCTCACCTCTCTTCTTCTCCAACACTTCTTCCCCCTTCCTTCCCCTCTCTCCTACCCGTATCTCTCCTTTCCCACTCTCTCCTTCTCCACTCTCTCCTTCCCCCTTCCTTCCCCCACTCTTTCCTCCCTCACCTTCATCATTATTTCCTTCTCCCCTCTCTCCTTCCCCCTCTCCTCCCCCTCTCCTTCTCCCCTTTCTCCTTCTCCATTCTCTCCTTCCCCCTTCTTTCCCCTCTCTCCTTCTACCCTCTCTCTTTCCCCCTTCCTTCCACTCTCCCCTTCTCCCCTGTCTCCTTCCCCCTTCCTTTCCACCCTCTTCTTCCCTCTCACCGTCCCCGTCTCCTTCCCTCCTCTCCTTCTCCGCTCCCACCTCCCCCTTTCTTCTCCCTTCTCCTTCTCCTCGCTCGCTTTCACCCTTCCTTCTCCCAACTCTCCTTCTCCCCTCTCTCCTTCCTTCTTCCTTCCTTTCCCCACCTCTTTCTCCCCTGTCTCCTTCCCCCTTCCTTCCCGTCTCTCGTTATTCCTTTCTTCCCCCCTCTCCTTCCCCTCTCCTCCCCGCTTCCTTCCCCTCTCTCCTTCTCCCCTCTCTCCATCCCCCTTCCTTGCTCTTCCTTCCCCCTCTCTCCTTCCCCTCTCCTTCCCCCTCTCCTTCACCACTTTCTCATTCTCCCCTCGCTCCTTCCCCCTTCCTTACCCTTTCTCCTTCTCCCCTCTCTCCTTCCCCCTTTCTTCCACTCTCCCCTTCTCACCTGTCGCCTTCCCCCTTCCTTTCTCCCCTACTTCTTCCCTCTCCCCTTCCCCGTCTCCTTCCACCTCTCCTTCTCCCCTCTCTCCTTGCCCCTTCCGTCCCCTCTTTACTTCACCACTCTCTCCTTCCCCCCCTCGCTCTTTCTCCACCTCTCCTACCCCTTCCTTCCCCTCTCTCCTTCTCCCATCACTCCTTCCCCCTTCCTTCCCCCTTCCTTCCCCTCTCCTTCTCCCCTCTCTCCTTCCTCCCTCCTTCTCGCCTCTTTCCTTCTCCCCTCTCTCCTTCCATCTTCCATTCCCTCTCTCCTTCTCCCCTCTCTGCTTCCCTCTTCCTTCCCCACTTTCCATCACCACTCTCTCCTTCCCCTCTCTCCTTCTCCCCTCTCTCCTTCCCTCTTCCTTCCCCTTTCTCCATCTCCACCTCTCCATCCCCTGCCCTTGCCCTCTTTCCTCCCGCCTCTCTCCTTCTCCAACTCTCCTTCCCCCTCCCATTCCCTCTCTCCTTCCCCCATTTCTCCTTCCCGCCTCTCTCCTTCTCCCTTCTCTCCTTCCCCCTTCCTTCCCCTCTCTCATTCCACCCCCTCTCCTTCCCCTCTCCTTCCACCGTCTCCTTTACCACTCTCTCCTTCTCCCCTCTCTCCTTCCCCCTCTCCTTCCGCCGTCTCCTTTACCACTCTCTCCTTCTCCCCTCTCTCCTTCCCCCTTCCTTCCCCTATCTCCTTCCCCCACTCTCTCCTTCCCCCCCTCATTCCTTCTCCCCTCTATCCCTCTCCCCTCTCTCCTTCCCCTTTTCTTCCTCTCTCTGCTTCCCCCTTGCCCCGTCTCTCCTTCTCCCCTCTCTCCTTCCCCATTCCTTTCCCCCCTCCTTCTCCTCTCTCTCCTTCCCCATTGCTTCTCGCCTCTCCTTTCTCCTTCCTACCCCATTTCCTTCCTCCTCTCTCCTCCCATTTCTCCTTCCTCTTACCTTCCCACCTCTCTCTCCTTCCCCACCTTCCCCCCTCTCGTCTTCCCCCCTCTCCTTCCCCCCTCTCCTTCCCCCCTCTCTCCTTCCCCCTCTCCTTGCCCCCCCTCTCCTTCTCACCTCTCTCCTTCTCCCTTCTCTACATCCCCTTCACCTTCCCCTTGTCCTTCACCACACTCTCCTTCTCCCCTCTCTCCTTCCCCCTCTCCTTCCCCCCTCTCCTTCACCACTCTTTCCTTCTCCCCTCTCTCCTTCCCCTCTCTCCTTCCCCCTTCCTTCCACTCTCCCCATCTAACCTGTCTCCTTCCCCCTCCTTCCTTTCCCCACCTCCTTCTCCCCTCTCTTCTTCTCCCTTCCTTCCCGTCTCTCATTATTTCTTACTTCCCCCTCTCCTTCCCCTCTCACCTTCACCACTCTCTCCGTCTCCCCTTTACCCTTCCCCTTCATCTTCCCCCTCTCCTTTCCCCCTCTTCTTCACCACACTCTCCTCTCCTCTCTCTCCTTCCCCCTCTCCTTCCCCCTTTCCTTATCCACTCTCTCCTTCTCCCCTCTCCTTCAGCACTCTCTCCTTCTTCCCTCTCTCCTTCCCCCTCTCCTTCCACTCTCTCATTCCCCCTTGCTTCCACTCTCCCCTTCTACCCTGACTCCTGCCCCCTTCCTTCCTTTCCCCACCTCTTTCTCCCCTCTCTCCTTCCCCCTTCCTTCCCCTCTCTCCTTCACTCCCTCTCCTGCTCCTTTTCTTCCCCTCTCTCCTTTTCCCCTCTCTCCCTCCCTGTTCCTTCTCCCCTCTCCTACCCCTGTCTCCTTCCCCACCTCTCCTTCCACCCTCTCCTTCACCACTGTCTCCTTCTCCCCTCTCTCCTCCCCCCTCCTTTCCCCCTCTTCTTCACCACTGTCTTCTTCTCCCCTCTCTCCTTCCCCCCTCTGCTTTCCCCTCTCCTTCCCCCCTCACCTTCATCACTTTCTCCTTCTCCTTTCTCTCCCTCTCCCTCTTCTTCTCCCCATCTCCTTCTCCCCTCTCTCATTCCCCCCTCTCCTTCACCTCTGTCTGCTTCTCCCCTCTCTCCTTTCCCCTGCCTTTTCCTCTCTCCTTCTCTCCTTCCCCCCCCCCTTCTCCGCTCTCTCCTCCCCCTTCCTTCCCCCTCTCCTTCTCCACTCTTTCCTTTCCCCTTCCTTCCACTTTCTCCTTATCCCTCACTGCTTCTCCCCTTTGTCCACCCTCTTCCTTTTTGCGCACTCTCTTTCGCCCCCCTTCACTCTCTCTCCTTCTGACAACCCTCCTCCCCCTCTCTTTCACTCCCTGTCCATTCCCCCTTCCCTGCTCTCCTTCCACTCACTGCTTCGCCCCCTCTCCTTCCACCCTTCCCCTCTCTCCTTACCACACTCTTTCCCTCCCTCTTTCCCCCTCTTTCCTTCCCCCCAACATCCCCTCCCCCCTTTCCCACTCCATTCCCCTCTCTCCTTCCCCAACTCCTTCTGACATCTCTCCTCTTGACTCTCTGCCTCCGTCTCCTTGCCCCTCTCCTTCCGCCCGTTCTCCCTCTACTTCCCCCTTTCCCCCACTCACCTTTGCCCCCTTCCCCCTCTTCTTCCCCCTCTCCTTACCCCTGCTCTCCTTCCCCCCACTCTCAACCCCCTCACTCTCCTTCCCCCATCCCCCTCTCCTTCCCATCTCTCCTTCCCCCTCTCCTTACCCCGTCTCTACTTTCACCCTCTCTCTGTCCCCCCTCCTTCCCCCTCTCCTTCTCCCCCTTTCCCTCCCTCTCCTTCCCTCCTCTGCTTCCCCCTCACCTTACCCCGTCTCTACTTTCATCCCCTCTCCTTCCCCTTTCCTTCCTCCTCTCTCCTCACATCCTCTCCCCTTCCCCCCTCTCCATACCCACCTCTCCTTACACCCCTTCCCCCTCCTTTCCACCCTCCCTCCTCCCCCTCCTTCCCCCCTTTCTCTTCCCCCCCTCCCCCACTCTCCATCCTATCCCTCTATCCCTCCCTCCTTCCCCCATTCTCTCTGTGTGTGTGGATCTTGTGTTCTTTTACCCCTTTGTCTCAGAAACAATCACCTTGTGCTACAAAATATTTCCATCTCTCCCACTTCAAATACCCACGTGTCACATTGCTGTGTGTGGGACAGTTTTAATTGTTTAAAATATCAACAAAAGAAGCTGGAGAGAGTGTGAGAGACGGAACAGAGAGAGGGAGAGAGAGACATACGGACAGACAGAGAGATCCCTTCCCTGATACTCCGGTAATTGAATTGAACTGGCCAACCTGCATCTTATTTGTGCGATTATCACATTTGATCACCCAGGCCTGTACACACCCCACATTACTCTGACATTAGAACAAGTCTTTGGATTGAGTTTCTCATTTAAGGTTTTAATTCCCTCCTTGGGGAGTCTGGTCTGTCAGATACTTTCTGGGGATTGGTATATTTGTATTAAATCGCAAGTCCCCAATTAGTTTAACCCCAGGCTTCAAGTCTGTTTTTAAAATGACAGGGCCGCAGTCTGACAGGAAACAGTTACCCAGAGGCCCCTAAAACCCAGTGTGTCCCCCAGAAGAGATTAAACCTCGGGGTAAATAAACACACAACTCACGTGGGCCCCCAAGGGGTGCAGCCTGTCAACCAGGCCTCAGGCCTCAGGACTCAGGCCCGTGCTCCCCCTCTGGATGTTGTTCTTTCCTGGCCTTGAACATTTTGGATCTTCATGTTGCAGATTTCCAAACAAAAGTTCCTCGGGATAAAAGAGAGTAAAGATCATGTGAAAGGGGGAGTGAGAGCATTTTGAAGGCAAGCTTAAAATCCCAGGTTTAAAATCACGCTATCCCCAATGTATCAAAATATCTAACACAGTCAACAGCAGATCTTCCCAGGGATTGGAGGAGGATAGTGAGGGAAAGGCATCAGATTCTTACACTCTGCAGTGACCTGGGATCAATTGCCTTTTACTGAAAACAGTTCCCAACTTGTATGTGCCTGTAGCTCCTTCCAGTCTCAAACCCTCATTACCCTCTATCCTGTCTCCTGTCTCTGAGCCAATGGTGTTGTTCATTCTGTTACTGACCGTTCAGTCCCTTCAGACACAGCAAGATCCCACAAGGAGCAGTGGGACCACAGACAGATTGCGTGTTTCACTGATGCTGGTTGAGTGTTCAATCCTGGCTTCAGGATGACAAAGATCCTGCTTTTCGACAAATTCAAACTCTACGCACTTTCTCTCTCTCCCTTTCCACCCTCCCCTTCTCCATCTCTCATCTTTTTCTCTCTGATTTAACCTTGTACATGGTAATCTTTATCTTACCTTTTTAAAGACTGCAACATTTATATTTGACAATATTCCCTTTGATAAACAGTTTCCCAGCAGTCTCTGTGCCAGCAATGCTGTGGGCCATTGACGCACAGGGAGATCCCACAGGGTACACCCTTCCTGCTCCAGAATGTGCTCAAATCCCACTTTCTGTTCAACAAGAGACTGTGGATATCTTTGAGACTCCTGTTTTGTTTTTTTAAAAATCAGCCCCTCCATCCCAGGATTTAATTTTGTGGATGGTACTTTCTAGAAGGAAGAGATTGGAGCTGGGCGGTGATGGGATATTGGAGAGCCCCGTTCTCTCCCCCCTCTCCCAGATCCTGTCTCCCTTTCCCAGCCCAGCTACAAAGACACATCTTATCTCTCTATCGCTCCCTCCTTCCCACAAACACTCTCTCTGTGGATCTTGTGTTTTTTTACCCCTTTGTCTCAGAAACAATCACCTTGTGCTGCAAAATATTTCCATCTCCCCCACTTCAAATACCCACGGGTCACATTGCTGTGTGTGGGACGGTTTTATTTGTTTAAAATATCAACAAAAGAAGCTGGAGAGGGTGTGAGAGAGGGGGCAGAGAGAGAGAGAGAGAGAGAGAGATCCCCTCCCAGATACTCAGGGATTGGGCCAACCTGGGTCTAATTTATGTGATTATCACATTTAGTCACCATTGCTGCAATGTAGGCCACTCTGCAGGTGGTTTGAGACAAAGCAAGATCCCACAAGTAGTAGTATTACTCTGATGTTAGAACAAGTCTTTGGATAGAGTTTCTCATTTAAAATTTTAATTCCCTCTTTGGGAGAGTCCTGTCTGTCAGACACTCACTGGGGATTGATGTGTTGGTGTCAAATCCCAGGGTTTAAAAATGTGTTGCTGGAAAAGCGCAGCAGGTCAGGCAGCATCAAAGGAGAAGGAAAATCGACGTTTCGGGCCTAAGCCCTTCTTCAGGAATGACGAGTGTATGCCAAGTGGGCTAAGATAAAAGGTAGGGAGGAGGGACTTGGGGGAGGGGGGTTGGGAATGCGGTAGGTGGAAGGAGGTTAAGGTGAGGGTGATAGGCCAGAGTGGGGGTGGGAGCAGAGAGGTCGGGAAGAAGATTGCAGGTTAGGAAGATGGTGCTGAGTTCGACGGTTGGGACTGAGACAAGTTGGGGGGAGGGGAAATGAAGTAGCTGGAGAAATCTGTATTCATCCCTTGTGGTTGGAGGGTTCCGAGGCGGAAGATGAGGCGAACTTCCTCCAGGCGTCGTGTTGCCATGGTCTGGCGATGGAGGAGGCCCCGTTACTTTAACCCCAGACTCAGTCTCCAGGATATGAATGAGACAAGACAGGTTTGATCAAAGATCAACGATTCCCACTGGGTGGAGATTCCAGAAAGAGGGAGAACATGTCACATCCAACAGCTGGAATAGATAGAGAGGAAAGCAGCTTTCTGCTTCTTGGGCTAGGATTAGGATCATCTTCGAAAACCCTAACAATACTCTGAAACACTTTCAGGACTAAAATGAAGGAACACAGCCTTCCATTTCACACCAGAATGTTGTACAGACTATTTCTTATTCACTCACTGAACCTGTCTAACCCTCTTCCCAGCCTCTCTCTGTCCTCTTGGCATTTTCCTGTCCCACATCAATTTGTGTTATCAGCAAATGGAACCGAGGGTCCCATCATCTCAGTCATTCATACAGATTATGCCCAGTGTTCAGTGGGGAACAGAGAATGATCCACTCACATCTGCTGCTGTACAGCTCATGTCTGTCTCAGAGTCAGCTCTGAAACATCTCCAGGACACTCCCATCCTGTCTCTGGGGGTCTCTGGATTCCTTGGGACCAGCTGAGTTAGTCTTCGAGTTAACATCATCAGACTAGTCACCGATACAAAGCATTGGTCAGATCACATTTAGAATATTGTGTTCAGTTCTGGGCAACTCATTGAAGGAAGGGCGTTAAAGCCCTGGACAGAGTTCAAAAGGACATTTACATGAGGAATGAAGGATTTTAGATACAAGGAAAAATGAGAGAGATTGGGTTTGTTCTCCTTGGAGCAGACAGATTAAGAGGTGACCTTACGGAGGAGTTCAAAATGTAAAACAATTTTGAAAGGGTAAAGAATGATATTCTATTTCCACTAACTAGTATGTAAGACATGAGGGATCCAACAAAGGGAGTGCAGGCTCATAGTTCCTTCAAAGGTACGCAGGATAGTCTTTGTCTTAAAATGACACAGTTACTCTGTTTCCTGGTTTGCAACTGATTTCACAACTTCCTATATTCGACTTTCAATGCTCCCTCTGTCCTCTCACCTTATGTTGGCTGGCATACCTTTTAGACTGTCCTTCAGCCCTCAGTGCCATCCGAACCTCTGGAACCAGGGAGGCAGTGTACTACCTGGTGTCACATCCCCACCCTCACACACGCATCTGCCTGGTTCCCTTACAATGCAATACCCCAATCACTGTCAATCTCCATCTTCGGTCATTTTCTGCATGAATTAAAGTGGGTTAGATTAGCGGAAGATTCCTTTAAACAGGGGAAATAACTAATCTAACTCCTTTATTTAAAAAACGAAGGAGGCAGAAAGCAGGAAATGACGGGACCAGTTCAATTAACTTCTGACCAAGTAATAATGTTAAACGTTTTCATCTTTCTGTGGTTCCTAACAGTTACCCATGTCCTGTATTATAGTATTGAAGTAATTCATGTTGGTATTTCAGGGGAAGGGTGTGCTGCCTTGTTACTGGATGATGAAAGAAGAATAAAGGACCCAGTGGGACATTTCTCTAAAAAAAAATCAGTTTCATTCATTCAGACAGTGGCTGCTGATTCCTCCTCCTGGCCGCTAGAGGGAGCCACTCCAGTCTTCCGGGATCTCACCCATGGCGACTGATGATGGAAATCTATCAGCCAGGGCTCCCTCCAATTTCTCCTCCAGCCTCTTGCAGGAAGGTGTCTCAAACATTTGAGGAACAGCTCAATCTAGCCATCTCCCCCCCATCACTATCCAGTAAATCAATGAGTGTCTTTCTCCACGAAGTAGAATGCTGCCTACCTACTGCTGGCTACGCCCGATGGGGGTGAATAAGGTGTTAGTTGAACATTAATCTTCCAAGGATCTCAGTTTGGGGTAGGCAGGAAGAGTGTCCACAGACCTCCCACAATGCAATGCATCTTGTGGAGGTGGGAACATGTCAGAGACTTCACCTGCTACTCTCCTGCCTGATCATTCCACAGTGTCCCCCAGCCTCTGTCCCCCACCCTCCCATCCCCAAATCCAAACCAATTCCACACTGAGTTTTCAGAGAGGTTTCAGATTTTGCCTTCATTGATGTTGAGGTGACTGTATTAGGTACAGTTGATGGCAATCAGGAGAGTGGCTGGAGATTGATACATATCCGATGTGATATATCATTCTTCCCTTTGCACATTGTTCATGTTCCTGTTGGAAACTGGTCACTGATACCACAGATTGGTTGCTGGGATGCAGATGCCCCTTGGACTGCTTTGTTCGCTCCCCTACTATTTGGCATCCTTTAAGAAACACTGAAATTTATGATGATAATAAGAAAATGTTATGTTGAACAAAATTTTGGCTGCCTAAAACCCATAATATTCTCAGTTATTTTACTGCAGCATTATGGGAACTTAAAAGAACAGAGGAGGACCCTGAGGCTTTTGTGCTTTGAAAGAGCAGACATGTTGGGTCCCCCATCTCCAACTGAAACCTGCAAGTTCCTTATCCCTGAACAAGTTCTCCAACTCTCTTCCATTTATTCCTGGAACCAGGTTCCACCACCTTTTTCTGTCAAATATTCCGAGGTCCTGACAACTCAAAATAAGTAAACAGTTCTCCTCATCTGCCCTCTTAGTGATATCGCAATGATATTGAATCTCTGGTTATACACTACTGAGATTCCTTCACGTTGGGAATAACCTCCATTGTGTAGAGTGGCACTATCACTGTGTTAAATAGACTCCGAACAGACCCAGGAACACAAGAGTGGTCTGTGGGCCATCACAGCAGCAGAGTTGTATTCCAACACAATCTGTCACCTCATGGTCTGGCATATCCCCCACTCAAGCATTTCGTTCATGAAGTTGCCAACAAGGTAAATCTTCATGGATTATAGGAACCCAAACATGTCTGCTGACCAGGGAATGTAGGCTTTCAACAACTAGCAGCTGAGAAATAATTGGGTCCATGTCTCAAAGAATATATCAAGGAGAGGGTATTCCATTCTGGAGTAAAGTTCAGTATAAGGTGGAGATCATAGAGCTATATAAACAAATTCTTTAATGCAGATTTAAATATCGCAGACATATCATCCACATATTGGGAATATGCAGGGGATAGAAGCTAATTATCATCCCATCAAAGACGTATTATGCATGGTTACTGACAAAGATGTAAGGAAGAGTTTGACCTCGAGAATATCCCATGGTAATACCATCTATTTGGATTTACATGTTGTTATTGGAACTTGTTAGAAACAAGTTTAATAAAATTTAGACAAGAGTACCAAAATTCGAAACAAGACAATTTATTCTACGATCTTATAAGAAAGGGCATCAATTGCAGAAGGAAATGAGCAATGAACATTCAAACTAGTCGACAGTTATACATTTGAGCTGCGTGAAGTCACCTCTCCCGACTCTTACATTACCCAATCTTTCTTAGTATTCTGCCACTGCCCTGCTGTGCTCCGCCCTTATTGCCCCCTTCTCTCCAAGTTGGCAACCTTTCCCTCTGTAAGTGTTGACATAAGGTTAAACTTGTATCTCGATGTTCTGTAACTTTGCTTGTAACATCGTCCATTGTGCATAGGTACATTCCATTCCTGAACATATGTTTTAACAATGCATCTTTTCATACTTGGTTTATGCGTTTCAGTTGTCTCAGATATTTTGCTGAGACTATTATTTAATTATTTACCCTTATAATTCTGCACTAAAGTTAGTTTTTAATTATCCATAATTAAAGATAAAGATACATTTCCCTAATACTTGCCTAGCTGATATTTTCCCTGTATCCCTTTCCTGCACATACACACGCTTGCTTTTCTATATCTGCAAAAACAACACACTTCCCCATTTCTTATAACTCCCCCATTTCTTTTCTTAAACCATTTGTTGTTTTTGAAATTTTATTTTCTGCCCTCCTTTCACCCTATGGTGCCGAGCTTCACAATCTTGCCATTTCTGTCCTTCTAAGTCTGTCTTTTTTCAAACTCTAGGAGTAATCTGCTCCTCTCTCTTTCTTGCGCTTGTGCTATTATCATGACATTATTTATTGTTGTCCTCCCAAAGACATTACCAGCTTAGTCATTATCCACTTTAACACATTCAACCCTATCTATAGATTTACTATTATTAATAATACATAAATGCCTAAATTAATTAATCATTTTCCCCAACCAGTCAGTCCCCAGTTGCCCCATTCTGGATTAGTGGTGCTGGAAGAGCACCGCAGTTCAGGCAGCATCTGAGGAGCAGTAAAATCGACGTTTCGGGCAAAAGCCCTTCATTTACCCAGTCACCCCATCCCCATCCTTTATCTTTTCAGAGTTCATGCCCAATTTCTTTTATATTGCTTATCTTTTTCTTTACTATTTCTGCCTTATCTTCCACTATGGAAGAGGTGTCTGGGATGAAGGTTGCAGCATTCCTTACCAATCAGAGCACAGTTTCCCCCTTTGTCGGCCAAAAGATAGTCTAAAGCCAATCGATTCTGTAAAGCTGTCAGTCTTGTGGCAATCATTTCGGTGGTTATGGCTGGTATCTGGGATTGAGTTTCTCCCATTGCGCCAGCGGTATCATTAATTACATTTTCAAGGACAGCCGCCAGTTTCTGTATTTCCACCCCTGCCCTTGTAGTGCCGTAGTTTGGGAATAGTGTCCACAGCAGACGGTCTCCTTCAGGGACCTCTTGGGTCTTACATCTTATCCCCCGCCTCCTTTCTCAAGTTGGGCCCTTGTTTTTTCTATTCGGAGGTGAGGGTTTTAATAAGCAAGGTAACAGCAGCCACTCCAGCTTTTCTGGTCTTGAGGCAGTGTCTCATCAACTTCATAACATGCACATTCTAAACATTCGGTCACGCAAATGTATTTTTCTCCGGGAATAAATGGATAGGCCTTCAGACCGCATACCCAATATGTTCCTTTTAATATTCGAGGAGTGGTCATGGCCATAGCTTGGCTGGTATAGACCCAAGATGATCTTCCTAATCGGAAGGGTGCGGCATCTTGCTGATTACAGAAACAGGTGGTATTCACTGCTCCTTTCAGTGGGGAAACTCTAAGGCCATCGATAGCACCCAGAGTTTTCGGGGCTGGTCGAGGTAACCGTCCCTCAAAGTTATATTCACCCCTGTCAGATCTCCACTTTGTATCATTTGAGCCCGAGTCAAATTGTTGTACATCGTACACTTCTCTTTTGGTAAATGGTATTACCGAGGTGGGGATCACAGATTCGCCATAGTGTGGGACCTCTGCACAGACCCAACAGTTGGCAAGTCCCTCTTGTCCAGCATAATTTTGGCATAGTGTAGTGAAGTGATTTTTCCCGCTTCCTTGAACAGTTAGTACTACTAACATCACAATATTATACCAGTACCCGCCCATATCTGACCCCTGCCTACCATCCTGTCTATCTGTCTTAATCTTTTAGGTGCCAGGGAGAGGTGAGTACACACAGCCCTTACAATTAGTAACAGTAGATATCATCAAACAGTAAAAGAGTCTTTTATCTTAGTTCATTCCCTCTTTCTCAGCTTAACTTTCAGAGGGTTGTCTATAGGATGAGCGTGCCACATCGCCAATGGGGCGTTCACAGGACCTTTAACGCGAGTGTGATGACTCCACCCTTTCTCAGCAGTCCGGATAGCTGTATCAGTAGTCAGGAGGGTTAGGAACGGTCCCTCCCAGCTCGGGTGGAGTTTGGTATCTTTCCAAGTCTTGATCAGGGCCCAATCACCCGGCTGTATACGGTGTGCTGCAAATTCGGGAGGCGGTGTCTGTACCACCAAGCCTTTATTCCTAAGAATAGATAATGAAGAGCCAAGTGCTACAATATAATTTTTCAAAAACTTATCATTAAACTCAGCTGTAGGCACCTCTCCTTTCCCTCCAGGAATGATAGCCCAAACATCATTTCATAAGGAGAAAGGCCGATATCACGCCTTGGAGCAGTCCGAATGCGTAATAACACAATAGGTAAATATTTGGTCCATGATAATAAGTCTCTAGGACTAGTTCATATAATTGTTTCTTTATGATCTGATTCATTTGTTCCACCCAAAGAGAGGAGGGTGGGTGCCAAGGGGTGTGAAATTCCCAAGAGATCTCTAATCTTGCCATTACTTCTTGTAGGATCTTGGAAGTAAAATGGCTACCTTGGTCTGAGTCGATACTTTCCACTATTCCATATTGTGGGATGATATGTTGGAGGAGAGTTTTCACCACTCCTTTTGAGGTGGCTGATAACATTGGGAAAGCTTCCACCCACCCGGTTAAGTGGTCTACTGGTACTAACAGGTACTTCTGTTTTCCCACCGGGGGTAGTTCAGTGTAATCCACCTGTATACTTTGGAAGGGTCTCAACCCTGGGTCTCTTCCTCCGTTGAGCCCTTCCCTTGCCATTTTCATATTGATCTTTTGACAAGTTTTACATCCTGCACATATCTGTTTCACCAATGTATATATTCCCTTACATCCATATTTTCTTAATACTGTGTCAAACATGGCCTGGAAACCCCATGCCTACCCTGGTGTAAGGTGGCTAAGATGTTTCTCATGACTGGTTTACTCAGTAATTCCCTCCCATCCGGGAGGATCCACTGTCCTTCAGTTGTCTTAGTGGCTCCTATTTCTTGGAACTCTTTTTCCTCTTCTTCTGTGTATATGGAGTTCATGGGAGAAGAGTCAACTCAGGGTGTAAGAATCTGTATTTGTATTACTGTATGTTTCATAGCTGCCTCTTTGGCTATCTTGTCTGCTAACCAGTTTCCCTTTGCTTTGAGAGTGTTCCCCTTCTGGTGTCCAGGTACACGGACTACAGCTATTTCCCGGGGTAATTTCAAACTTTTCAATACTTGTGTTATTAATTCTTCATGTATTAATTCTTTTCCTCGATTATTGATTAGTTCCCATTCTTGCCATATCTTTCCGAAGGTATGTACCACCCCACAGGCATACTTAGAGTCAGTGTAAATTGTCTCATCCCGATTCTCTAAGTGTTTTAAAGCTTGGTTTAATGCGTACAATTCACAGGTCTGGGCTGACTATGTGTTAGGCAGCCGGTCTTCCTCCACTGTTTGGTTTTTGTTACCGTCCACTACTGCACATCCATTGTGTCGTTTACCTTCCACTACTCTTGATGACCCATCTATAAACAATCTATCCCCATCATGTAAAGGTAGATCTCTCAGGTCCTGTCTACGTTTGGTTTGATATTCTATGATATCTAGACAGTCATGTTCTAATTCTTGTTTGTCCAAAGGTTCTCCCGTACAAAGAAAGGTAGCTGGGTTTAGACAGGTGTATGTTGCTAACACGAGGTAATCTTTCTCCATCAGGATGGCTTCGTATTTTAGAATTCGTGAATCTGTCAACCATCTCCCTGCCTTTTGGATTAACACAGTTCTGACTTGATGGGGGGTGCTAAGTACTAATGCTCCTCCAAAAGTGAGCTTCCGACTTTCTTCTACCAAAATGCAGTTGCTGCAACTGCCTGTAGACATTCAGGCCATCCCCTTGAAACAGGGTCTAGGATTTTGGACAGGAAGGCTATGGGCTGCCTCTTTCCCCCTTCTTTCTGGGTTAACACTCCTAAAGCTGCTCCATCGTTTACTGTCACGAAAAGGTGAAATGGTTTCTCTAGGGAAGGAAGGGCCAATACAGGAGCTTGTATTAGACTACGCTTCAACTCACGTAACCCTTCCTTTTCCTCTTCTGCCCATAACAGTCCTTCGTGAACTGATGCTGTCAATTTGTAATATAACCTTTTTGTTTTCTGGGCATCGGCTTCTATCCATATACTGCAATAACCCATCAGCCCTAGGAACTTTCGTAATTCTTGTTTGGTGTTCGGGAGAGGTAGTTCTACTATCCCTTGAATTCTTTTGGGGTTAGTACGTCTAGTTCCCTCACTAATAATGTGCCCTAAGTATTTCACCTCTTTTTCTCCATATTGCAATTTATTCCAAGATACTCTTAAACCCCGTCGCCCTAGGAAATTCAACAATCCATCGGTGGCCGAACTTACGTCATTTCTCTTTTGTCCTGACACAAGTAGATCATCCACATATTGCAACAGTGACGTCTCCCGGGGCACTTTATATTGTTCTAGTACTTGTTCCAGTATTTGCCCGAATAAGTTAGTTGATTCTGTGAATCCCTGGGGAAGTACTGTCCATTGGAACTGTTGTTTTCGGCCAATGTATGGGTTTTCCCATTCAAAAGCAAACATGTCGCGGCTCTCTGGGGCTAAAGGACAAGCCCAGAATGCATTTTTTAAATCTATTACACTGAGCCAGCGGTGGTTACACGGTATCTTACTAAAAAGGGTGTATGGATTGGGCACCACTGGGTGCCGTGTCCGGAACAGTCGGTTCACTAATCTGAGATATTGTACCAGTCGGTAAGTTCCATCAGGTTTCTGGACGGGTAATATTGGGGTATTAAAGGGTGACATACATGGTTCTAATAGCCCTTCTTTTACAAGGGAGTCTATTACCGGTTGTAAACCCTTGCGCCCCTCTAATGAAACTGGATATTGTTTAAGCCTGACTGCTTTATTTTCTTGTGACAGTCTAATTACAATGAGAGTAACGTTTACATGACCCGTGTTCCCGGTTCTTGCCCACACGTTAGGATTTATCTGTTCTTCATCACTGGTCGTTAGTTTATTTATTGTTACAGTTGTTGAACTATTCTTTACTCCAATCTTCAAGTTTAACAAAATTATTAAATTCCTACCCAAGAGATTGCTTCCAACATCAGGAATGTATAGTAGTTGTCCCATCACTTCTTCGGCATTTCCCCTTATTAGGGTCGGCTCGAAAATGGGCACGAAAATCCTTCACCTTTTACTCCAGAAACCCTGAGATTCTTATTGGTCAATGTAACACCACTAGGTCTAAAACTTAGGGATGACCGTGCCACTCCCGTGTCCACCAAAAACACTGCCTCCTCCCCTTTAGGTCCCACCTTTAGATTTATCAAGGGTTCCCGGTGAGTCTCAGGAGGAAGGGATCCCTGACTCCCCTATTCCTCATCAGAAGTCTTCAATGAAACTGCCTCTTTTTGTCATCCTAGCTTTGGGCATTCCCTTTTAAAATGTCCTGATTTTCCACAGTAATAACATCCTGCCTGCTGCTTCCTTCCCCTCCCATCTGCTCTCTGTCTCTCTTGTCCTCCCCTGTTGTTCTCTGATTCTAACTGTCTCATCGTAATTCCCTCAACTGCTGCAACCATTATTTTAGCGTTCTGTTTTTGTTTCTCGTCTTCTCTTTTCACATATACTTTCTGTGCCTCACATAACAAATCTTCCATCTGTCTTTCACTCCATCCTTCTAATTTCTGTAACTTCTTTTGTATGTCCGGCCATGATTTAGTCGCAAACTGGACCTTTAAGAGTCCCTGTGCTACCGGATCATCGGGATTCATTCCCGAATATTTTCTAATGGCCTCTTTTAGTCTCTGTACAAAGGCTGACGGGGCTTCCTCCTTTTCACGTCTTACTTCAAAGGCGTGAAATAAATTCTGAGATTTAGGTGCTGCTTCTCTAATACCCAAAATAACCAGTTCTCGAAAGTCTCTCATTTCTCCTCGATCATGTACATCCATGCCCTGCCAACAGCAGTCCACATTGGGGAATTTGTTTTCTGCTGGTACTACTCTTTCACCCACCGGATGTCTCTTTTCCCATTCTCTCAGGGCAGCTCTTCTAATCATACCCCTTTCTTCCCCTGAGAATATCGTCCCAAGAATGCTCATCAATTCATCATCAGTGTACAAATTCGGCCCCAAGAATTGGTCCAACTGTTCCGCCAATCCTACGGGGTCTTCAATCAAGCTTTTCATTTCTTTTTTAAAGGATGTAACTTCACTGCTAGTTAGTGGTGCATTGACATATCTGATTTCACTGTTACCAACGGGGACTTCTCTAAGGGGATATATTTGTGTCACTGCCCCGCCTATGTCTGCCTCTGCCCTCCTTTCCACTGCTGATCTAGTCTTAATCGGACTTGGGGGGGGGGGGGGAGGTCTTCCCCCAGACCTTTTTCAAGTTTTTGTAATGGGGTGGTGGGGGGGGTGGGAGGGCGCTGTGGGAGAGGGGGACGACAACGATGGACCATTACTGTCATTATCATAAGGAGAGGGTAAACCTAACAAAGGATCCCAACGGGAAACCTTCGTTTCCTCATCACCTTCTTCTGTCTTTTTCAAAACAAGGATTTTTGGACTCCCTACCCAACAGGCGGCACAGTCAGATTCTTTACGGGAGTATTTTTGTTTCTTATTTACATATAATCTTGACATAGCCAATCTTCGTCTGACCCATATTTTGGCCAAAATATACTTGGAGTTTTAATGCTTTCCTTCGTCCAGACAAAACAGCAGAATTTTATAATTTCTTTTTCATCCTTTCCTCGTGTCTGAGGATTGTACTTCCAATCTCTTAACATTTTTCCTAAAAGACTGTTCGTTGGGATGTGGTCCTCGGATGTCCCTCTCATGTCTCCTTCGAGACTTAAACAACTATTCTTATTTCCCATTTTAATACTCGGCCGTTTGTTTATGTAATTTAATTAACCTTACTGAGGTCTGGTGTCACCTTCTTCCACACCCACTTCAGGGTCCTGACCTTCGCGTGGGGGATTTCCCCTCTTAACAACCGGTCTAAGGCTGGGTAGTTGAATCAGGTAGACACCTTACTCATCAGATTAGTCTGGCCAATTAAATACTTTTTTTTGCCAATTCCCCATGCTTTTCATACGTACCAAGGCAATACTTAAAGGTCAATGTTCTTACCGTGGTCTGTGCACAAGAGTTACCTGGTCGAATCAACGCGCCCCGTCCCGCGGCAATACCTGGCAACCACTACCGTTGCCCATTCCGGTCACTTACCCGACCAAACCTCCCGCTGCGTGTCAGCGCGCCCTGTCCCGCAGCAATTTCTAGCAACCATTATCGTTGCCTATATCCGGGTCTTATGTATAAAACAGTTACGCAACCGAACTCGCTGCTCATCAGTGCGCCCTGTCCCGCAGCAGTTCCCGGATAAACCCCGGATATATCCATTTGGCAGCAACTACTGCTGTCTACCCCGGTCGCCCGGATAAATCTTTTAAGACGTTTCTTACCCGGGTCTTGTGCACACAACAGTTACCCGACCAAACCCGCCGCGTCTGTCCGTCGTGTTTCCAGGGTCTCTTAGTCCGGATCTCACTTGCTCGAGCCGCCGCGGCAATAGGGGAAATTAGAGACCGCCAAAATTGGCGAGGTGCACTTTCTCCATTTTTCCCGAAAATGCCGAGCGACTGGAGCTTGGGATCCCGGACAAGCCACCAAATGTGTAAGAAACAAACTTGATAAAATTTTAGATGAGACCAACAAAACTGGAAACAAGACAATTTATTACGAACTTGCAAGTAAGGGCTTCAACTGCATAAAGCAAATGAAACAAATTAGACTCGGGTTAGTTTACAATTAGACCTTTGAGCTGAGTGAGGTCACCTCTCCAGACTCCATATTACCCAAACTCTCTTACTAGGCGATACAACTGCCCATCTTCGCTCCACCCTTGTTATTTCCCCTTCCCCATGTTGGCAACCTTCCTCTCTGTAAGTGCTGACACAAGGCTAAACTTGTATCTGGATGTTCCTTCTTCACTTTGCTTGTAACATCGTCCATTGTCCATAGGTACATTCCATTCCTGAACATACATTTTAACAATGTCTCTTTTTCATGCCTAGTTTGTGTTTCAGCTATCTCAGCTATTTTGCTGAGACTATTATTTAAAACATTATGATGAAAGAAATTATTTGCTTTAATAATTCTGCACTAAAGCTGGTACTTACTTATATATTTTTCTTGTACCCCTTTCCTGCACATACACTTTCTTGCTTTTCTATTTCTGCAAAAACAACACATTTCCCATTTCTTACACATATAACCACCACACTGAGTTAAAAGGTTGCCCCTCAGGTCCCTTTTAAATCTTTCCCATCTCACCTTAAACATATGGCCTTTATGATTCTATAACGCTCTGTACGGTCACCCCTCAGCCTCCTGTTTTCCAAGGAAAAAAAATCCCAGCCTCTCCTTAGAGGATATTACCCAGCCTTCCAGTCTGGGTAATATCCTTGTAAATCTGTTTTCCACTCTTTGCAGTTTAATAACACCTTTCTCACAACAGGGTGAACATGATGGTATGCAGTCCTCCAAATGCGGCCTCACTAATGTTTTGTACAGCTGTAACATGACGTCCCAATTCCTGGGCTCAGTGCTCTGCCCGATAAAGGCAAGCCTGCCAACTGCCTCCTTCACCACCCTGTGACCCTGCCTACCTGTGGCACCACTTTCAAGGAACTATGTACCTGCCCCCCTTGGTCTCTCTGTTCAACAACACTCCCCAGGGCACTACCATTAACTGTGTAAATCCTGCATGTGCACATTCTCTCTCACTCGCACATGCACACTTCAGCTGTGTGCGCACACTCGCAATCTCTCTCTCTCACATGTACACTCTCTCTCGCAAGTCTCCAATTATTGATGCCCATGTAATTGTTCTCTGACATACTTCTTACACGGATTGGTTCCCTACTCACATTTGTTCATTTTGTGGTGCGCTGAACTGAAACTCCTTTTTAGTGATTCCCTGTCCCTATTCTCCTATTTAGACCTGCTCTGTTCCAATTCTCTAATTTATTGGCACTCCCACTAATTTTCTAATGTAATGGCACTGTGCCAAACCCATCTACTGATGCCCCACCAGTTCTCCCATTTAGTCATTCATCCATTTACTGATGCCCAGCCCAATTCTAATTGGGTGCCCTACTCTAATTCACCCATTTACTGGTGCCAGGCCCCAATTCTCGTCCCACTGTGCACCAGTTCTTCCATTCATATTTTCTTATAACAATTCTCCTATTTAGTGGTCCGCTGCCAGAATTCTCTAATTTTGGCGTGCCCTGCATCAAATCTCCAAATTACTAATCCTGCACAAATCCTCCCTTTAATGATGAACTGCACCAAAATTGGAGGTGTAGTGAACAGCGAAGAGGGTTACCTCAGATTGCAGCTGGATCTTGATCACATGGGCCAGTGGGCTGAGACGTGGCAGATGCAGTTCAATTGAGATGAATGTGAGGTACTGCGTTTTGGGAAAGCAAATTTTAACAGGACTTATACACTTAATGGTAAGGTCCTAGGGAGTGTTGCTAATCAACGAGACCTTCGAGTGCAGGTTCATATCCCCTTGAAAGTGGAGACGCAGGTAGATGGGATAGTGATGAAGGCATTTGGAATGCTTTCCTTTATTAGTCAGAGTATTGAGAACAGGAGTTGGGAGGTCATGTTGCAGCTGTACAGGACATTGGTCAGGCCTCTGTTGGAATTTTGCGTGCAATTCTGGTCTCGGAAAGATGTTGTGAAACTTGAAAGGGTTCAGAAAAGATTTACAAGGATGTTGCAAGGGTTGGAGGATTTGAGCTATAGGGAGAGGTTGAACAGGCTGGGGCTGTTTTCCCTGGAGCGTCAGAGGCTGAGGGGTGACCTTACACAGGTTTATAAAATCATGAGGGTCATGGAAAGGATAAATAGACAAAGTTATTTTCCCTGGGGTTGGATAGTCCACAACTGAAGGGTGTAGGTTTAGGGTGAGAGGGGAAAGATAGGAAAGAGACCTAAGGGACAACTTTTTCACACAGTGGATGGTACATGGATAGAATGAGCTGCCAGAGAAAGTGGTGGAGGCTGGTTCAATTGCAACATTTAAAAGGCATTTGGATGGGTATATGAATAGGAAGTGTTTGGAGGGATATGGGCCCCCTTTCAAGTAATCTGTTCT
This sequence comes from Chiloscyllium punctatum, assembly GCF_047496795.1. Lineage (NCBI taxonomy): Eukaryota > Metazoa > Chordata > Chondrichthyes > Orectolobiformes > Hemiscylliidae > Chiloscyllium > Chiloscyllium punctatum. Next base: position 14,275,079 of record NC_092762.1, on the reverse strand, counting down.
CTCTTTTATCCCGAGGAACTTTTGTTGGGAAACCTGCAACGTGAAGATCCAAAATGTTCAGGCTGAGGAAAGCCGTGGACAAGAACAACCTCCAGAGGGGGATCACGGCCCTGAGGCCTAGTCGACAGGCTGCACCCCGTGGGGGCCCACGTGAGTTGTGTTTATTTACCCAGAGGTTTAATCTCCTCTGGGGACCTTGGGTTTTAGGGGCCTCTGGGTAACTGGCTCCCGTCAGACTGGGTTCCCTGTTGTTTTTAAAACAGATTTGAAGCCTGGGGTTAAAGTAACCAGAGCGCTGGGATTTGACACAAATACATCAATCCCCAGTGACAGTCTGACAGACAGGACACCCCAAGGAGGGAATTAAAACCTTAAATTAGAAACTCTATCCAAAGACTTGTTCTAAAAACAGAATAATGCTACTTGTGGGAGGGGACCTTTCAGTCTCTCTCTGCACCCCCCTCGAAAACCCTCTCCAGCTTCTTTTATTGATTTTTCAAACAAACAAAACCTCCCACACACAACAATGTGACTCGTGGGTATTTGAAGTGGGGAAGATGGAAATATTTTGCAGCACAAGGTGACTCTGTTTGAGACAAAGGGGTAAAAAAAAACACAAGATGCTGACAGAGAGTGTGTGTGTGAGAAGGAGGGAATGATAGAGGGATAAGATGTGTCTTTGTAACTGGGCTGGGAAAGGAAGACAGAATCTGGGGGAGGGGGGAGAGAACAGGGCTCTCCAATATCCCATCATCGCCCAGCTCCAATCACTTCTAGAAAGTGCCATCTACAAAATCAAATCCTGGGATGGAGGAGGTGATTCTTTAAACAAGATTCCCAAAAAAATCCACAACCTCCTGTTGGATGTAAAGTGGGATTTGAGCACGTTCTGGAGCACGAAGGGGACAACCCTGTGGGATCGCACTGTGCATCAATAGCCCACCCTATGACTTGTCGTCATTTTAATGTGGAGAGGTGTGGAGGACAGGATGTGGGATTCCAGGCAGGGAGAGACAGACAGAGAGAGACTCATGATCAGAAACTGGATTTGGAAATTGATGGCATTTATGGGATCTTGCTGTGTGAAAATTACAGTGGGAGCATTATGCTTGTGGAGAGCTTGTTGCTGGAGGGATGGGAGTTGTTCTTGCAGGAGGTAAAGAAGAGGAAATACCCCAGTTATGCCACTCCCCAGCTGCCTGTGGGATCTTGCTGTGCACCCCTCAGCCTGTGGGTTGCCCCTTAGACATCACAGGAGCCTGTCTACAGGGCCTGGGCTCTGTTTGCTGATGGTCTGATAGTGGATGTATCATCCCTCCTTTCCCCAGCCCAGAACCCCCCCCCCCACCTCTCCTCACCCTCCCCCCACAATGTGATAGTGACGGGGCTAATGTCTACAGGACAGGGCGGGGAGATGGGAATATACTTTAAATGGGAGGGTGGGAGGGGAGGGCATTTCAATCAGAACGTATGGGGAATGGAGAGAGAGAGAGAGAGAGAGACCAATCCATTCTCGAGAGCAGGAGGAAGCTGAGCGGAGAGATGGAGAGGGGGATCGGGACAGGGAGAGAGAGGTGGGGAGAAGAGAGAGAATGAGAGAGGGAAACAGATGGAAGGAGTGAAGGAGAAAGAGAGACAGTGTGAGGGAAGGAGGGAGAGAGGGAGAGAAGCAGCTGGAGGGGGCAGGTTAGACACGGAGGGAGGGACAAGATCCAGGCTCTGAGACTGACTACCTTCCATCGAGTCACTGCACCGAGTCTCAGAATAAAAACCCTTGGGATGGGATGGGGGTGGGGGGTCAGTCAGACAGCATTTACCCCCTGGGTCCCAGTGAAATGTGTTCCCATTCTCTGGGTTTAAAACCAAGGGGAAGTGCTGATAAAATGGGGAGCTTTGGGAAGTCACTCAGAGATGGGATTTTGTTTGTTTTTCTTGTTTTTTGATTCAAAAGATCTTGGCTTTGATTTAATCAACTTCCATCTCCCTGTCTCCCTCCTTCACACCGCCAACCCTGGGATTTTCTCTCTCTGTGTCTGTCCCCGTTTCTCTGTCCCTAATCTTGTTTGTCTTCTCTCCTCACCTCGGTCTCTGTCCCTCTGTCCCACCCCCCTCTCTCTCTCTCTCTCTCTCTCTCTCTCTCTCTCTACCTGTCTCTATGCCCCCACCCCTCCCCTCCCTCCCTGTCCCTGAGGGTGATTTGGACTCAGTATCAAGTGGTGCTGCACATGTCATTAACACAGCGGGATCTTGCTGTTCCCTGGGTCTCCTTTTGTTGTCCAAACTATGGGGATGGGGTGGGGCAAGGGGAAGCCTGGGGACTGAGATCTTGCTGTGCATGAAGACACACACTGCCAAATGGCAGATCAGTCTTTGCACACACTCCCCGTGCCCCCCCCCCACCCCCTCCATCCCAGGGCCAGGACAGAGTGAGGGGTGGGGGTGGTGAGGGAGGGTGGGGAATTGTACACAATGGAGACACAGTGGGGGCTTTTATACAGACATGGGGGTATGGATAGAGGGGACAGTTTGGGGTAGGGGGTAAATGAAGGTGCACAGGTAGGATGCAATTCGATCGGGAAAGGAGGGGAAAGTGGGTGGGGCTGGAAAATTCAGAGGTGGGTGGGAAATTGAGTGTGGGGTCACAAATTAGCCAGGGTCGGGGTGTTACAGGGGAATGTGGCAGGAGGAATAGAATATTGGGGAAGGGCCCAATATTTGGGTGAGGGGGTAATGGGCTAGAGATCCCAGGGAGGTGTTGGGGAAGAGACTGAACATCGGGAGGAGGGGAGGGGGAATTGTGGGCAGGAACATAATTGAGGTGAGGGGAAAGGGCACATTTGGGAGGGGCAGTGACAATGATTGAGGGAGTTTACATAAAGTCCCTGTCTCAATGGGTGGGGGTGGAGAGGAGGCCTGGGCTCTTGCTGTGCAGTGAGGCAGTCCCTCCACAGGTCAGTAAGTGTCTGCACGTGCTCACTGTGTTCCCCCCCCCCCCACCATAAAGGGATTGGTGGGGGAGGGGGGATTATCATAATGGGGGGAGGGGCAGTTTGAGTAATGCTGCACAGAGGGAGCGAGAGGGGGGGGGTGTGTGAGACCGGGAGGCACATTTTTCGGGGGAGGCAAAATATATGAGGGAAGAGCAAATTGGGGTGGGGGAATTTTTGTCTCCTGGCTTTGAGACCATCAAGAGTTGGGAAACTCATTGGACTTGACAAATTAAGCTATGACATGGATTATCCAATGGGATAGCTGATGCCCTGAATTCAGCACCTAGCACCCATCCTTTCACCTTGTACATTGTCCCACTCTCTGCCGTACAGGATGTTCCCTTGGAGACTAACCAGCCCTTGGATTCAGAGATCTCCCCTTGCAGATGTGGAAATGATGATTACTTTAAAATGTACTCATGGAATGAAAGCTTTAACTGTCAGGCACGTGATAGTGTCTCTGTGCATCTGCGGCCCCTGTTCTTCCAGGTGCTGGAGGTGATGGATGTGTGAGATGCTGGTAAAAAGAGCCCTGCCCTGTTCCTGGTTTTTATCTTGTAGGTGGTGTTCATTGCTGGCCGTGGTGTCATTGGTGCAGAGAGTGTGTGCTGAATGGTCAGTGGGGAAATTATGACAATCTGCTGTTTGTCCTGGACAATGTGAAGCTTTGGGAATGTTGCACTCAGTGTTGCATGTGAGCTGCACTCAGCCAGTTACTTACAGAGAATTCAATCCCACCCCTGCGAGATGCTTTCTGGATGGTGGGGATGGATTGCAGAGGCAGGCAGGGAGGTCATTGTCACAGTAAGCAGGGTGTCTGACATTCTCCTGTGGCCACAGCACCTGTACGGCTGGAACAGGTCATTTCCTCGTCAATGATTGGTTCGGGTTGTGGATAATAATGCCGTCAGTGATGGCAAAGTCATCAAACGTCAATGGGAGATTCTCAGGTTTTGAGATGGCCATTTCCTGGTGCTCATGGGATACGAATGTTACTTGTCAATGATCAGTTCAAGCCAGATGTTATCGCACTCTGTATGGACACAGATCTCTCTGTTATCTCAAGAGTAGTAAATGGTGCTGAACATTGTGTATTCACAGGCAAACCTCACTAATTTTGAAATAATGACGGAGGGACCAGCATTGATGAGGCGCCTGCAGATTTTAGGACCAAGGTACACCTGTGAAGAATTCCTGCAGAGATGTACAACGGCTGAGATGACTGACCTCCCACAGCCAGAACCAGCTTCACCTGTCCTCAGGATGAGACAAAAGAGTCATCATCTTATTGACTCCAGTTTTTCGAGAGCTTGTTATTGTCATATGTGTTCATAATATTTTTGTTTAAGAGATTAACAATTTTTTTGCACCATTAAAATACAACTGTGTAAACAGTTGCAGCTAATTGAGGAACAGATATTCAGTCCTTCTCTCAATGCAAGTTATCCAATCCTGAGTTTGGTGAAAAATAGAATTAACATGTTGACACACACACAATACAGTTGGACAATGCAAGATATTCCCGGTAAAACTGGCAATTGAATTAATGAGTATTCTGCTGTTCGTGCTGAACACTTACTACAATACTGCATTTACAGTGAGCTGTGAAAAGCAAGAACTCTGGGCCAGAAAATATCATTCCAGCAGTAACCCCCACTCAGTCCAATTCAACAATGACACATCCTCCCAGCAACATGAGGCCACAGCAATCCGAGGGTCCCAGCCTGAGCTTCGTCATCCCCATTCAGTACAATTCCATGATCAGTAATACCTTCACTTAGAGGGATTCCTGGAGATCTGGATCAGTAGTACACAACATTCTCGGAATGCCATGGTGAGTAACTGATCTCCTGATGTTCCCAAAGCCTGTCCACTACCTACAAGACACAAATCAGGAGTGTAATGGAATATTCTCTACTTGCCTGGATGGGTGCAGCCCCAACAATTGTCAAGAAACTTGACACCAGCCAGGACAATTCAGGCCATAGGATTGGCATTGCATCCACAAGCATCGTCTCCCTCCCCCACCGATGCTCAGTAGCTGCAACAGTAGTTGTGCAACATCTACAAGATGCACTGCAGAAATTCAACAAAGATCCTCAGACAGAAACCTTCCAAACCCACGACCAGTTCCATCCAGAAGGACAAGGGCATCATATATATGGGAACTCGAAAAGCTTCAGGTTCCACTCTCAACCACTCACCATTCTGACGGAGAAGTATATCACCATTCCTTCACTGTTGCTGGGTCAAAATCCTGGAATTCCCTCCCTAATGGCATTGTGGGTCAGCCCATAGGAGGTGGGCTGCAGTGGTTCAAGAAGGCAGCTCACCACCATCTTCTCAAGGGCAACTAGGGATGGACAATAAATTCTGACCAGCCACTGATGCTCACATCCTACACCAATGAACAAATAGAATCATAGCCATAGATTCCTACAGCGCAAAGACTGGCCCTTTGGCCCAAACTTGTCCATGCTGACCAAATGTCCATCCATGCTAACAGCATCTCACTGCACTTGGCCTATATCCTCTTAATCCATTCCTATCCATGTATTTATCCAAATACCTTTTAACTCTTAATGTAAACAGCTCAACCACTTCCACTGGCAGCTTGTTCTGTATGTATACCGCAAGCCGAGTGACCCAGAAGTGACCCTGCACCGCTCTCTGACCCCGCAGTGGCCCTGCACCGCTCTCTGACCCCGCAGTGACCCTGCACAGCCATGTGACCCAGCACTGACCCTACACAGCCGTGTGACCCAGCAGTGACCCTGCACAGCCGTGTGACCCAGCAGTGACCCTTCATCACTGTCTGACCCCGCTGTGACCCTGCACAGCCGAGTGACCCAGCACTGACCTTGCACTGCTCTCTGACCCAGCAGTGACCCTCCCCGCTGAAAGTCTGTGCTTTTTGGTTTCAAGCTCTGAACATGGAGTTCAGTCTCAGAATAACAGTGACATTCACAGCTGTGGGGAAAACTCACAGCAGGGTGTGGGATAAAGGTAAATTAATGTTACTTCTGCAATTCTGCAATTCCATTTTACAAAGTAAAATGGACTCACACCAGTGTGTCATTGTTTTAGCCACGAGCTGAGTCAACAAGAATGGAAACGATGTGGAGGAAATCTATAATTGTTTTTGTATTAGCTAAAATTGTATGCCAGAATGAAATGTGACTGCAAAACAATGGTAGATATTACGGGCAAGTAAGGGGATGAAGTTAATCTAGATACGCCTGTACAAACAGTAGGTATAAACAACTGTTTCCCACTTTTACAGAGACAGAGGAACAAACCCCAATTAAAAGGGTCATAGGGATCAGAACGGCCTCGGGAAAGGCACAGATGAAGGGGGTAGGTAATGATGAAGAAAGAATATGCCTATCAATGACCTACAGCGGGATGAGGTCAAACGGCCTTGTGAGGCCAGAAATAAGCATTTTGTCACAGACAAGGCCGGATAAGGCAAGCGATAAACAGGGGTAATGGGGGCCGGTCTTAGGGAAGTGGAAGATGTAAACAGGGGAGGAGCAATGTAAAACAAAAGAAATCAAATTATATAAATATTGTGCATGAATTGAATTTGGTGTGTATGTCCTCTGCCTTATAGACACTGGACATCACACCCATTTGCAAGTGTAAAATAAATGACACTACGAATTCAGATTTTGTCTCGGACTGAAATTATTGAAGTGAGTGGGTTCTATTTCCCAGAATTGGGGACCTGTCCGGGACATTCTTCCATCGCCGGGGAGAGTGGCTGGCCTTGGACACTGGGAAGACGCGTCCCGTTCCCGATTGAGGAGCGGTCTCGTGTCCCGGTTTGGTCCGCTCCCTTGGGCGACTGGTACGAATCCCAAAAGAGAGACATCTAAATCAGACAGGGATAGGAGCTCAATAGAAAATACGGCACAAAGGGGCCAAGCAACTCTGTGCACAGACCAAGGTAATAACATTGACTTTTAAGTATTGCCTTGGTGGCTGGGATTGAGTTTTAGTAGTTAATAAGGGACTAACGAAGGAACTCAATATGGGTTGTGCCGTGGGTAAGGAAAAAGCCTCCGGGAAAACAAAAGAAGGAAAAGGCAATGGAATTGGAGGCGGGGTCCCTTACAACATACCTCCAGAAAGTCCTTTGGGGAGGATGTTGTGGAATTGGCAAAATAATACTTGTACAAGGGAAAAAGATGATTAAATATTGTTGCTTTGTATGGACTAAGGAATCCATTCTTCGTCCCGCCTCTTCTGGCCAAAATACAGGTCGGACAAAGACTGAGTTTGTAAATATCTGAATTTATTTGTAAATGGTGAGAGAGAGAGAGAGAATGAAAAGAGCTATACAGCTGGTAGAAAGTTTAACCCTTTGTGATTTGGTTTGAATGCACATTTGTATGTTGGTGATTGAATGTTTGCGCTTTAGTCCCTGGAGCTTGAGTTCCAGCACTGTTTTGAATCTGATCTTTATTATGGAAACTTAATATGATTTCTTTAAAGGTTAAGGATTCTATAGAGATTATGAAAAAAAAATAATGATAACTCCTGTTCTTCTTACAGGTCATGACTGCCTTACAATCAGTTTTCTAACTAATCTCTTTTATCTTTACATAAAAGCTATTTATGGAGGACAGTTGAAGTTTCAGTTCAACATTAGATTGTAGTAAAAACAAAATTCTATGGTTCATATCTGTGACCTTGGATTCGGCCATTGTTCATGCATTAGAAGTTTTTTTTTAACTTGAATAGACAAATTCTTTTAAGGCAGCTCTGATTATTTCACGACCTATACTATTGTAATTGAGCAATGATTGGTCAGGACTACTTAAGAAAACTAATTTTGGATTTAAATTAAGGGACTAAATCTGGGTGATTACAGTGGATTTCAAAATTGAGAACTTTATGCATATTACATTTTAAATATTAAATACTGAATAAATGAACGTAAATATATAAATATATTTACAAGTTTGGAACAGGCTTTAAAGTTCGTCAAGCATGAATTGATGAATTGGTGTTTGAAGTTATGGGGAGCTAGAAATATTGCAATATTTCTTTAAAAAAGAAAAAGGGGAAGAACGTAATGACTTATCCCCTTCGGGAGGTACCAATGGGGACAAAGAGATTGGGTTTGTAAGTGCCCCCCTCAGCAGTAGGGAGGTCAGAACATTTAAAAACGAAATGAAGGTCCTGGTTGAGGATCCAGTAGGGTTGTCTGAACAAATTGATCAATTTTTGGGGCCCAGTCTGTATACCTGGGCTGAGTTAATGTCTATTTTGAATATACTATTTACTGGGGAGGAAAGGGGACTTATACGGGGAGCAAGCATTAAAATATGGGACAGGGAACACCCCATTGGAGATGGGGATGCTGGACAGGGAGAGGTGAAGTTTCCCCTCAGAGATCCCCAGTGGGAAGATCAAAACCCGGAGCATTAAGAAGAAATGAGGGAATTGAAAGTCCTGGTTCTAAAAGGAATAAGAGAGGCAGTTCCGAAGTCACAGAATTTGACTAAAGCCTTTGAAGTTAGACAGGAGAAAGATGAGACTCTTTCAGCTTTCTTGCAGAGATTAAGGGACTCAATATGGAAATATTCTGGAATGAACCCTGAGGACCCAGTGGCACAGGGTCTTTTGAAAGTACATTTTGTGACAAAGGCGTGGCCAGACATACAGAGAAAGATACAGAAGATAGAAGGTGGAGTGAAAAGCCATTAGATGAATTGTTAAGAGAGGCACAGAAAGTGTTTGTAAAGAGAGAGGATGAGAGACAAAAACAGAAGGTGAAAATGATGGTAGCTGCGGTTGATGAGGAAGTTAAGAAAAGAATGGAACCAATATTGGGCAACTGGAGCGGGGGGTGGCAGCATGTAGGACAGAGAGGGAGAGGGAGAGGACAAGGGGGAGCATTTGATAGAGGGTTCGAGTGACAGGGGCAGAGAGGGAGGTCTCCACAGGCAGGATGCTATTATTGTGGAAAGATAGGACATTTTAAGCGGGACTGTCCTGATCTACAAAGGGAAGAGAGGGCAATTCCACTTATGAATTTTGATGAAGAATAGGGTTGTCAGGGGTTCCTGCCCTCGGGAGCCCATCGGGAACCCTTGATAAACCTGAAGGTGGGACCCTGTAGGGAAGAGGTCGTCTTCCTAGTAGATACGGGGGCAGCATGGTCATCACTGAATTTTAAACCAAAGAAAGTAGGAATGTCGACACGGTCAATTACTGTTTCCGGGGTTAAAGGGGAAGGATTTACTGTTCCAGTATTTGAACCTATGATGATAGAAGGTCCGAAGGATAGAGTCACATGGGAACTGCTGTATATCCCTGATATAGGAAGTCACTTACTAGGGAGAGACTTAATTATCCTCTCCGGACTGGAGATTGGCATTCAGGAAAAAGAATTAGTTGTACAAATAGCAATGTTGACAGAGGATGTGGAGAAAGAGATAGACCCTGTTGTATGGGCTAGAGAAGGGAATCGTGAAAAATTACAGATCCGTCCCCTAGAAATATGTTTAAAAAGGAAAGGGGACATTGTCTGTGAGCGACAATATCCCATTTCCATTGAAGGTAAACGAGGACTGCAGCCAGTAATTGAAGGACTGATTAGAGATGGACTGTTGGAGCCATGTATGTCTCCTTATAATACCCCAATCCTATCAGTGCGCAAATCCGATGGAACTTATCGATTGGTGCAGGATTTGAGAACATTAAATCGAATAGTACAGATCAGGCACCCAGTGGTGCCAAACCCCTATACCTTATTAAGTAAGATCCCTCATGACCACAAATGGTTTAGTGTGATAGATTTAAAGGATGCCTTTTGGGCTTGTCCCTTGGCGGAGGAAAGGAGGAATTTGTTTGCCTTTGATGGGAAGACACCAAGACAGGACGGAAACAGCAATACCGGTCGGCCGTGCTCCCCAGGGGTTTACGGTCTCCCCGAGTTTATTTAGACAGATGTTAGAACAAATATTGGAGAAATTTAGCAGCCCCAAGGGGACTACCCTGTTGCAGGATGTAGACGACCTCTTAGTAACAGGAAAAAGAAGAGAAAGAGTAGTAGAAGCCACGAACAAATTATTGAATTTCCTGGGTCAGCAGGGACTGCGAGTATCTAAAAACAAACTACAATATGTGGAGCAAGAACTGAAATACTTGGGACATTTAGTTAGTGAGGGAAAGCGAAAGATAAGCCCGGAACGGATAGAGGGAATAGTGGGGATGCCACTGTCCAGGACTAAACGGGAGTTCCGTACATTTTTGGGTCTAACGGGATATTGCAGATTGTGGATTGATTCCTATGCTCAGAAGACTAAGAAATTATATCTCAAACTATTAGAGAGGGAACCAAAATGTCTAAGTTGGGATGATGAGGAAAAAGAACGAGTTGAGGAACTCAAAAGAGATCTGATCCATGCCCCCGTGTCAGCCTTACCTTCTCTCGATAAACCTTTCCACCTCTTTGCTACCGTAGATAAGGGAGCGGCTTTGGGAGTAATGACCCAGAGGTGGGGAGGAATGAAACAGCCAGTAGCATATCTTTCGAAGCTACTGGATCCTGTATCCCGGGGGCGGCCTGAGTGTGTGCAGGCTGTGGCTGCCTCTGCACTGTTGGTGGAGGAAAGCAGGAAGCTTACATTTGGGGGAGTCCTAATAGTAAGTACCCCACACCAAGTGAGAACGATCCTGAACCAAAAAGATGGGCGATGGTTGGCAGACTCGCGGATTCTGAAATATGAGGCAATATTAATAGAAAAGGATGATCTAGTGTTGGTCACTGACAATTGATTAAATCCAGCTGACTTTCTTTGGAAAGGGGAAGGAGACTCTACTCAGAATCCAGGGCACGTTTGCCTTGACATTATAGAATACAAAACTAAGGTCTGCATGGACCTGAGAGATGTTCCACTTCATGCAAGAGCCCGACTTTTTATAGACGGATCATCCCGGGTGACTGAAGGGAAAAGGCAGAATGGGTATGCAGTCGTGGATGGGACAAAAGGTAGTGTGGTGGAGGCAAGAAGGTTGCCAAATGGGTGGTCAGCTCAGACCTGCGAACTCTATGCATTGGAAAGAGCCCTTAGGGCGTTAGAAAATAAAGAGGGAACAGTATACACTGACTCTAAATATGTATTTGGTGTTGGCACTTTCGGAAAGATATGGCAGGAAAGAGGACTGATCAATAGCCGAAGGAAGGAATTAGTACATGAGGAGTTGATTAAACGGGTCTTGGAGTTCCTATTACTCCCCCGAGAAATAGCGGTAGTGCATGCAAATGGTCATCAGAAAGGAAATGAACCTGAAGTTAGGGGAAATAGATTAGCCGATGAAGTGGCTCAGTAAGCAGCCCTGAACCCACAAGAAGTGGTGATTCATTCCCTAATTCCTACTGTCCCAGGTCCTCGGGAAGCTCCTATATTTACTGAAAGAGAGGAAAAAGAATTGAGAGATTGAGGGGCTGTAAAACAGCAGAAGGGCATTGGAGGTTACCTGATGGAAGGGAAATGTTAAACAAAATGATGATGTTGGAGATTATGGCTGTCCTTCATCGAGGCAGCCATTGGGGAGTACAAGCAATGTGTGATTTAGATTAGATTAGATTACTTACAGTGTGGAAACAGGCCCTTCGGTCCAACAAGTCCACACCGCCCCGCCGAAGCACAACCTACCCATACCCCTACATCTACCCCTTACCTAACACTACGGGCAATTTAGCATGGCCAATTCACCTGACCTTCACATCTTTGGAGTGTGGGAGGAAACCGGAGCACCCGGAGGAAACCCACGCAGACACGGGGAGAATGTGCAAACTCCACACAGACAGTTGAACCCGGGTCTCTGGCGCTGTGAGGCAGGGAATATGGATGTAAAGGAATATATACAATTGCTAAACAAATATGTGAGGGATGTATAATATGCAGAAAGGTAAATAAGAAAGTCTTGAGAAAACAGACCCCAGGAGGAAGAGACCCGGGATTGAGATCCTTCCAGAGTATGCATGTAGATTATACTGAACTACCCAGAGTAGGAAGACTAAAATATATGTTGGTCATAGTAGATCATCTATCTGGTTGGGTTGAAGCATACTCCCGAGCTACTGCCACTGCGAGTGGGGTGTCTAAAACAATATTAGAGCATGTAATTCCCCGATATGGGCTAGTGAACCATATAGATTCTGACCAAGGAACTTATTTTACCTCTAAAGTGTTACAGGGGGTAATGAAAGTGTTGGGAATTTCCTGGGAGCTCCATCCTCCATGGCACCCGCCATCATCGGGAAGGGTTGAGAGAATGAACCAAACACTCAAATGACAGCTCTCCAAATTGATAATAGAAACCAGACTGCCTTGGACCAAATGTTTACCTATAGCTCTCTTGTGAGTACGAACAGCCCCAAGGAAAGATTTGGGACTATCCCCCTATGAAATCTTATTTGGATTACCTTACCTGGGAAAGAATGGAGAATTGCCAATTCCTGAAACTAAAGACTTGTTTTTAAAGAAGTATATACTGGGCTTGTCCTCCTCTTTGTCTTTCTTCAGGAAACAGGGTTTATTGGCACAGACTCCACCCCTTCAATTCACCGTTCATCCCATCCGGCCGGGAGATTGGATCTTAGTAAAATCATGGACAGAGACTAAATTGCAACCGGACTGGGAAGGGCCGTACCAGGCTCTTTTGACGACCGAAACGGCAATAAGGATGGTAGGGAAAGGCTGGACTCACTACACTCGGATCAAAGGGCCAGTGGACTCTCCAGTTAGGGAAGAAGTCTGGACATTCGGATCAACGGAAGACCCGCTGAAACTCAGACTGAAGAGACTTTGAGTAACTGATTATACAGTGGTGACGCGAGCGTGGGATTATTTCTGTAAGATTGTATATTAAGTTGTTTTGTGCTTCACCATCATGTTTAGAATGCTGGAGATGCTTAGAGTTATGATGCTAGCTCTCTTAGTATTGGGATGTTGTCAAATATCATTTTCATATGTATTATTAACAGTTCCTCAGTCTGATAATCCACAAGTAATAGACGCTGATGCATGCAGTTTAGTAAATTGTGGGGATGCAGATAATCAGAGAGGACCACAGCTCAGAGTTACATCTTAAGTTCCATTGGAATGGCTTTGGGGATGGTACTTGGTATAATGGTCTCGTCACAGTACATGGGGCCCCCTTCCAATTAGCTCGCGATTGTCCCGATAAAAAGTGTAACCCAATATACTTAACGATGAAGAAAATCACATGGCACAGAGCAATTCTGGGGGTGGCGGGGGGGGGGGGGTAGAGGGGTCACCTATGAGATACAATTAAGTGAAACATTTGGGATAGAAATGAAAGCAAATGGGAAGGATTTCTTCGGCTGTTGTTTTTGAATTAGTGTAGGACAGGGAAAACGGGCAGAACTACTGGGTAACCCCTCCCAATGACCCTAAAGGAGTAAAAATTACATAGGGAAAGGACTTAAAACAGACCATCAAAATAGAAACTGTGTACGGGGATGCAAATGCCTGGGTTGATTGGGTAAAGTATACTGTAAAAAGTCTGAACAAGAGCAATTGTTATGCATGTGCCTCCGGTCGGCCAGTGGCCCAGGTGGTTCCCTTTCTGCTCGGGTGTAAGGGGGACAGGAAGGGCATGAAATGTATGATAGCCCTGTACCAGGATAAGACTGCATGGAATGATAGGAATTGTACCTCCCTATCTCTGATGTTCCCTCCCTTGGAGAAGAAAGACTCATAACCCCCCCCCCCCCCCCACGTTTCCAGCCGCAGTCGGAAATCACACGTTGTGTGTGCGTAGACGAGGTACAAATCGGTCTGGAGACTTGGGGGGAGCTGAAATTATGTACAGAGATTAAGGATGTCACCGAAACGGACAAGGGAGGGAACTACTCAGCACTGAAGGTTCCCCGAGCGGATCTGTGGTGGGACTGTGGAGGCAAAATATAGAGACCCACCCTCCCTCCGGATTGGAGAGGGATATGTGCAATTGTACAATTGGCAATTCCATTTAACCTGGCATTTGAGAAGGAAAAGATAGTAGGGAAAAAGGGAAGGGGTAAGAGATTACTGTTAGACTGTTCTTTCGATGACAGGATTTATCTCGATTTTATAGGAGACCCTGGGGGGGGGGGGTACCTGATGAGTTCAAGGCTCGTAACCAGATTGCAGCAGGCTTTGAGTCAGCTCTCTTCTGGTGGGTAACAATTAATAAAAATATAGATTGGATAAATTACATTTTCTATAACCAACAGTGATTTATAAATTATACAAGAGATGCGGTTAAAGGAATATCAGACCAGCTTGATGCGACAAGTAGGATGGCTTGGGAAAACAGAATGGCCCTTGATATGATTCTAGCGGGAAAAGGGTGTGTGTGTGTGATGTTAGGAGGAAACTGGTGTACCTTTATTCCTAATAACACTGCACCTGATGGTTCAATCACTCGGGCCTTAAGGGGATTGACTACCTTAGCAGAGGAACTGGCTGAGAATTCAGGAGTAGACACACCTCTCACAGGATGGCTTGAATCATGGTTTGGAAAATGGAAGGGGGTGGTGGTTTCCATCCTTACTTCCCTGATAGTAGCAGCCGGGGTATTGGTAGCCACTGGCTGTTGTATCATACCCTGTATACGAGGACTCACCCAAAGACTGATCGAGACAGCCTTAATGAAACAGATGCCCCTAAAAGGGAATCAGGCAGAGGAACTTTATCGACTAAATAATGAGGGGATGAGTGAGACCAAGATGGATGAAATCTCCGGAATGATGCTTGCGAATTTCGAGGGGGGTGCTTAAAACCAAAATTGCAGAAGATAACAAATGGTAATTAACGAAAAAGGGGAAATTGTGGAATGTGGGAAAACTAAGATACTTCTGCAATTCTAATTACTTAGACAAAGTAAATGAACTCACACCAGTGTGTAATTGCTTTAGCCAAGAGCTGAGTCAACAAGAATGGAAACGATGTTGAGGAAATACATAATTGTTTTTGTATTAGCTAAAATTGTATGTCAGAATGAAACGTGACTGCAAAACAATGGTAGATATTACAGGCGGATAGATAAGATGTTGTGAGGGGAGGAAGTTAATCTAGATACGCCTGTACAAACAGTAGGTCTAAACATCTGTTTCCCACTTTTACAGAGACACAGGAACAAACCCCAATTAAAAGGGTCATAAGGATCAGGGGAAGGTACAGATGGAGGGAGTAGATAATGGTGAAGAAAGAATGTGCCTAACAATGACCTACAGCGGGATGACGTCAAACGGCCTTGTGAGGCCAGAAATAAGCATTTTGTCACAGACAAGGCCGGATAAGGCAAGAGATAAACCGGGGTAATGGGGGCCGGTGTTAGGGAAGTGGAGGATGTAAACAGGGGAGGAGCAAAACAAAAGAAACTATATAAATGTTGTGTATGAATTGAATTTGGGGTGTGCATGTCCCTTGCCTTATAGACACTGGACATCACACCCTCTTGCAAGAGTAAAATAAAGGACACGACTGATTGAGATTTTGTCTCGGACTGAAATTATTGAAGTGTGTGAGCTTTGTTTCTCATAGTTCCAGACCCGAACCCCTAGATTAATCCGCCGTGGCCCACACTCTCAGGCACTGTGTTCCAGACACTAACCCCTGGATTAATCCTGCCTAGCCCACACTCTAAGGCACTGTGTTCCAGACCCTAACCCCTGGATTAATCTGGCCTAGCCCACACTCTCAGACACTGTGTTCCAGACACTAACCCCTGGATTAATCCGGCCTATCCCACACTCTCAGGCACTGTGATCCAGACCCTAACCCCTGGATTAATCCGGCCTAGCCCACACTCTCAGGCACTGTGTTCCAGACCCTAACCACTGGACTAATCCGGCCTAGCCCACACTCTCAGGCACTGTGTTTCAGACCCTAACCCCTGGATTAATCCGGCCTAGCCCACACTCTCAGGCACTGTGTTCCAGACCCTAACCCCTGGATTAATCCGGCCTAGCCCACACTCTCAGACACTGTTTTCCAGACCCTAACCACTGGATTAATCCAGCCTATCCCACACTCTCAGACACTGTATTCCGACACTAAACCCTGGATTAATCCAACCTATCACTCTCTCTCAGGCACTGTCTTCTCGACCCTAACTATTGGATTAATCCGGCACACCCACACTCACAGACATTGCATTCCAGAACCTACGTCCTGTATTAATCCGGTCTATCCCACGCTCTCAGACACTATGTTTCAGACCCTAACCCCTGGATTATTCCGGCTAGCCCCACACTATCAAGCACTGTGTTCCAGACTCTAACCCCTGGAGTAATCCGGCCTATCCCACACTCTCAGGCACTTTGTTCCAGACCCTAACCACTGGATTAATCTAGTCTATCCCACACTCTCAGGCACTCTGTTCCAGACACTAACCCCTGGATTAATCCGGCCTATTCCACTCTCTCAGGCACTGTGTTCCACACACTAACCCCTGGAGTAATCAGATCTATCCCACATTCTCAGGCACTGTATTCCAGACACTAAACCGTGGATTAATCCATCCTCCCCCTACACTCTCAAATGCTGTGTTCCAGTCCTTAACAACTGGATTAATCCGGCCTATCCCTCACGCTTAGACATTCTGTTCCAGACCCTAACCCCTGGATTAATCCGGCCTAGCCCACACTCTCAGACACTGTGTTCCATTCCCTAACCACTGAACCACTGGATTAATCCGGCCTAGCCCACACTCTCAGGCACTGTGTTTCAGACCCTAACCCCTGGATTAATCCGGCCTAACCCACACTCTCAGGCACTGTGTTCCAGACCCTAACCCCTGGATTAATCCGGCCTAGCCCACACTCTCAGACACTGTTTTCCAGACCCTAACCACTGGATTAATCCAGCCTATCCCACACTCTCAGACACTGTATTCCGACACTAAACGCTGGATTAATCCAACCTATCACTCTCTCTCAGGCACTGTCTTCTCGACCCTAACTATTGGTTTAATCCGGCACACCCATACTCACAGACACTGCATTCCAGAACCTACGTCCTGGATTAATCCGGCCTATCCCACGCTCTCAGACACTTTGTTTCAGACCCTAACCCCTGGATTATTCCGGCTAGCCCCACACTATCAAGCACTGTGTTCCAGACTCTAACCCCTGGAGTAATCCGGCCTATCCCACACTCTCAGGCACTTTGTTCCAGACCCTAACCGCTGGATTAATCTGGTCTATCCCACACTCTCAGGCACTCTGTTCCAGACACTAACCCCTGGATTAATCCGACCTATTCCACTCTCTCAGGCACTGTGTTCCACACACTAACCCCTGGAGTAATCAGATCTATCCCACATTCTCAGGCACTGTATTCCAGACACTAACCCCTGGATTAATCCATCCTCCACCTACACTCTCAAATGCTGTGTTCCAGTCCTTAACAACTGGATTAATCCGGCCTATCCCTCACGCTTAGATATTCTGTTCCAGACCCTAACCCCTGGATTGACCCGGTGTCCCCACACTCTCAGGCACTGTATTCCAGACACCAACCACGGGATTAATCCGACCTATTCCAATCTCTCAAACACTGTGTTGCAGACCCGAACTCCTGGATTAATCCAGCCTATCCATGAACTCAGACAATGTATTCCAGACCCTAACCCCTGGATTTACCCAACCACCCAAACTCTCTGACACTGTGTTTCAGACCTAAACCCCTGGATTAATCCGGCCTATCCCACACTCGCAGACATTATGTTCCAGACCCTAACCCTTGGATTGAATCTGCCTTCCCCACACTCTCCGGCACTTTGTTCCAGTCTCGAACCCCTTGATTAATCCGACCAATCCCACACTCTCAGACATTGTGTTCCAGAATGTAACCCCTGGATTGACGGGGCCTATCCCACACTCCCAGACACTGTATTCCAGACACTAACCCCTGGATTAATCCAGCCAATCCCACTCTCTCAGACAATGTATTCCAGACACTAACCCCTCGATTAATCGGGCCTATTCCAAACATTCTCGGACACTGTGTTCTAGACCCTAACCAGTGGATTGACCCGCCCTCCCCACACTCTCAGACACTATTCCATACCCTAACCCCTGGATTAATCCGGCCTATCCCACACTCTCAGACACTGTGTTCCAGACCCTAACCCCTGGATTAATCCAGCCTATCCCACACTCTCAGGCACTGTGTTCCAGACCCTAACCCCTGGATTAATCCGAACAATCCCACATTCTCAGACATTGTGTTCCAGAATGTAACCCGTGGATAGACCGGGCCGATCCTACACTCTCAGACACTGTGTTCCAGACCCTAAACCCTGGATTAATCCGGCCTATCCCATAAACTCAAACACTATGTTCCAGACCCGAACTCCTGGATTAACCCGGCACATCCCACACTCTCAGACACTATGTTCCAGACACTAACCCCTGCATTAATCCGACCACTCCCACACCCTCAAGCACTATGTTCCAGACCCTAATTCCTGGATTAATCCGACCTATCCCACTCTCTCAGCACTGTGTTCCAGACCCTAACCCCTGGATTAATCTGGCCTATCCCACACTCTCAGACACCCTGTGTTCCAGACCCTAACCCCTGGATTAATCCGGCCTATCCCACACTCGCAGATACTTTGTTCCAGACTCTAACCCCGGGATTGAATCGGCCTTCCCACACTTTCCGGCACTTTGTACCAACCCTAACCACTGGATTAATCCGGCCTATACTACTCCTGCAGACACTGTATTCCAGACCCAAACCGCTGGATTAATCCGGCCTATCCCACACTCTCAGTCACTGTGTTCCAGACCCTAACTCCTGCATTAATCCGGCCTATCCCTCACGCTCAGACATTGTGTTCCAGTTCCTAAACCCTGGATTAATCCAGCCTATCCCATACTCTCACGCACTGTGTGCCAGACCCTAATGTCTGGATTAATCCGGCCTATCCCACACTCCCAGACATTTTGTTCCAGACTCTAACCCTGGGATAGAATCGGCGTTCCTCACACATTCTGGCACTTTGTACCAGACTCTAACACATGGAGTAATCCGGCCTATCCTACTCCCGCAGACACTGTATTCCAGACCCTAAACCCTGGATTAATCCGACCTATCCGACTCCCTCAAGCACTGCGTTCCAGACCAAAACTCCTGGAATATGCCTGCCTATCACACACTCACTCACTGTGTTCCAGACACTAACCCCTGGATTAATCCAGTCTATCCCATAAACTCAGACAATATAATCCAGACCCTAACCCCTAGATTGACCCGACCACTGGATCATCTCTTGGGCCATCTCCTCTTGCCTGGCTGAGTTAGATTGTCAGAGTGCTCTCAGCGCGGTCTCCCCTGAGTGGCTACATTGACAGAGTGGGGTCAGTCTGCTCATCCCTGGGTGGGTTACATTAACAGAGTGGGGTCAGTCTGCTCTTCCCTGTGTGGCTACATTGACAGAGACGGGTCAGTCTGCTCTTCCCTCGGTGGGTTACATTGACAGATTAGGGCCAGTCTTCTCTTGCCTGTGTGAATTATATTGACAGAGTGGGTTCAGTCTGCTCTTCCCTGGGAGCGTTCCATTGACAGAGTGGGGTCAGTCTGCACTTCACTGGGTGTGTTACATTGACAGACTGGGGTCAGTCAGCACTTCCCTGGGTGTGATACATTGACAGAGTGGGGTCAGTCTGCTCTTCCCTGGGTGGGTAACATTGACAGAGTGGGGTCAGTCTGCTCTTCCCTGGGTGTGATACATTGACAGAGTGGGGTCAGTATGCTCTTCCCTGGGTGTGTGAGATTTACAGAGTGGGGTCAGCCTGCTCTTCCCTGGGTGTGTTACATTGACAGAGTGGGGTCAGTCTGCTCTTCCCATGGGTATGTTACATTGACAGAGTGGGGTCAGTCTGAACTTGGTTGTGTGTGTTACATTGACAGAGTGGGGTCAGTCTGCTCTTCCCTGGGTGTGTACAATAACAGAGTTTGGTCAATCTGCTCTTCTCTAGGTGTATTACATTGACAGGATGGTGTCTGTCTGCTCTTCCCTCGGTGTATTACATTGACAGAGTGGGGTCAGTCTGCTCTTCGCTCGGTGTGTTACAATGACAGAGTTTGGTCAATCTGGTCTTCCCTGGGTGTGTTACATTGACAGATTGGGGTCAGTCTGTTCTTCCCTGGATGTGTTACAATGACAGAGTGGGGTCAGTCTGCTCTTCCCTGGGTGTGTTACAATGACAGAATGGGGTCAGTCTGATATTCCCTGGGTGTTTGACATTGACAGAGTGGGGTCAGTCTGCTCTTTCCTGTTTTGTTACATTGACAGTGTGGGGTCAGTCTGTTCCTCGCTGGGTGTGTTACATTGACAGAGTTGGGTCTGTCTGCTCTTCACTGTGTGTGTTACATTGACATAGATGGGTTAGTCTGCTCTTCCCTGGGTGTGTTACAATGACAGAGTGGGGTCAGTTTGATATTCCCTGGGTGTGTTATATTGACAGAGTGGGGTCAGTCTGCTCTTTCCTGTGGTTGTTACATTGACAGAGTGGTGTCAGTCTGCTCTTCCCTGGGTGTGTTACATTGACTGAGTGGGGTTCAGTCTGCTCTTCCCTGGGTGGGTTCAATTGACAGCGTGGTATCAGTCTGCTCTCTCCTGGGTGTGTTAAATTGACAGACTGCGGTCAGTCTGCACTTCCCTGGCTGTCTTACATTGACAGAGTGGGGTCAGACTGCTCTTCCCTGGGTATGTTACAATGACAGAGTTTGGTCAATCTGCTCTTCCCTGGGTGTGTTACATTGACAGTGTGGCTTAATCTACTCTTCCCTGGGTGTGTTACATTGACAGAGTGGGGTCAGTCTGCTCTTCCCTGGGTGTGTTAGATTGACAGAGTGGGGTCAGTCTACACTTCCCTGCATATGTTACATTTACAGAGTGGTGTCAGCCTGATCTTCCCTGCGTTTGTTACATTGTCAGAGTGTGGTCAGTCTGCTCTTCCCTGGATTTGTTACATTGACAGAGAGGGGTCAGTCTGATCTTCACTGGGTGCGTTACATTGACAGAGTGGGGTCAGTCTGCTCTTCCCTGCGTGTGTTACATTGACAGGGTGGGGACAGTCTGCTCTTCCCTGGGTGTGTTACATTGACAGATTGGGTACAGTCTGCTCAGACCTGGGTGTGTTACATTGACAAAGTGGGGTCAGTCTGATCTTCACTGGGTGGGTTACTTTGACAGAGTGGGGTCAGTCTGCTCTTCCCTCGGTGTGTTACATTGACAGAGAGGGGTCAGTCTGATCTTCACTGGGTGCGTTTCCTTGACAGAGTGGGGTCAGTCTGATCTTCACTGGGTGCGTTACATTGACAGAGTGGGGTCAGTCTGCTCTTCCCTGGGTGTGTTACATTGACAGAGTGGGGTCAGTCTGCTCTTCCCTGGATGGGTTACATTGACAGAGTGGGGTCAGTCTGCTCTTCCCTGGGTGTGTTACATTGACAGAGTGGGGTCAGTCTGCTCTTTCTTGGGTGTGTTACATTGAATGAGTGGGGTGGATTACTTGGGTGGATTTCATGGACAGAGTGGGGTCAGTCTGCTCTACCTTGGGTGTGTTACATTCACAGAGTGGGTTCAGTCTGCTCTTCCTTGGGTGTGTTACAGTAACAGAGTGGGGTCAGTCTGCTCTTCCCTGGATGAGTGACATTGAAAGAGTGGGGTCAGTCAGCTCTTCCCTGGGTGTGCTACATTGAAAGAGTGGGGTCAGTTAGTTCTTCCCTGGGTGGGTTACATTGAGAGATATTGGTCAGTCTGCTCTTCCCTGGGTGTGTTCCATTGAAAGAGTGGGGTCAGTCTGCTCTTTCCTGGGTGTGTTACATTGAAAGAGTGGTTTCAGTCTGCTCTGACCGTGATGTGTTCCATTGACAGAGTGGGGTCAGTCTGCTCTTCCCTGGGTGTGTTCCATTGACTGAGTGGGGTCAGTCTGCTCTTCCCTGGGTGTCTTACATTGAAAGAGTGGGGTCAGTCTGCTCTTCGCTCGGTGTGTTACAATGACAGAGTTTGGTCAATCTGGTCTTCCCTGGGTGTGTTACATTGACAGATTGGGGTCAGTCTGTTCTTCCCTGGATGTGTTACAATGACAGAGTGGTGTCAGTCTGCTCTTCCCTGGGTGTGTTACATTGACAGAGTGGGGTCAGTCTGCTCTTCCCTGGGTGTGTAACATTGATAGTGTGGGGACAGTCTGCTTTTCCCTGCGTGGGTTACATTGACAGAGTGGGGTCAGTCTGCTCTATCTTGGGCGTGTTACATTGACAGAGTGGGGTCAGTCTGCTCTTCCCTGGCAGTGTCACATTGAATGAGAGGGGACAGTCTGCTCTTCCCTGTGTGTGTTACATTGACAGATTGGTGTCAGTCTGCTCTTCCATGGGTGTGTTACATTGTCAGAGTGGGGTCAGACTGCTCTTCCTGGGATTGTAACATTGACAGAGTGTGGTCAATCTGCACTTCCCTGGGTGTGTTACATTGTCAGAAAGGGGTCAGTCTGCTCTTCCCTGGGTTTCGTACATTGACAGATTTGGGTCAGTCTGCTGTTCCCTGGGTGCGTTACATTGACAGATTTGAGTCAGTCTGCTCTTCCCTCGGTGTGTAACATTGACAGAGTGGTGTCTGTATGCTCTTCCTGGGTGTGTTACTTTGACAGAGTGGGGTCATTCTGCTCTTCCTTGGGGGTGTTACATTGACAGAGTGGTGTCAGTCTGCTCTTCCCATGGGTATGTTACATTGACAGAGTGGGGTCAGTCTGAACTTGGCTGTGTGTGTTACATTGACAGAGTGGGGTCAGTCTGCTTTTCCCTGGGTGTGTTACAATAACAGAGTTTGGTCAATCTGCACATCCCTGGGTTTCTTACATTGACAGAGTGGGGTCAGTCTGCTCTTCGCTCGGTGTGTTACAATGACAGAGTTTGGTCAATCTGGTCTTCCCTGGGTGTGTTACATTGACAGATTGGGGTCAGTCTGTTCTTCCCTGGATGTGTTACAATGACAGAGTGGGGTCAGTCTGCTCTTCCCTGGGTGTGTTACAATGACAGAATGGGGTCAGTCTGATATTCCCTGGGTGTTTGACATTGACAGAGTGGGGTCAGTCTGCTCTTTCCTGTTTTGTTACATTGACAGTGTGGGGTCAGTCTGTTCCTCGCTGGGTGTGTTACATTGACAGAGTTGGGTCTGTCTGCTCTTCACTGTGTGTGTTACATTGACATAGATGGGTTAGTCTGCTCTTCCCTGGGTGTGTTACAATGACAGAGTGGGGTCAGTTTGATATTCCCTGGGTGTGTTATATTGACAGAGTGGGGTCAGTCTGCTCTTTCCTGTGGTTGTTACATTGACAGAGTGGTGTCAGTCTGCTCTTCCCTGGGTGTGTTTCATTGACTGAGTGGGGTTCAGTCTGCTCTTCCCTGGGTGGATTCAATTGACAGCGTGGTATCAGTCTGCTCTCTCCTGGGTGTGTTAAATTGACAGACTGCGGTCAGTCTGCACTTCCCTGGCTGTCTTACATTGACAGAGTGGGGTCAATCTGCTCTTCCCTGGGTGTGTTACATTGACAGTGTGGCTTAATCTACTCTTCCCTGGGTGTGTTACATTGACAGAGTGGGGTCAGTCTGCTCTTCCCTGGGTGTGTTAGATTGACAGAGTGGGGTCAGTCTACACTTCCCTGCATATGTTACATTTACAGAGTGGTGTCAGCCTGATCTTCACTGCGTGTGTTACATTGTCAGAGTGTGGTCAGTCTGCTCTTCCCTGGATTCGTTACATTGACAGAGAGGGGTCAGTCTGATCTTCAATGGGTGCGTTACATTGACAGATTGGGTACAGTCTGCTCAGACCTGGGTGTGTTACATTGACAAAGTGGGGTCAGTCTGATCTTCACTGGGTGGGTTACTTTGACAGAGTGGGGTCAGTCTGCTCTTCCCTCGGGGTGTTACATTGACAGAGAGGGGTCAGTCTGATCTTCACTGGGTGCGTTTCCTTGACAGAGTGGGGTCAGTCTGATCTTCACTGGGTGCGTTACATTGACAGAGTGGGGTCAGTCTGCTCTTCCCTGGGTGTGTTACATTGACAGAGTGGGGTCAGTCTGCTCTTCCCTGGATTTGTTACATTGACAGAGAGGGGTCAGTCTGATCTTCACTGGGTGCGTTACATTGACAGAGTGGGGTCAGTCTGCTCTTCCCTGCGTGTGTTACATTGACAGGGTGGGGACAGTCTGCTCTTCCCTGGGTGTGTTACATTGACAGAGTGGGGTCAGTCTGCTCTTTCTTGGGTGTGTTACATTGAATGAGTGGGGTGGATTACTTGGGTGGATTTCATGGACAGAGTGGGGTCAGTCTGCTCTACCTTGGGTGTGTTACATTCACAGAGTGGGTTCAGTCTGCTCTTCCTTGGGTGTGTTACAGTAACAGAGTGGGGTCAGTCTGCTCTTCCCTGGATGAGTGACATTGAAAGAGTGGGGTCAGTCAGCTCTTCCCTGGGTGTGCTACATTGAAAGAGTGGGGTCAGTTAGTTCTTCCCTGGGTGGGTTACATTGAGAGATATTGGTCAGTCTGCTCCTCCCTGGGTGTGTTCCATTGATTGAGTGGGGTCAGTCTGCTCTTCCCTGGATGTGTTACATTGAAAGAGTGGGGTCAGTCTGCTCTTTCCTGGGTGTGTTACATTGAAAGAGTGGTTTCAGTCTGCTCTGACCGTGATGTGTTCCATTGACAGAGTGGGGTCAGTCTGCTCTTCCCTGGGTGTGTTCCATTGACTGAGTGGGGTCAGTCTGCTCTTCCCTGGGTGTCTTACATTGAAAGAGTGGTTTCAGTCTGCTCTGCCCGTGGTGTGTTACATTGACAGAGTGGGGTCAGTCTGCTCCCGCCTGGGTGTGTTACATTGACAGAGTGGTGTCAGTCTGCTCTTCCCTGGGTGTGTTACATTGACAGAGTGGGGTCAGTCTGCTCTTCCCTGGGTGTGTAACATTGATAGTGTGGGGACAGTCTGCTTTTCCCTGCGTGGGTTACATTGACAGAGTGGGGTCAGTCTGCTCTATCTTGGGCGTGTTACATTGACAGAGTGGGGTCAGTCTGCTCTTCCCTGGCAGTGTCACATTGAATGAGAGGGGACAGTCTGCTCTTCCCTGTGTGTGTTACATTGACAGATTGGTGTCAGTCTGCTCTTCCATGGGTGTGTTACATTGTCAGAGTGGGGTCAGAATGCTCTTCCTGGGATTGTAACATTAACAGAGTGGGGTCAGTCTGCACATCCTTGGTGTGTTACATTGACAGAGTGGGGTCCGTCTGCTCTTCCCTGGGTATTTTACATTGACAGAGTGTAATCAATCTGCACTTCCCTGGGTGTGTTACATTGTCAGAGTGGGGTCAGTCTGCTCTTCCCTGGGTTTCTTACATTGACAGATTTGGGTCAGTCTGCTGTTCCCTGGGTGCGTTACATTGACAGATTTGTGTCAGTCTGCTCTTCCCTGGGTGTGTAACATTGACAGAGTGGTGTCTGTATGCTCTTCCTGGGTGTGTTACTTTGACAGAGTGGGGTCATTCTGCTCTTCCCTGGGGGTGTTACATTGACAGAGTGGTGTCAGTCTGCTCTTCCTGGGATTGTAACATTAACAGAGTGGGGTCAGTCTGCACATCCTTGGTGAGTTACATTGACAGAGTGGGGTCCGTCTGCTCTTCCCTGGGTATTTTACATTGTCAGAGTGTGGTCAATCTGCACATCCCTGGGTGTGTTACATTGTCAGAGTGGGGTCAGTCTGCTCTTCCCTGGGTGTGTTCCATTGACTGAGTGGGGTCAGTCTGCTCTTCCCTGGGTGTCTTACATTGAAAGAGTGGTTTCAGTCTGCTCTGCCCGTGGTGTGTTACATTGACAGAGTGGGGTCAGTCTGCTCCCGCCTGGGTGTGTTACATTGACAGAGTGGTGTCAGTCTGCTCTTCCCTGGGTGTGTTACATTGACAGAGTGGGGTCAGTCTGCTCTTCCCTGGGTGTGTAACATTGATAGTGTGGGGACAGTCTGCTTTTCCCTGCGTGGGTTACATTGACAGAGTGGGGTCAGTCTGCTCTATCTTGGGCGTGTTACATTGACAGAGTGGGGTCAGTCTGCTCTTCCCTGGCAGTGTCACATTGAATGAGAGGGGACAGTCTGCTCTTCCCTGTGTGTGTTACATTGACAGATTGGTGTCAGTCTGCTCTTCCATGGGTGTGTTACATTGTCAGAGTGGGGTCAGAATGCTCTTCCTGGGATTGTAACATTAACAGAGTGGGGTCAGTCTGCACATCCTTGGTGTGTTACATTGACAGAGTGGGGTCCGTCTGCTCTTCCCTGGGTATTTTACATTGACAGAGTGTAATCAATCTGCACTTCCCTGGGTGTGTTACATTGTCAGAGTGGGGTCAGTCTGCTCTTCCCTGGGTTTCTTACATTGACAGATTTGGGTCAGTCTGCTGTTCCCTGGGTGCGTTACATTGACAGATTTGTGTCAGTCTGCTCTTCCCTGGGTGTGTAACATTGACAGAGTGGTGTCTGTATGCTCTTCCTGGGTGTGTTACTTTGACAGAGTGGGGTCATTCTGCTCTTCCCTGGGGGTGTTACATTGACAGAGTGGTGTCAGTCTGCTCTTCCTGGGATTGTAACATTAACAGAGTGGGGTCAGTCTGCACATCCTTGGTGAGTTACATTGACAGAGTGGGGTCCGTCTGCTCTTCTCTGGGTATTTTACATTGTCAGAGTGTGGTCAATCTGCACATCCCTGGGTGTGTTACATTGTCAGAGTGGGGTCAGTCTGCTCTTCCCTGGGTTTCTTACATTGACAGATTTGGGTCAGTCTGCTGTTCCCTGGGTGCGTTACATTGACAGATTTGGGTCAGTCTGCTCTTCCCTGGGTGTGTAACATTGACAGAGTGGTGTCTGTATGCTCTTCCTGGGTGTGTTACTTTGACAGAGTGGGGTCAGTCTGCTCCCGCCTGGGAGTGTTACATTGACAGAGTGGTGTCAGTCTGCTCTTCCCTGGGTGTGTAACATTGATAGTGTGGGGACAGTCTGCTGTTCCCTGGGTGTGTTACATTGTCAGAGTGGGGTCAGTCTGCTCTATCCTGGTTGTGTTACATTGACAGAGTGGGGTCAGTCTGCTCTACCCTGGCAGTGTCACATTGACAGAGTGGGGTCAGTCTGCTCTACTCTGGGTGTGTTACTTTGACAGAATGGGGTCAGCCTGCTCTCCCCTGGGTGTGTTACATTGACAGAGTGGGTTCAGTCTGCTATTCCCTGGGTGAGATACACTGGCAGAGAGGGGCCAGTCTGCTTTTGCCTGTGTGCGTTGATTTGACAGAGAGAAGTCAGTCTGCTCTTTTCTGTGTGACTGACATTGACAGAGTGGTGTCAATCTGCACTTGACTGTGTGATTTATTTTGCATTGTGAGTGTCAGTCTGGTATTTCCTGCGTGTGTTACATTGATAGAGTGAGGTCAGTCTGCTCGTCCCTGGGTGTGTTACATTGTCCGAGTGGGTTCAGTCTACTCTTCCCTGGGAGTGTTACATTGACTGAATGGGGTCAGTCTTCTCTTCCCGGTGTGAGTTACATTGACAGAGTGGGTTCAGTCTGCTCTTCCCTGGGTCTGTTACATTGACAGAGTGAGGTCAGTCTGCTGTTCACTGAATGTGTTACACTGACAGAGTGGCATTTGTCTGCTCTTCCCTGGGTATGTTTCACTGACAGAGTGGGGTCAGTCTGCTCTTCCCTGGTGTCAGACATTGACAGACTGGGGTCAGTCTGCTCTCCCCTGGGTGAGTTACATTGACAGAATGGGGTCAGTCTGCTCTTCCCTGGGGGTGTTACTTTGACAGAGTGGGGTCAGTCTGCTCTTCCCTGGGTGTGTTACATTGACAGAATGGGGTCAGTCTGCTGTTCCCTGGGTAGGTTACATTGACAGACTGGGGTCAGTCTGCTCTTCCCTGGGTGTGTTACATTGACAGAGTGGTGTCAGTCTGCTATTGCCTGGGTGGGTTACATTGACAGAGTGGGGTCAGTCTGCTCTTCCGTGGGTGTGTTACATTGACAGAGTGGTATCAGTCTGCTCTTCCCTGCTTGTGTTACATTGACGGAGTGGGGTAAGTTTGCTCTTCCCTGGGTGTGTTACATTGACAGAATGGGGTCAGTCTGCTCTTCCCTGGGTGGGTTACCTTGACAGAGTGGGGACAGTCTGCTCTTCCCTGGGTATGTTACATTGACAGAGTGGGGTCAGTCTGCTCTTCACTGGGTGTGTTACATTGACAGACTGGGGTCAGTCTGCTCTTCCGTTGGTGTGTCACATTGACAGAGTGGGGTCTGTCTGCTCTTGCCTGGGTGCGTTAAATTGACAGAGTGGGGTCAATCTACACTTGACTGTGTGATTTTTTTGCAGAGTGAGGGCCAGTCTGCTCTTCCCTGGGTGTGTTACATTGAAAGATTGGGGTCAGTCTGTTCTTCCCTGGGTGTGTTTCATTGACAGATAGTGGTCCGTCTGCTCTTCCCTGGGTGTGTTACATTGACAGAGTGGGGTCAGTTCACTATTCACTGCGTATGTTTATTGACAGAGTGGGGTCAGTCTGCTCTCCCAGGGTGTGTTACATTTACAGAGTGACGTCAGTCTGCTCCCCACTGTGAGTGTTACATTAACAGAATGGGCTCAGTCTGCTCTACACTGGGTGTGTTACATTGACAGAGTGAGGTCAGTCTGCTCTACCTTGTGTGTGTTACACTGACAGAGTGGGGTCACTCTGCTCTTCGCTGGGTGGGTAATATTGACAGCGTGGGGTCAATCTGCTCTTCCCTGCGTGTTTCACATTGACAGAGTGGGGTCAGTCTGCTCTTTCCTGGGTGTGTTACATTGACAGAGTGGGGTCAGTCTGCTCTCCTCTGGGGGTGTTACATTGACAGGAACGGGTCAGTCTGCTCTTGCCTGGCTGTGTTACATTGACAGAGTGGGGTCAGTGTGCTCTTCCCTGGGTGTGTTGCATTGACAGATTGGGGTCAGTCTGTTCTTCATTGGGTGGGTTACATTGACAGAGTGGGGTCGGTCTGCTTTTCCCTGGGTGTGTTACATTGACAGAGTGGGGTCAGTCTGCTCTTCCCTGGGTGGGTTACATTGACAGAGTTGGGTCAGGCTGCTCTTCCCTGGGTGGGTAACATTGACAGAGTGGGGTCAGTCTGCTCTTCCCTGGGTTTGATACATTGACAGAGTGGGGTCATTCTGCTCTTCCCTGGGCGTGTAACATTGACAGAGTGGGGTCAGTCTGCTCTTCCCTGGGCGTGTTACATTGACAGAGTGGGGTCATTATGCTCTTCCCTGGGTGTGTGACATTTACAGAGTGGGGTAAGCCTGCTCTTCCCTGGGTGTGTTACATTGACTGAGTGGGGTTCAGTCTCGTCTTCCCTGGGTGTGTTCCATTGGCAGCGTGGTACAAGTCTGCTCTTCCCTGGGTGTGTTACATCGACAGAGAGGGGTCAGTATGATCTTAACTGGGTGCGTTACATTGACAGAGTGGGGACAGTCTGCTCTTCCCTGGGTGTGTTACATAGACAGATTGGTCAGTCTGCTCTGACCTGGGTGTGTTACATTGACAGAGAGGGGTCAGTCTCATCTTCACTGGGTGCGTTGCATTGACAGAGTGGGGTCAGTCTGATCTTCACTGGGTGCGTTACATTGACAGAGTGGGGTCAGTCTGCTCTTCCCTTGGTGTGTTACATTGACAGAGAAGGGTCAGACTGCTCTTCCCTGAGTGTGTTACATTGACAGAGTGGGGTCAGTCTGCTCTTCCCTGGATGGGTTACATTGACAGAGTGGGGTCAGTCTGCTCTTCCCTGGGTGGGTTTCATTGACAGAGTGGGGTCTGTCTGCTCTTTCTTGGGTGTGTTACATTGAATGAGTGGGGTAAGTCTGCTCTTTCCTGAGTGTGTTTCATTGACAGAGTGGGGTCAGTCTGCTCTTCCCTGGGTGTATTTCATTGAGAGAGTGGGGTCAGTCTGCTCTTTCCTGGGTGTGTTACATTAACAGAGTGGGGTCAGTCTGCTCTTCCGTGAGTGTGTTACATTGACAGAGTGGGTTCAGAGAGTGTATTTCATTGAGAGTGGGGTTAGTCTGCTCTTCCCTGGGTGTGTTACAATGACAGAGTTTGGTCAATCTGCTCTTCCCTAGGTGTGTTACATTGACAGGGTGGTGTCTGTCTGCTCTTGCCTGGGTGTGTTACATTGACAGAGTGGGGTCCGTCTGCTCTTCCCTGGGTATTTTACATTGACAGAGTGTGGTCAGTCTGCACTTCACTAGGTGTGTTACATTGTCAGAGTGGTGTCAGTCTGCTCTTCCCTGGGTGCGTTACATTGACAGATTTGGGTCAGTCTGATCTTCCTTGGTGTGTTACATTGACAGATTGGGGTCCGTCTGCTCTTCCCTGGGTATTTTACATTGACAGAGTGTGGTCAGTCTGCACTTCCCTGGGTGTGTTACATTGTCAGAGTGGGGTCAGTTTGCTCTTCCCTGGGTGCGTTACATTGACAGATTTGGTTCAGTCTGCTCTTCCCTGCGTGCGTTACATTGACATATTTGGGTCAGACTGCTCTTCCCTGGGTGTGTAACATTGACAGAGTGGTGTCAGTATGCTCTTCCCTGGGTGTGTTACTTAGACAGAGTGGGGTCAGTCTGCTCTTTCCTGGGTGTGTTACATTGACAGAATGGGGTCTGTCTGCCCTTCCCTGGTTGGGTAACATTGAGAGATTGGGGTCAGTCTGCTCTTCCCTGCGTGCGTTACATTGACATATTTGGGTCAGACTGCTCTTCCCTGGGTGTGTAACATTGACAGAGTGGTGTCAGTATGCTCTTCCCTGGGTGTGTTACTTAGACAGAGTGGGGTCAGTCTGCTCTTTCCTGGGTGTGATACATTGACAGAATGGGTTCAGCAGTGTGGGTTCATACTGCTCATCCTGGGTGTGTTACGGTGACAGAGAGGGGTCAGACTGCTCTTCCCTGGGTGTGTTACATTGACAGAGTTGGGTCAGTCTGCTTTTCCCTGGGTGTGTACAATGACAGAGGGTGGTCCGACTGCTCTTTCCTGGGTGTGTTACATTGACAGAATGGTGTCTTTCTGCCCTTCCCTGGTTGGGTAACATTGAGAGATTGTGGTCAGTCTGCTATTCCCTGGGGGTGTTACATTGACAGAGTGGGGTCAGTCTGCTCTTCCCTGGGTGTGATAGATTGACAGAATGGTGTCAGTCTGCTCTTATCTTGGTGGGTTACATTGACAGAGTGGGGTCAGTCAGCTCTGCCCTGGGGATGTTCCATTGGCAGAGTGGGGTCAGTCTGCTCTTCCCTGGGTGTGTTACAGTGACAGAGTGGGGTCAGTCTGCTCTTCCCTGGTTGTGTTACATTGACAGAGTGGGGAGAGTCTGCTCTTCCCTTGGTGTGTTGCATTTTCAGAATGAGATCAGTCTGCTCTTCCCTGGGTGCGTGTCATTGACAGAGTGGGGTCAGTCTGCTCTTCCCTTTGTGGGTTACATTGACAGAGTGGTGTCAATCTGCTCTTACTTGGGTGGATTACATGGACAGAGTGGGGTCAGTCTGCTCTTCCCTGGGTGTGTTACATTGAAAGAGTGCGGTCAGTCTGTTCTTCCCTGGGTGGGTTACATTGAGAGACATTGGTCAGTCTGCTCTACCTTGTGTGTGTTACACTGACAGAGTGGGGTCACTCTGCTCTTCGCTGGGTGGGTAATATTGACAGCGTGGGGTCAATCTGCTCTTCCCTGCGTGTTTCACATTGACAGAGTGGGGTCAGTCTGCTCTTCCCTGGGTGTGTTCCATTGACTGAGTCGGGTCAGTCTGCTCTTCCCTGGATGTGTTACATTGAAAGAGTGGGGTCAGTTTGCTCTTTCCTGGGTGTGTTACATTGAAAGAGTGGTTTCAGTCTGCTCTGCCCGTGGTGTGTTACGTTGGCAGAGTGAGTTCATTCTGCTCTTCCCTGGGTGTGTTACATTGACAGAGTGGGGTCAGTCTGCACTTCCCTGGATGTGTTACATTGAAAGAGTGGGGTCAGTCTGCTTTTTATTGGGTGTCTTACATTGAAAGAGTGGTTTCAGTCTGCTCTGCCCGTGGTGTGTTACATTGACATGGGGGGTCAGTCTGCTCTCGCCTGGGTGTTTTATATTGACTGAGTGGGGTCAGTCTGCTCTTCCCTGGGTGTGTTACATTGACAGAGTGGGTTTAGTCTGCTCTTCGCTGGGTGGGTTACCTTGACAGAGTGGGGACAGTCTGCTCTTCCCTGGGTGTGTTACATTGACAGAGTGGGGTCAGTCTGCTCTTCACTGGGTGTGTTGCATTGACAGAGTGGGGTCTGTCTGCTCTTCCCTGGGTGTGTAACATTGACAGATTGGGGTCAGTCTGCTCTTCCCTGGGTATGTTGCATTGACAGAGTGGGGTCAATCTGCTGTTCCCTGGTTGCGATACATTGACAGAGTGTGGTCAGTCTGCTCCTCCCTGGGTGTGTTACATTGACAGATAGTGGTCCGTCTGCTCTTCCCTGGGTGTGTTTCAATGACAGAGTTTGGTCAATCTGCTCTTCGCTGGCTGTGTTACATTGACAGAGTGGGGTCAGTTTGCTCTTTCCTGGGTGTATTAGATTGACAGAGTTGGGTCAGTCTACACTTCCATGAATGTGTTACATTTACAGAGTGGTGTCAGCCTGATCTTCCCTGAGTGGGTTACATTGACAGATTGGGGTCAGTCTGCTATTCTCTGCGTGTGTTACATTGTCAGAGTGTGATCACTCTGCTCTTCCCTGGGTGTGTTACATCGACAGATTGGTCAGTCTGCTCTGACCTGGGTGTGTTACATTGACAGAGAGGGGTCAGTCTGATCTTCACTGGGTGCGTTGCATTGACAGAGTGTGGTCAGTCTGATCTTCACTGGGTGCGTTACATTGACAGAGTGGGGTCAGTCTGCTCTTCCCTGGGTGTGTTACATTGACAGAGAAGGGTCAGACTGCTCTTCCCTGAGTGTGTTACATTGACAGAGTGGGGTCAGTCTGCTCTTCCCTGGGTGTATTTCATTGAGAGAGTGGGGTCAGTCTGCTCTTCCCTGGGTGTGTTACATTAACAGAGTGGGGTCAGTCTGCTCATCCGTGAGTGTGTTACATTGACAGAGTGGTTTCAGAGAGTGTATTTCATTGAGAGAGTGGGGTTAGTCTGCTCTTCCCTGGGTGTGTTACATTGACAGAGTTTGGTCAATCTGCTCTTCCCTAGGTGTGTTACATTGACAGGGTGGTGTCTGTCTGCTCTTGCCTGGGTGTGTTACATTGACAGAGTGGGGTCCGTCTGCTCTTCCCTGGGTATTTTACATTGACAGAGTGTGGTCAGTCTGCACTTCCCTGAGTGTGTTACATTGTCAGAGTGGAGTCAGTTTGCTCTTCCCTGGGTGCGTTACATTGACAGATTTGGGTCA
Organism: Chiloscyllium punctatum; assembly: GCF_047496795.1. Classification (NCBI taxonomy): domain Eukaryota; kingdom Metazoa; phylum Chordata; class Chondrichthyes; order Orectolobiformes; family Hemiscylliidae; genus Chiloscyllium; species Chiloscyllium punctatum. The sequence continues at coordinate 14,241,591 of NC_092762.1, read as the reverse complement.
GTCTGATCTTCCTCGGTGTGTTACATTGACAGAGTGGGGTCCGTCTGCTCTTCCCTGGGTATTTTACATTGACAGAGTGCGGTCAGTCTGCACTTCCCTGGGTGTTTTACATTGTCAGAGTGGGGTCAGTTTGCTCTTCCCTGGGTGCGTGACATTGACAGATTTGGTTCAGTCTTCTCTTCACTGCGTGCGTTACATTTACATATTTGGGTCAGTCTGCTCTTCCATGGGTGTGTAACATTGACAGAGTGGTGTCAGTATGCTCTTCCCTGGGTGTGTTACTTTGACAGAGTGGGGTCAGTCTGCTCTTTCCTGGGTGTGTTACATTGACAGAATGGGGTCTGTCTGCCCTTCCCTGGTTGGGTAACATTGAGAGATTGGGGTCAGTCTGCTCTTCCCTGGGGGTGTTACATTGACAAAGTGGGGTCAGTCTTCTCTTCCCTGGCTGTGATACATTGACAGAATGGGGTCAGCAGTGTGGGTTCATACTGCTCATCCTGGGTGTGTTACAGTGACAGAGAGGGGTCAGACTGCTCTTCCCTGGGTGTGTTACATTGACAGAGTTGGGTCAGTCTGCTTTTCCCTGGGTGTGTACAATGACAGAGGGTGGTCCGACTGCTCTTTCCTGGGTGTGTTACATTGACAGAATGGTGTCCTTCTGCCCTTCCCTGGTTGGGTAACATTGAGAGATTGGGGTCAGTCTGCTATTCCCTGGGCGTGTTACATTGACAGAGTGGGGTCAGTCTGCTCTTCCCTGGGTGTGATAGATTGACAGAATGGGGTCAGTCTGCTCTTATCTTGGTGGGTTACATTGACAGAGTGGGGTCAGTCAGCTCTACTCTGTGTGGGTTAAATTGACAGAGTGGTGTCAGTCTGCTTTTCCTTGGGTGGATTACATTGACAGAGTGGGGTCAGTCTGATCTGCCCTGGGGATTTTCCATTGACAGAGTGGGGTCAGTCTGCTCTTCCCTGTGTATGTTACATTGACAGAGTGGGGTCAGTCTGCTCTTCCCTGGGTGTGTTACAGTGACAGATTGGGGTCAGTCTGCTCTTCCCTGGTTGTGTTACATTGACAGAGTGGGGTCAGTCTGCTCTTTCTTTCGTGTGTTGCATTGACAGAATGAGATCAGTCTGCTCTTCCCTGGGTGCGTGTCATTGACAGAGTGGGGTCAGTCTGCTCTTCCCTGTGTGGGTTACATTGACAGAGTGGTGTCAGTCTGCTCTTACTTGGGTGGATTACATGGACATAGTGGGGTCAGTATGCTCTTCCCTGGTAGTGTTATATTGACAGAGATCTGTCATTCTGCTCTTCCCTGGGTGTGTTACATTTACTGAGTTGGTTCAGTCTGCTCTTCCTTGGGTGTGTTACAGTAAAAGAGTGGGGTCAGTCTGCTCTTCCCTGGATGTGTTACATTGAAAGAGTGGGGTCAGTCTGCTCTTCCCTGGGTGTGTTACATTGAAAGAGTGGGGTCAGTCTGTTCTTCCCTGGGTGGGTTACATTGAGAGATATTGGTCAGTCTGCTCTTCCCTGGGTGTGTTCCATTGACAGAGTGGGGTCAGTCTGCTCTTCCCTGCGTGTGTTCCATTGACTGAGTCGGGTCAGTCTGCTCTTCCCTGGATGTGTTACATTGAAAGAGTGGGGTCAGTCTGCTCTTCCCTGGGTGTGTTACATTGAAAGAGTGCGGTCAGTCTGTTCTTCCCTGGGTGGGTTACATTGAGAGACATTGGTCAGTCTGCTCTACCTTGTGTGTGTTACACTGACAGAGTGGGGTCACTCTGCTCTTCGCTGGGTGGGTAATATTGACAGCGTGGGGTCAATCTGCTCTTCCCTGCGTGTTTCACATTGACAGAGTGGGGTCAGTCTGCTCTTCCCTGGGTGTGTTCCATTGACTGAGTCGGGTCAGTCTGCTCTTCCCTGGATGTGTTACATTGAAAGAGTGGGGTCAGTTTGCTCTTTCCTGGGTGTGTTACATTGAAAGAGTGGTTTCAGTCTGCTCTGCCCGTGGTGTGTTACGTTGGCAGAGTGAGTTCATTCTGCTCTTCCCTGGGTGTGTTACATTGACAGAGTGGGGTCAGTCTGCACTTCCCTGGATGTGTTACATTGAAAGAGTGGGGTCAGTCTGCTTTTTATTGGGTGTCTTACATTGAAAGAGTGGTTTCAGTCTGCTCTGCCCGTGGTGTGTTACATTGACATGGGGGGTCAGTCTGCTCTCGCCTGGGTGTTTTATATTGACTGAGTGGGGTCAGTCTGATCTTCCCTGGGTGTGTTACATTGACAGAGTGGGTTTAGTCTGCTCTTCGCTGGGTGGGTTACCTTGACAGAGTGGGGACAGTCTGCTCTTCCCTGGGTGTGTTACATTGACAGAGAAGGGTCAGACTGCTCTTCCCTGAGTGTGTTACATTGACAGAGTGGGGTCAGTCTGCTCTTCCCTGGGTGTATTTCATTGAGAGAGTGGGGTCAGTCTGCTCTTCCCTGGGTGTGTTACATTAACAGAGTGGGGTCAGTCTGCTCATCCGTGAGTGTGTTACATTGACAGAGTGGTTTCAGAGAGTGTATTTCATTGAGAGAGTGGGGTTAGTCTGCTCTTCCCTGGGTGTGTTACATTGACAGAGTTTGGTCAATCTGCTCTTCCCTAGGTGTGTTACATTGACAGGGTGGTGTCTGTCTGCTCTTGCCTGGGTGTGTTACATTGACAGAGTGGGGTCCGTCTGCTCTTCCCTGGGTATTTTACATTGACAGAGTGTGGTCAGTCTGCACTTCCCTGAGTGTGTTACATTGTCAGAGTGGAGTCAGTTTGCTCTTCCCTGGGTGCGTTACATTGACAGATTTGGGTCAGTCTGATCTTCCTCGGTGTGTTACATTGACAGAGTGGGGTCCGTCTGCTCTTCCCTGGGTATTTTACATTGACAGAGTGCGGTCAGTCTGCACTTCCCTGGGTGTTTTACATTGTCAGAGTGGGGTCAGTTTGCTCTTCCCTGGGTGCGTGACATTGACAGATTTGGTTCAGTCTTCTCTTCACTGCGTGCGTTACATTTACATATTTGGGTCAGTCTGCTCTTCCATGGGTGTGTAACATTGACAGAGTGGTGTCAGTATGCTCTTCCCTGGGTGTGTTACTTTGACAGAGTGGGGTCAGTCTGCTCTTTCCTGGGTGTGTTACATTGACAGAATGGGGTCTGTCTGCCCTTCCCTGGTTGGGTAACATTGAGAGATTGGGGTCAGTCTGCTCTTCCCTGGGGGTGTTACATTGACAAAGTGGGGTCAGTCTTCTCTTCCCTGGCTGTGATACATTGACAGAATGGGGTCAGCAGTGTGGGTTCATACTGCTCATCCTGGGTGTGTTACAGTGACAGAGAGGGGTCAGACTGCTCTTCCCTGGGTGTGTTACATTGACAGAGTTGGGTCAGTCTGCTTTTCCCTGGGTGTGTACAATGACAGAGGGTGGTCCGACTGCTCTTTCCTGGGTGTGTTACATTGACAGAATGGTGTCCTTCTGCCCTTCCCTGGTTGGGTAACATTGAGAGATTGGGGTCAGTCTGCTATTCCCTGGGCGTGTTACATTGACAGAGTGGGGTCAGTCTGCTCTTCCCTGGGTGTGATAGATTGACAGAATGGGGTCAGTCTGCTCTTATCTTGGTGGGTTACATTGACAGAGTGGGGTCAGTCAGCTCTACTCTGTGTGGGTTAAATTGACAGAGTGGTGTCAGTCTGCTTTTCCTTGGGTGGATTACATTGACAGAGTGGGGTCAGTCTGATCTGCCCTGGGGATTTTCCATTGACAGAGTGGGGTCAGTCTGCTCTTCCCTGTGTATGTTACATTGACAGAGTGGGGTCAGTCTGCTCTTCCCTGGTTGTGTTACATTGACAGAGTGGGGTCAGTCTGCTCTTTCTTTCGTGTGTTGCATTGACAGAATGAGATCAGTCTGCTCTTCCCTGGGTGCGTGTCATTGACAGAGTGGGGTCAGTCTGCTCTTCCCTGTGTGGGTTACATTGACAGAGTGGTGTCAGTCTGCTCTTACTTGGGTGGATTACATGGACAGAGTGGGGTCAGTCTGCTCTTCCCTGGGTGTGTTATATTGACAGAGATCTGTCATTCTGCTCTTCCCTGGGTGTGTTACATTTACTGAGTTGGTTCAGTCTGCTCTTCCTTGGGTGTGTTACAGTAAAAGAGTGGGGTCAGTCTGCTCTTCCCTGGATGTGTTACATTGAAAGAGTGGGGTCAGTCTGCTCTTCCCTGGGTGTGTTACATTGAAAGAGTGGGGTCAGTCTGTTCTTCCCTGGGTGGGTTACATTGAGAGATATTGGTCAGTCTGCTCTTCCCTGGGTGTGTTCCATTGACAGAGTGGGGTCAGTCTGCTCTTCCCTGCGTGTGTTCCATTGACTGAGTCGGGTCAGTCTGCTCTTCCCTGGATGTGTTACATTGAAAGAGTGGGGTCAGTCTGCTCTTCCCTGGGTGTGTTACATTGAAAGAGTGCGGTCAGTCTGTTCTTCCCTGGGTGGGTTACATTGAGAGACATTGGTCAGTCTGCTCTACCTTGTGTGTGTTACACTGACAGAGTGGGGTCACTCTGCTCTTCGCTGGGTGGGTAATATTGACAGCGTGGGGTCAATCTGCTCTTCCCTGCGTGTTTCACATTGACAGAGTGGGGTCAGTCTGCTCTTCCCTGGGTGTGTTCCATTGACTGAGTCGGGTCAGTCTGCTCTTCCCTGGATGTGTTACATTGAAAGAGTGGGGTCAGTTTGCTCTTTCCTGGGTGTGTTACATTGAAAGAGTGGTTTCAGTCTGCTCTGCCCGTGGTGTGTTACGTTGGCAGAGTGAGTTCATTCTGCTCTTCCCTGGGTGTGTTACATTGACAGAGTGGGGTCAGTCTCCACTTCCCTGGATGTGTTACATTGAAAGAGTGGGGTCAGTCTGCTTTTTATTGGGTGTCTTACATTGAAAGAGTGGTTTCAGTCTGCTCTGCCCGTGGTGTGTTACATTGACATGGGGGGTCAGTCTGCTCTCGCCTGGGTGTTTTATATTGACTGAGTGGGGTCAGTCTGCTCTTCCCTGGGTGTGTTACATTGACAGAGTGGGTTTAGTCTGCTCTTCGCTGGGTGGGTTACCTTGACAGAGTGGGGACAGTCTGCTCTTCCCTGGGTGTGTTACATTGACAGAGTGGGGTCAGTCTGCTCTTCCCTTGGTGTGTCACATTGACAGAGTGGGGTCTGTCTGCTCTTGCCTGGGTGCGTTAAATTGACAGAGTGGGGTCAATCTGCACTTGACTGTGTGATTTTTTTGCAGAGTGAGGGTCAGTCTGCTCTTACCTGGGAGTGTTACATTGAAACAGTGGGGTCAGTCTGTTCTTCCCTGGGTGTGTTTCATTGACAGAGTGTGGTCAGTCTGCTCTTCACTGGGTGTGTTGCATTGACAGAGTGGGGTCTGTCTGCTCTTCCCTGGGTGTGTAACATTGACAGATTGGTGTCAGTCTGCTCTTCCCTGGGTATGTTGCATTGACAGAGTGGGGTCAATCTGCTGTTCCCTGGTTGCGATACATTGACAGAGTGTGGTCAGTCTGCTCCTCCCTGGGTGTGTTACATTGACAGATAGTGGTCCGTCTGCTCTTCCCTGGGTGTGTTTCAATGACAGAGTGGTGTCAGTCTGCTCTTCCCTGGGTGTGTTCCATTGACAGAGTGGGGTCAGTCTGCTCTTCCCTGGGTGTGTTACATTGACAGAGTGGGGTCAGTTCACTATTCACTGCGTATGTTACATTGACAGAGTGGGGTCAGTCTGCTCTCCCAGGGTGTGTCACATTGACAGAGTGACGTCAGTCTGCTCCCCACTGTGTGTGTTACATTAACAGAATGGGGTCAATCTGCTCTACACTGGGTGTGTTACATTGACAGAGTGAGGTCAGTCTGCTCTACCTTGTGTGTGTTACACTGACAGAGTGGGGTCACTCTGCTCTTCGCTGGGTGGGTAATATTGACAGCGTGGGGTCAATCTGCTCTTCCCTGCGTGTTTCACATTGACAGAGTGGGGTCAGTCTGCTCTTTCCTGGGTGTGTTACATTGACAGAGTGGGGTCAGTCTGCTCTCCTCTGGGGGTGTTACATTGACAGGAACGGGTCAGTCTGCTCTTGCCTGGCTGTGTTACATTGACAGAGTGGGGTCAGTGTGCTCTTCCCTGGGTGTGTTGCATTGACAGATTGGGGTCAGTCTGTTCTTCATTGGGTGGGTTACATTGACAGAGTGGGGTCAGTCTGCTTTTCCCTGGGTGTGTTACATTGACAGAGTGGGGTCAGTCTGCTCTTCCCTGGGTGGGTTACATTGACAGAGTTGGGTCAGGCTGCTCTTCCCTGGGTGGGTAACATTGACAGAGTGGGGTCAGTCTGCTCTTCCCTGGGTTTGATACATTGACAGAGTGGGGTTATTATGCTCTTCCCTGGGTGTGTGACATTTACAGAGTGGGGTAAGCCTGCTCTTCCCTGGGTGTGCTACATTGACAGAGTGGGGTCAGTCTGCTCTTCCCATGGATGTGTTACATTGACAGAGTGGGGACAGTCTGAACTTGGCTGTGTGTGTGACATTGACAGATTGGGGTCAGCCTGCTCTTCCCTGGTTGTGTTACAATGACAGAGTTTGGTCAATCTGCTCTTCCCTAGGTGTGTTACATTGTCAGGGTGGTGTCTGTCTGCTCTTCCCTGGGTGTGTTACATTGACAGAGTGGGGTCAATCTGCTCTTCCCTGGGTGTGTTACATTGACAGATTGGGGTCTGTCTGCTCTTCCCTGGGTATGTAACATTGACAGAGTGGGGTCAGTCTGATATTCCCTGGGTGTGTGACATTGACAGAGTGGGGTCAGTTAGCTCTTTCCTGTGTTTGTTAGATTGACAGAGTGGGGTCAGTCTGCTCCTCGCTGGGTGTGTTACATTGACAGAGTTGGGTCTGTCTGCTCTTCACTGTGTGTGTTACATTGACAGATAGGGGTTAGTCTGCTCTTCCCTGGGTGTGTTACATTGACAGAGTGTGGTCAGTCTGCTCTTACCTGGGTGTGTTACAATGACAGAGTGGGGTCAGTCTGATATTCCCTGGGTGTGTTACATTGACAGAGTGGGGTCAGTCGACTCTTTCCTGGTGCTGTTACATTGACAGAGTGGTGTCAGTCTGCTCTTCCCTGGGTGTGTTATATTGACTGAGTGGGGTTCAGTCTCGTCTTCCCTGGGTGTGTTCCATTGACAGCGTGGTACAAGTCTGCTCTTCCATGGGTGTGTTAAATTGACAGACTGCAGTCTACACTTCCCTGGCTGTCTTACATTGACAGAGTGGGGTCAGTCTGCTCTACCATGGTTGTGTTACAATGACAGAGTTTGGTCAATCTGCTCTTCGCTGGCTGTGTTACATTGACAGAGTGGGGTCAGTTTGCTCTTTCCTGGGTGTATTAGATTGACAGAGTTGGGTCAGTCTACACTTCCATGAATGTGTTACATTTACAGAGTGGTGTCAGCCTGATCTTCCCTGAGTGGGTTACATTGACAGATTGGGGTCAGTCTGCTATTCTCTGCGTGTGTTACATTGTCAGAGTGTGATCACTCTGCTCTTCCCTGGGTGTGTTACATCGACAGATTGGTCAGTCTGCTCTGACCTGGGTGTGTTACATTGACAGAGAGGGGTCAGTCTGATCTTCACTGGGTGCGTTGCATTGACAGAGTGTGGTCAGTCTGATCTTCACTGGGTGCGTTACATTGACAGAGTGGGGTCAGTCTGCTCTTCCCTGGGTGTGTTACATTGACAGAGAAGGGTCAGACTGCTCTTCCCTGAGTGTGTTACATTGACAGAGTGGGGTCAGTCTGCTCTTCCCTGGGTGTATTTCATTGAGAGAGTGGGGTCAGTCTGCTCTTCCCTGGGTGTGTTACATTAACAGAGTGGGGTCAGTCTGCTCATCCGTGAGTGTGTTACATTGACAGAGTGGTTTCAGAGAGTGTATTTCATTGAGAGAGTGGGGTTAGTCTGCTCTTCCCTGGGTGTGTTACATTGACAGAGTTTGGTCAATCTGCTCTTCCCTAGGTGTGTTACATTGACAGGGTGGTGTCTGTCTGCTCTTGCCTGGGTGTGTTACATTGACAGAGTGGGGTCCGTCTGCTCTTCCCTGGGTATTTTACATTGACAGAGTGTGGTCAGTCTGCACTTCCCTGAGTGTGTTACATTGTCAGAGTGGAGTCAGTTTGCTCTTCCCTGGGTGCGTTACATTGACAGATTTGGGTCAGTCTGATCTTCCTCGGTGTGTTACATTGACAGAGTGGGGTCCGTCTGCTCTTCCCTGGGTATTTTACATTGACAGAGTGCGGTCAGTCTGCACTTCCCTGGGTGTTTTACATTGTCAGAGTGGGGTCAGTTTGCTCTTCCCTGGGTGCGTGACATTGACAGATTTGGTTCAGTCTTCTCTTCACTGCGTGCGTTACATTTACATATTTGGGTCAGTCTGCTCTTCCATGGGTGTGTAACATTGACAGAGTGGTGTCAGTATGCTCTTCCCTGGGTGTGTTACTTTGACAGAGTGGGGTCAGTCTGCTCTTTCCTGGGTGTGTTACATTGACAGAATGGGGTCTGTCTGCCCTTCCCTGGTTGGGTAACATTGAGAGATTGGGGTCAGTCTGCTCTTCCCTGGGGGTGTTACATTGACAAAGTGGGGTCAGTCTTCTCTTCCCTGGCTGTGATACATTGACAGAATGGGGTCAGCAGTGTGGGTTCATACTGCTCATCCTGGGTGTGTTACAGTGACAGAGAGGGGTCAGACTGCTCTTCCCTGGGTGTGTTACATTGACAGAGTTGGGTCAGTCTGCTTTTCCCTGGGTGTGTACAATGACAGAGGGTGGTCCGACTGCTCTTTCCTGGGTGTGTTACATTGACAGAATTATGTCCTTCTGCCCTTCCCTGGTTGGGTAACATTGAGAGATTGGGGTCAGTCTGCTATTCCCTGGGCGTGTTACATTGACAGAGTGGGGTCAGTCTGCTCTTCCCTGGGTGTGATAGATTGACAGAATGGGGTCAGTCTGCTCTTATCTTGGTGGGTTACATTGACAGAGTGGGGTCAGTCAGCTCTACTCTGTGTGGGTTAAATTGACAGAGTGGTGTCAGTCTGCTTTTCCTTGGGTGGATTACATTGACAGAGTGGGGTCAGTCTGATCTGCCCTGGGGATTTTCCATTGACAGAGTGGGGTCAGTCTGCTCTTCCCTGTGTATGTTACATTGACAGAGTGGGGTCAGTCTGCTCTTCCCTGGGTGTGTTACAGTGAGAGATTAGGGTCAGTCTGCTCTTCCCTGGTTGTGTTACATTGACAGAGTGGGGTCAGTCTGCTCTTTCTTTCGTGTGTTGCATTGACAGAATGAGATCAGTCTGCTCTTCCCTGGGTGCGTGTCATTGACAGAGTGGGGTCAGTCTGCTCTTCCCTGTGTGGGTTACATTGACAGAGTGGTGTCAGTCTGCTCTTACTTGGGTGGATTACATGGACAGAGTGGGGTCAGTCTGCTCTTCCCTGGGTGTGTTATATTGACAGAGATCTGTCATTCTGCTCTTCCCTGGGTGTGTTACATTTACTGAGTTGGTTCAGTCTGCTCTTCCTTGGGTGTGTTACAGTAAAAGAGTGGGGTCAGTCTGCTCTTCCCTGGATGTGTTACATTGAAAGAGTGGGGTCAGTCTGCTCTTCCCTGGGTGTGTTACATTGAAAGAGTGGGGTCAGTCTGTTCTTCCCTGGGTGGGTTACATTGAGAGATATTGGTCAGTCTGCTCTTCCCTGGGTGTGTTCCATTGACAGAGTGGGGTCAGTCTGCTCTTCCCTGCGTGTGTTCCATTGACTGAGTCGGGTCAGTCTGCTCTTCCCTGGATGTGTTACAATGAAAGAGTGGGGTCACTCTGCTCTTACCTGGGTGTGTTACAATGACAGAGTGGGGTCAGTCGGATATCCCTGGGTGTGTTACATTGACAGAGTGGGGTCAGTCGACTCTTTCCTGGTGTTGTTACATTGACAGAGTGGTGTCAGTCTGCTCTTCCCTGGGTGTGTTATATTGACTGAGTGGGGTTCAGTCTCGTCTTCCCTGGGTGTGTTCCATTGGCAGCGTGGTACAAGTCTGCTCTTCCATGGGTGTGTTAAATTGACAGATTGCAGTCTACACTTCCCTAGCTGTCTTACAATGACAGAGTGGGGTCAGTCTGCTCTACCATGGGTGTGTTACAATGACAGAGTTTGGTCAATCTGCTCTTCCCTGGGTGTGTTACATTGACAGTGTGGGGTTAATCTACTCTTCCCTGGGTGTGTTACATTGACAGAGTGGTGTCAGTCTGCTCTTCGCTGGCTGTGTTACATTGACAGAGTGGGGTCAGTTTGCTCTTCCCTGGGTGTGTTAGATTGACAGAGTTGGGTCAGTCTACATTTGTTACATTTACAGAGTGGTGTCAGCCTGATCTTCCCTGAGTGGGTTACATTGACAGATTGGAGTCAGTCTGCTATTCTCTGCGTGTGTTACATTGTCAGAGTTTGATCAGTCTGCTCTTCCCTGGGTGTGTTACATCGACAGAGAGGGGTCAGTATGATCTTAACTGGGTGCGTTACATTGACAGAGTGGGGACAGTCTGCTCTTCCCTGGGTGTGTTACATAGACAGATTGGTCAGTCTGCTCTGACCTGGGTGTGTTACATTGACAGAGAGGGGTCAGTCTCATCTTCACTGGGTGCGTTGCATTGACAGAGTGTGGTCAGTCTGATCTTCACTGGGTGCGTTACATTGACAGAGTGGGGTCAGTCTGCTCTTCCCTTGGTGTGTTACATTGACAGAGAAGGGTCAGACTGCTCTTCCCTGAGTGTGTTACATTGACAGAGTGGGGTCAGTCTGCTCTTCCCTGGATGGGTTACATTGACAGAGTGGGGTCAGTCTGCTCTTCCCTGGGTGGGTTTCATTGACAGAGTTGGGTCTGTCTGCTCTTTCTTGGGTGTGTTACATTGAATGAGTGGGGTCAGTCTGCTCTTTCCTGAGTGTGTTTCATTGACAGAGTGGGGTCAGTCTGCTCTTCCCTGGGTGTATTTCATTGAGAGAGTGGGGTCAGTCTGCTCTTTCCTGGGTGTGTTACATTAACAGAGTGGGGTCAGTCTGCTCTTCCGTGAGTGTGTTACATTGACAGAGTGGGTTCAGAGAGTGTATTTCATTGACACAGTGGGGTCAGTCTGCTCTACCTGGCAGTGTCACATTGACAGAGTGGGGTCAGTCTGCTCTACTCTGGGTTTGTTACATTGACAGAATGGGGTCAGTCTGCTCTCCCCTGGGTGTGTTACATTGACAGAGTGGGTTCAGTCTGCTATTCCCTGGGTGAGATACACTGGCAGAGAGGGGCCAGTCTGCTTTTGCCTGTGTGCGTTGATTTGACAGAGGGAAGTCAGTCTGCTCTTTTCTGTATGAATGACATTGACAGAGTGGGGTCAATCTGCACTTGACTGTATGATTTATTTTGCATTGTGAGTGTCAGTCTGACATTCCCTGCGTGTGTTACATTGATAGAGTGAGGTCAGTCTGCACTTCCCTGGGTGTGTTACATTGACCGAGTGGGGTCAGTCTACTCTTCCCTGGGAGTGTTACATTGACTGAGTGGGGTCAGTCTTCTCTTCCCGGCGTGAGTTACATTGACAGAGTGGGTTCAGTCTGCTCTTCCCTGTGTCTGTTACATTGACAGAGTGGGGTCAGTCTGCTATTCACTGAATGTGTTCCACTGACAGAGAGGCATTTGTCTGCTCTTCCCTGGGTGTGTAACTTCGACAGAGTGGGGTTTGTCTGCACATCCCAGGGTGTGTTACATTGCCGGAGTGATGTCAGTTTGCTCTTATCTGGGTGTGTAACATTGACAGTGGCGGGACAGTCTGCTCTTCCCTGGGGGTGTTACATTGACATTGTGGGGTCCGTCTGCTCTTCCCTGGTGTCAGACATTGACAGACTGGGGTCAGTCTGCTCTCCCCTGGGTGAGTTACATTGACAGAATGTGGTCAGTCTGCTCTTCATTGGGGGTGTTGCATTGACAGAGTGGGGTCAGTCTGCTCTTCCCTGGGTGTGTTACATTGACAGAATGGGGTCAGTCTGCTGTTCCCTGGGTAGATTACATTGACAGAGTGGGGTCAGTCTGCTCTTCCCTGGGTGTGTTACATTGACAGAATGGGGTCAGTCTGCTGTTCCCTGGGTAGATTACATTGACAGAGTGGGGTCAGTCTGCTCTTCCCTGGGTGTGTTACATTGACAGAATGGGGTCAGTCTGCTATTCCATGGGTGTGTTACATTGACAGAGTGGTGTCAGTCTGCTATTGCCTGGGTGGGTTACATTGACAGAGTGGGGTCAGTCTGCTCTTCCGTGGGTGTGTTACATTGACAGAGTGGTGTCAGTCTGCTCTTCTCTGCGTGTGTGACATTGACGAAGTGGGGTCAGTCTGCTCTTCCCTGGGTGTGTTACCTTGACAGAGTGGGGACAGTCTGCTCTTCCCTGGGTATGTTACATTGACAGAGTGGGGTCAGTCTGCTCTACTCTGGTTGTGTTACATTGACAGAGTTGGGTCAGTCTGCTATTCACTGGGTGTGTTACATTGACAGAATGGGGTCAGTCCGCTCTTCCCTAGGTGTGTTACCTTGACAGAGTGGGGTCAGTCTGCTCTTCCTTGGGTGTGTAAAACTGACAGAGAGGGGTCAGTCTGCTCTTCCCTTGGTGTGTCACATTGACAGAGTGGGGTCAGTCTGGTCTTCCCTGGGTGTGTTACATTGACAGAGTGGGGTCAATCTGCACTTGACTGTGTGAGTTATTTTGCAGAGTCAGGGTCAGTCTGCTCTTCCCTGGGTGTGTTTCATTGACAGAGTGTGGTCAGTCTGCTCTTCACTGGGCGTGTTGCATTGACAGAGTGGGGTCTGTCTTCTCTTCCCTGGGTATGTTGCATTGACAGAGTGTGGTCAGTCTGCTCTTCCCTGGGTGTGTTACATTGACAGATAGTGGTCGGTCTGCTCTTCCCTGGGTGTGTTTCAATGACAGAGTGGTGTCAGTCTGCTCTTCCCTGGGTGTGTTCCATTGACAGAGTGGGTTCAGTCTGCTCTTCCCTGGGTGTGTTACTTTTACAGAGTGGGGTCAGTCCGCTATTCACTGCGTATGTTACATTGACAGAGTGGGGTCAGTCGGCTCTTCCCTGGGTGTGTTACATTGACAGAATGGGGTCAGTCTGCTCTTTCCTCGGTGTGTTACATTGAAAGAGTGTGGTCAGTCTGCTCTTCCCTGGGTGTGTTACATTGACAGAGTGGGGTCAGTCGGCTCTTCCCTGGGTGTGTTACATTGACAGAATGGGGTCAGTCTGCTCTTTCCTGGGTGTGTTACATTGACAGAGTGAGGTCAGTCTGCTGTTCACTGCGTGTGTTACATTGACAGAGTGGGGTTAGTCTGCTCTTCACTGGGTGTGTTACATTTACAGAGTGGGGTCAGTCTGCTCTCCCCTGTGTGTGTTACATTAACAGAATGGGGTCAGTCTGCTCTACACTGGGTGTGTTACATTGACAGAGTGAGGTCAGTCTGCTCCTCCTTGTGTGTGTTACACTGACAGAGTGGGGTCAGTCTGCTCTTCCCTGGGTGGGTTACATTGGCAGCGTGGGGTCCATCTGCTCTTCCCTGGGTGTTTCACATTGATAGAGTGGGGTCAGTCTTCTCTTCCCTGGGTGTGTTACATTGACAGAGTGGGGTCAGTCTGCTCTTCTCTGGGGGTGTTACATTGACTGAAACGGGACAGTCTGCTCTTCCCTGGGTGTGTTACATTGACAGAGTGGGGTCAGTCTGCTCTTCCCTGGGTGTGTTGCATTGACAGAGTGGGGTCAGTCTGCTCTTCACTGGGTGTGTTACATTGACAGATTGGGTGAGTCTGCTATTCCCTGCGTGTGTTACATTGACAGAGTGGGGTCAGTCTGATCTTCCCTGGGTGTATTACACTGACAGAGTGGGGTCAGTCTGCACTTCCTTGGTGTGTTACATTGACAGAGTGGGATCAATCTGCTCGTCCTTGGGTAGGTTACATTGACAGAGTGGGGTCAGTCTGATCTTCTTTGGTGTGTTACATTGACAGAGTGTGGTCCGTCTGCTTTTCCCTGGGTGTGTTACATTGACAGAGTGTTGTCAGTCTGCACTTCCCTGGGTGTGTTACATTGTCAGAGTGGGGTCAGTTTGCTCTTCCCTGGGTGCGTTACATTGTCAGATATGGGTCAGTCTGCTCTTCCCTGGGTGTGTAACATTGACAGAGTGGTGTCAGTATGCTCTTCCCTGGGTGTGTAACTTTGACAGAGTGGGGTCAGTCTGCTCTCTCCTGCGTATGTTACATTGTCAAAATGAGGTCAGTCTGCTCTTCCCTGTGTGTGTTATATTGACAGACTGAGGTCAGTCTGCTCTTCCCTGGATGTGTTATTTTGACAGAGTGGTGTCAGTCTGCTCTTCCCCGGGTGGGATACATTTTAAGAGTGGCGTCCGTCTGCATTTCCCTGGGTGCGTTACGTTGACTGAATGGGGTCAGTCTGCTCTTCCCAGGGAGTTTTAAATTGACAGAGTTTGATCAGTCTGCTCTTACCTGGGTTTTTTAAATTGACAGAGTGGGGTCTGTCTGCTCTTCCTTCGGTGTGTTACATTGACAGAGTTGGTTTCAGTCCGCTCTTCCCTGTGTGTGTTACATTGATAGAGTGGGGTCTGTCTGCTCTTCGCTGGTTGTGTTACTTTGACAGATTTGGGGTCAGTCTGCTCTTGCCTGGGTGTGTTACATTGACAGAGTGGGGTCAGTCTGCTCTTCCCTGGGTGTGTTACTATGACAGAGTGGGGTCAGTCTGCTCTTCCCTGCGTGGTTCACATTGACAGAGAGGGGTCAGACTGAACTTCCCTGGGTGTGTTACATTGACTGAGTGGGGTCAGTCTTCTCTTCTCTGGGTGTGTTACATTGACAGAGTGGGGTCAGTCTGCTCTTCCCTGGGTGTGTTACGTTGACAGAGTGGCGTCAGTCTGTTCTTCCCTGCGTGTGTTACATTGTCACATTGGGGTCAGTCTGTTCTTCCCTGTGTGTGTTACATTGTCACATTTGGGTCAGTCTGCTCGTCCCTGGGTGTGTTACATTTTAACAGTGGGGTCAGTCTGCTCTTCCCTGGATATGTTACTTTGACAGGGTGGGTTCAGACTGCTCTTCCCTGGGTGTGTTATTCTTGACAGAGTTGGGTCAGTCTGCCCTTCCCTGGGAGCGTTACATTCACAGAGTGGGGTCAGTCTGCTCTTCCCTGGGTGTGTTATACTTGACAGAGTGGGGTCAGTCTGCCCTTCCCTGGGAAAGTTACATTCACAGAGTGGGGTCAGTCTGCTCTTCCCTGGGTGTGTTACGTTGATAGACTGAGGTCTGGCTGCTCTTCCCTGGGTGGGTTACATTGACAGAGTGGGGTCAGTCTGCTCTTCCCTGGGTGTGTTACATTGACAGAGTGGGGTCAGTCTGCTCTTCCCTGGGTGTGTTATATTGACAGCGTGGGTTCAGACTGCTCTTCCCTGCGTGTGTTACATTGACAGATTGGGGTCAGTCTGCTCTTCCCGGGGTGTGTTACATTGACAGAGTTGGGTCAGTCTGCTCTTCCCTGGGTGTGTTACATTGACAGAGTGGGGTCAGTCTGCTCTTCCCTGGGTGTGTTACATTGACAGAGTTGGGTCAGTCTGCTCTTCCCTGGGTGCGTTACATATTCTGAATGGGGTCAGTCTGTTCTTCCCTGCGTATGTTGCATTTACTGAGTGGGGTCAGTCTGCTCTTCCCTGGGTGTTTTACATTGGCAGAGTGGGGTCAGTCTGCTCTTCCCTGCGTGTGTTCCATTGACTCAGTGGGGTCAGTCTGTTGTTCCCTGGGTGTGTTACTTTGACAGAGTGCGGTTAGTCTGTTCTTCCCTGGGTGTGCTACATTGACAGAGTGGGGTCAGTCTGCTCTTCCCTGGGTGCGTTACATTGACTGAATGGGGTCAGTCTGCTCTTCCCTGGGTATGTTGCATTGACAGAGTGGGGTCAGTCTGCTCTTCCCTGGGTGTGTTACTTTGACAGAGTGCGGTCAGTCTGTTCTTCCCTGGGTGTGCTACATTGACAGAGTGGGGTCGGTCTGCTCTTCCCTGGGTGTGTTTCAATGACAGAGTGGTGTCAGTCTGCTCTTCCCTGGGTGTGTTCCATTGACAGAGTGGGTTCAGTCTGCTCTTCCCTGGGTGTGTTACTTTTACAGAGTGGGGTCAGTCCGCTATTCACTGCGTATGTTACATTGACAGAGTGGGGTCAGTCGGCTCTTCCCTGGGTGTGTTACATTGACAGAATGGGGTCAGTCTGCTCTTTCCTGGGTGTGTTACATTGAAAGAGTGTGGTCAGTCTGCTCTTCCCTGGGTGTGTTACATTGACAGAATGGGGTCAGTCTGCTCTTTCCTGGGTGTGTTACATTGACAGAGTGAGGTCAGTCTGCTGTTCACTGCGTGTGTTACATTGACAGAGTGGGGTCAGTCTGCTCTTCACTGGGCGTGTTACATTTACAGAGTGGGGTCAGTCTGCTCTCCCCTGTGTGTGTTACATTAACAGAATGGGGTCAGTCTGCTCTACACTGGGTGTGTTACATTGACAGAGTGAGGTCAGTCTGCTCTTCCCTGGGTGGGTTACATTGGCAGCGTGGGGTCCATCTGCTCTTCCCTGGGTGTTTCACATTGATAGTGTGGGGTCAGTCTTCTCTTCCCTGGGTGTGTTACATTGACAGAGTGGGGTCAGTCTGCTCTTCCCTGGATGTGTTACATTGACAGAGTGGGGTCAGTCTGCTCTTCCCTGGGTGTGTTGCATTGACAGAGTGGGGTCAGTCTGCTCTTCACTGGGTGTGTTAAATTGACAGATTGGGTGAGTCTGCTATTCTCTGCGTGTGTTACATTGACAGAGTGGGGTCAGTCTGCTCTTCCCTGGGTGTATTACACTGACAGAGTGGGGTCAGTCTGCACTTCCTTGGTGTGTTACATTGACAGAGTGGGATCAATCTGCTCGTCCTTGGGTAGGTTACATTGACAGAGTGGGGTCAGTCTGATCTTCCTTGGTGTGTTACATTGACAGAGTGTGGTCCGTCTGCTTTTCCCTGGGTGTGTTACATTGACAGAGTGTTGTCAGTCTGCACTTCCCTGGGTGTGTTACATTGTCAGAGTGGGGTCAGTTTGCTCTTCCCTGGGTGCGTTACATTGTCAGATATGGGTCAGTCTGCTCTTCCCTGGGTGTGTAACATTGACAGAGTGGTGTCAGTATGCTCTTCCCTGGGTGTGTAACTTTGACAGAGTGGGGTCAGTCTGCTCTCTCCTGCGTATGTTACATTGTCAAAATGAGGTCAGTCTGCTCTTCCCTGTGTGTGTTATATTGACAGACTGAGGTCAGTCTGCTCTTCCCTGGATGTGTTATTTTGACAGAGTGGTGTCAGTCTGCTCTTCCCCGGGTGGGATACATTTTAAGAGTGGCGTCCGTCTGCATTTCCCTGGGTGCGTTACGTTGACTGAATGGGGTCAGTCTGCTCTTCCCAGGGAGTTTTAAATTGACAGAGTTTGATCAGTCTGCTCTTACCTGGGTTTTTTAAATTGACAGAGTGGGGTCTGTCTGCTCTTCCTTCGGTGTGTTACATTGACAGAGTTGGTTTCAGTCCGCTCTTCCCTGTGTGTGTTACATTGATAGAGTGGGGTCTGTCTGCTCTTCGCTGGTTGTGTTACTTTGACAGATTTGGGGTCAGTCTGCTCTTGCCTGGGTGTGTTACATTGACAGAGTGGGGTCAGTCTGCTCTTCCCTGGGTGTGTTACTATGACAGAGTGGGGTCAGTCTGCTCTTCCCTGCGTGGTTCACATTGACAGAGAGGGGTCAGACTGAACTTCCCTGGGTGTGTTACATTGACTGAGTGGGGTCAGTCTTCTCTTCTCTGGGTGTGTTACATTGACAGAGTGGGGTCAGTCTGCTCTTCCCTGGGTGTGTTACGTTGACAGAGTGGCGTCAGTCTGTTCTTCCCTGCGTGTGTTACATTGTCACATTGGGGTCAGTCTGTTCTTCCCTGTGTGTGTTACATTGTCACATTTGGGTCAGTCCGCTCGTCCCTGGGTGTGTTAAATTTTAACAGTGGGGTCAGTCTGCTCTTCCCTGGATATGTTACTTTGACAGGGTGGGTTCAGACTGCTCTTCCCTGGGTGTGTTATTCTTGACAGAGTTGGGTCAGTCTGCCCTTCCCTGGGAGCGTTACATTCACAGAGTGGGGTCAGTCTGCTCTTCCCTGGGTGTGTTATTCTTGACAGAGTGGGGTCAGTCTGCCCTTCCCTGGGAGAGTTACATTCACAGAGTGAGTTCAGACTGCTCTTCCCTGGGTGTGTTATTCTTGACAGAGTGGTGTCAGTCTACCCTTCCCTGGAGAGTTACATTCACAGAGTGGGGTCAGTCTGCTCTTCCCTGGGTGTGTTACATTGATAGACTGAGGTCTGGCTGCTCTTCCCTGGGTGGGTTACATTGACAGAGTGGGGTCAGTCTGCTCTTCCCTGGGTGTGTTACATTGACAGAGTGGGGTCAGTCTGCTCTTCCCTGGGTGTGTTATATTGACAGCGTGGGTTCAGACTGCTCTTCCCTGCGTGTGTTACATTGACAGAGTGGGGTCAGTCTGCTCTTCCCGGGGTGTGTTACATTGACAGAGTTGTGTCAGTCTGCTCTTCCCTGGGTATGTTACATTGACAGGGTTGGGTCAGTCTGCTGTTCCCTGGGTGCGTTACATATTCTGAATGGGGTCAGTCTGTTCTTCCCTGCGTATGTTGCATTTACTGAGTGGGGTCAGTCTGCTCTTCCCTGGGTGTTTTACATTGGCAGAGTGGGGTCAGTCTGCTCTTCTCTGCGTGTGTTCCATTGACTCAGTGGGGTCAGTCTGTTCTTCCCTGGGTGTGTTACTTTGACAGAGTGCGGTTAGTCTGTTCTTCCCTGGGTGTGCTACATTGACAGAGTGGGGTCAGTCTGCTCTTCCCTGGGTGCGTTACATTGACTGAATGGGGTCAGTCTGCTCTTCCCTGGGTATGTTGCATTGACAGAGTGGGGTCAGTCTGCTCTTCCCTGGGTGTGTTACTTTGACAGAGTGCGGTCAGTCTGTTCTTCCCTGGGTGTGCTACATTGACAGAGTGGGGTCAGTCTGCTCTTCCCTGGGTGGGTTACATTGACAGAGTGAGGTCAGTCTGCTCTTCCCTGGGTGTGTTACATTGACAGAATTGGGTCAGTCTGCTCTTCCCTGGGAGTGTTACATTGACAGAGTGGGGTCGGTCTGCTCTGCCCTGGGTGTGTTACATTGACAGAGTGGGGTCAGTCTGCTCTTCCCTGGGTGAGTTACATTGACTGAATGGGGTCAATCTGCTCTTCCCTGGGTTTGTTACATTGACTGAGTGGGGTTAGTCTGCTCTTCCCTCGGTATGTTACATTGATAGAGTGGGGTCAGTCTGCTCTTCCCTGGGTGGGTTACATTTGAAGAGTGGGTTCAGCCTGCTCTTCCCTGGGTGTGTTATTTTGACAGAGTGGGGTCAGAGTGCTCTTCCCTGCGTGTGTTACATTGACAGAGTGGGGTCTGTCTGCTCTTCTCTGGGTGTGTTACATTGACAGAGCTGGTTCATCTGCACTTCCCTCGGTATGTTACATTGATAGAGTGGGGTCAGTCTGCTCTTCCCTGGGTGTGTTACATTGACAGAGTGGGGTCAGTCTGCTCTTCACTGGGTGTGTTACATTGGCAGAGTGTGGTCAGTCTGCTCTTCCCTGGCTGGATTACTTTGACAGAGTGGTGTCAGTCTGCTCTTTCCTGGGTGTGTTACATTGACAGAGTGGGGTCAGTCTGCTCTTCCCTGGGTTTTGTTAATTTGACAGAGTGCGGTCAGTCTGTTCTTCCCTGGGTGTGTTACATTGAGAGACTGAGGTCAGTCTGCTCTTCCCTGGGTCTGTTACTTTGAGAGAGTGAGGTGAGTCTGCTCTTCCCTTCATATGTTACGTTGACAAAGTGGGGTCAGTCTGCTCTTCCCTGGGTGTGTTACATTGACAGAGTGCGGTCAGTTTGTTCTTCCCTGGGTGTGTTTCATTGACAGAGTGGGGTCAGTCTGCTCTTCCCTGGATGTGTTACATTGACAGAGTTGTGTCATTCAGCTCTTCCCTGCGTGTGTTACATTGACAGAGTGGGGTCCGTCTGCTCTTCCCTGTGTGTGTTACATTGACAGAGTGGGGTCAGTCTGGTCTTCCCTGGGTGTGTTACATTGACAGAGTGGGGTCAGTCTGCTCTTCCCTGGGTGTGTTACATTGACAGAGTGGGGTCAGTCTGCTCTTCCCTGGGTGTCTTACATTGACAGAGTGGGGTCGGTCTGTTTTTCCCTGGGTGTGTTACATTGACAGAGTGGGGTCAGTCTGCTCTTCCCTCGGTGTGTTACTTTGACAGAGTGCGGTCAGTCTGCTCTTCCCTGGGTGTGTTACTTTGACACAGTGAGGTCAGTCTGTTGTTCCTTGGGTGTGTTACATTTTAAGAGTGGGTTCAGCCTGCTCTTCCCTGGGTGTATTACTTTGACAGAGTGGGGTCAGACTGCTCTCCCTGCGTGTGTTACATTGACAGAGTGGGGTCAGTCTGCTCTTCCCTGTGTGTGTTACATTGACAGAGTCGGGTCAGTCTGGTCTTCCCTGGGAGCGTTACATTGACTGAATGGGGAAAGTCTGCTCTTCCCTGGGTGTGGTACATTGACAGAGTGGGGTCAGTCTGCTCTTCCCTGGGTGTCTTACATTGACAGAGTGGGGTCGGTCTGCTCTTCCCTGGGTGTGTTACATTGATCGAGTGGGGTCAGTCTGCTCTTCCCTGGGTGGGTTACATTTTAAGAGTGGGTTCAGCCTGCTCTTCCCTGGGTGTGTTCCTTTGACAGAGTGGCATTATTCTGATCTTCCCCGGGTGGGTTACATTTTAAGAGTGGGATCCGTCTGCATTTCCCTGGGTGCGTTACATTGACCGAGTGGGGTCAGTCTGCTCTTCCCTGGGTGTGTTACATTGACAGAGTGCGGTCAGTCTGTTCTTCCCTGGGTGTGTTACATTGTCAGAGTGGTGTCAGTCTGCTCTTCCCTGGGTGTGTTACATTGACAGAGTGGGGTCAGTCTGCTCTTCCCTGGGTGTGTTACATTGACTGAGTGGCATCAGTCTGCTCTTCCCTGGGTGCGTTTCATTGACTGAATGGGTCAGTCAGTTCTTCGCTTGGTATGTTACATTGACTGAGTGGGGTCAGTCTGCTTTTCCCTGGGTGCGTTACATTGAAAGAGTGTGGTCAGTCTGCTTTTCCCTGGGTGGGTTACATTTTAAAAGTGGGTTCAGTCTGCTCTTCCCTGGGTGTGTTACTTTGACAGAGTGGCGTCAGTCTGCTCTTCCCTGGGTGGGTTACATATTAAGAGTGGATTCCGTCTGCATTTCCCTGGGTGCGTTACATTGACAGAGTGGGATCAGTCTGCTCTTCCCTGGGTGTGTTATATTGACAGAGTGGGGTTAGTCTGCTCTTCCTTGGGTGGGTTACGTTGACAGATTGGGGTCAATGTGCTCTTCCCTGGGTGCGTTACATTGACTGAAAGGGGTAAGTCTGCTCGTCCCTGGGTGTGTAACATTGACAGAGTGGAGACAGTCTGCTCTTCCCTGGGTGGGTTACATTAACAGAGTCGGGTCAATCTGCTCTTTCCTGGGTGTGTCACATTGACAGAGTGAGGTCAGTCTGCTCTTCCCTGGGTGTGTTACCTTGACAGAGTTGGGTCGGTCTGATCTTCCCTGGGAGCGTTACATTGACTGAATGAGGTCAGTCTGCTCTTCCCTGGGTGTGTTACACAAACAAAGTGGGGTCAGTCTGCTCTTCCCTGGGTGTGTTACATTGACAGAGTGGGGTCAGTCTGCTCTTCCCTGGGTGTGTTACATTGACAGAGTGGGACAGGTCTGCTCTTCCCTGGGTGTGTTACATTGACAGAGTGCGGTCAGTCTGTTCTTCCCTGGGTGTGTTACATTGTCAGAGTGGGGTCAGTCTGCTCTTCCCTTGGTATGTTACATTGACAGAGTGCGGTCAGTCTGTTCTTCCCTGGGTGTGTTACATTGTAAGAGTGGGGTCATTCAGTTCTTCCCTGTGTGGTTTACATTGACAGAGTGGTTTTAGTCTGAATCTTCACTGGGTGTGTTAATTAGACAGAGTGCGGTCAGTCTGCTCTTCCCTGGGTGGGTTACTTTGACAGAGTGGGGTCAGTCTGTTCTTCCCTGATTGTGTTACATTGTCAGAGTGGGGTCATTCAGCTCTTCCCTGGGTGGTTTACATTGACAGAGTGGGTTTAGTCTGCTCTTCACTGGGTGTGTTAATTTGACAGAGTGGGGTCAGTCTGCTGTTCCCTGGGTTTGTTACATTAACTGAGTGGGGTTAGTCTGCTCTTCCCTCGGTATGTTACATTGATAGAGTGGGGTCAGTCTGCTCTTCCCTGGGTGTGTTACATTGACAGAGTGCGGTCAGTCTGTTCTTCCCTGGGTATGTGACATTGTCAGAGTGGTGTCAGTCTGCTCTTCCCTGGGTGTGTTACATTGACAGAGTGGGGTCAGTCTGCTCTTCACTGGGTGTGTTACATTGACAGAGTGGGGACAGCCTGCTCTTCCCTGGGTGCGTTTCTTTGACTGAATGGTTCAGTCAGTTCTTCCCTTGGTATGTTCCATTGACAGAGTGGTGTCAGTCTGCTCTTCACTGGGTGTGTTACATTGACAGAGTGGGGTAAGTCTGCTCTTCCCTGGGTGGGTTACATTTTAAGAGTGGGTTCAGTCTGCTCTTCCCTGGGTGGGTTACATATTAAGAGTGGATTCCGTCTGCATTTCCCTGGGTGCGTTACATTGACAGAGTGGGATCAGTCTGCTCTTCCCTGGGTGTGTTATATTGACAGAGTGGGGTCAGTCTGCTCTTCCTTGGGTGGGTTACGTTGACAGATTGGGGTCAATGTGCTCTTCCCTGGGTGCGTTACATTGACTGAAAGGGGTAAGGCTGCTCGTTCCTGGGTGTGTTACATTGACAGAGTGGGGTCAGTCTGCTCTTCCCTGGGTGGGTTACATTAACAGAGTCGGTCAATCTGCTCTTCCCAGGGTGTGTCACATTGACAGAGTGAGGTCAGTCTGCTCTTCCCTGGGTGTGTTACATTGACAGAGTGCGGTCAGTCTGCTCTTCCCTCGGTATGTGACATTGATAGAGTGGGGTCAGTCTGCTCTTCCCAGCGTGGGTTACATTGACAGAATGGGGTAAGTCTGCTCATCCCTGGGTGTGTTACTTTGACAGAGTGCGGTCATTCTGTTCTTCTCTGGGTGTGTTACATTGACAGAGTGCGGTCAGTCTGACCTTCCCTGGGTGCGTTACATTGTCAGAGTGGGTTCAGCCTGCTCTTCCCTGGGTGTGTTACTTTGACAGATTGGGGTCAGACTGCTCTTCCCTGCGTGTGTTACATTGACAGAGTGGGTCAGTCTGCTCTTCCCTGGGTGTCTTACATTGACAGAGTGGGTTCGGTCTGCTCTTCCCTGGGTGTGTTACATTGACAGAGTGTGGTCAGTCTGCTGTTCCCTGGGTGTGTTACTTTGAGAGAGTGAAGTCATTCTGCTCTTCCCTGGGTGTGTTACGTAGACAAAGTGGGGTCAGTCTGCTCTTCCTTGGGTGTGTTACATTGACAGAGTTGGGTCATTCAGCTCTTCCCCGCGTGTGTTACATTGACAGAGTGGGATCCGTCTGCTCTTCCCTGCGTGTGTTACATTGACAGAGTGGGGTCAGTCTGGTCTTTCCTGGGAGCGTTACATTGACTGAATGGGGTCAGTCTGCTCTTCCCTGGGCGTGTTACATTGACAGAGTGGGGTCAGTCTGCTCTTCCCTGGGTGACTTACATTGACAGAGTGGAGTCGGTCTGTTCTTCCCTGGGTGTGTTACATTGACAGAGTGGGGTCAGTCGGCTCTTCCCTGGGTGTGTTACATTGACTGAATTGGGTCAATCTGCTCTTTCCTGGGTTTGTTACATTGACTGAGTGGGGTTAGTCTGCTCTTCCCTCGGTATGTTACATTGATAGAGTGGGGTCAGTCTGCTCTTCCCTGGGTGGGTTACATTTTAAGAGTGGGTTCAGCCTGCTCTTCCCTGGGTGTGTTACTTTGACAGAGTGGGGTCAGACTGCTCTTCCCTGCGTGTGTTACATTGACAGAGTGGGTCAGTCTGCTCTTCCCTGTGTGTGTTACATTGACAGAGTCGGGTCAGTCAGGTCTTCCCTGGGAGCGTTACATTGACTGAATGGGGAAAGTCTGCTCTTCCCTGGGTGTGTTACATTGACAGAGTGGTGTCAGTCTGCTCTTCCCTGGGTGTGTTACATTGACAGAGTGGGGTCAGTCTGCTTTTCCCTGGGTGTGTTACATTGACTGAATGGGGTCAATCTGCTCTTCCCTGGGTTTGTTACATTGACTGAGTGGGGTTAGTCTGCTCTTCCCTCGGTATGTTACATTGATAGAGTGGGGTCGGTCTGCTCTTCCCTGGGTGGATTACATTTTAAGAGTGGTTTCTGACTGCTCTTCCCTGGGTGTGTTCCTTTGACAGAGTGGAAACAGTCTGCTCTTCCCTGGGTGGATTACATTTTAAGAGTGGGATCCGTCTGCATTTCCCTGGGTGCGTTACATTGACAGAGTGGGGTCAGTCTGCTCTTCCCTGGGTGTGTTACATTGACAGAGTGCGGTCAGTCTGTTCTTCCCTGGGTATGTGACATTGTCAGAGTGATGTCAGTCTGCTCTTCACTGGGTGTATTACATTGACAGAGTGGGGTAAGTCTGCTCTTCCCTGCGTGGGTTACATTTTAAGAGTGGGTTCAGTCTGCTCTTCCCTGGGTGTGTTACTTTGACAGAGTGGCGTCAGTCTGCTCTTCCCTGGGTGGGTTACATATTAAGAGTGGATTCCGTCTGCATTTCCCTGGGTGCGTTACATTGACCGAGTGGGATCAGTCTGCTCTTCCCTGGGTGTGTTATATTGACAGAGTGGGGTCAGTCTGCTCTTCCCTGGGTGTGTTACATTGACAGAGTGCGGTCAGTCTGCTCTTCCCTCGGTATGTGACATTGATAGAGTGGGGTCAGTCTGCTCTTCCCTGCGTGGGTTACATTGACAGAATGGGGTAAGTCTGCTCATCCCTGGGTGTGTTACTTTGACTGAGTGCGGTCATTCTGTTCTTCTCTGGGTGTGTTACATTGACAGAGTGCGGTCAGTCTGACCTTCCCTGGGTGCGTTACATTGTCAGAGTGGGGTCAGTCTGCTCTTCCCTGGGTGTGTTACATTGACAGAGTGGGGTCAGTCTGCTCTTCTCTGGGTGTGTTACATTGACAGAGCTGGGTCAGTCTGCTCTTCCCTCGGGATGTTACATTGATAGAGTGGGGTCAGTCTGCTCTTCCCTGGGTGTGTTACATTGACAGAGTGGGGTCAGTCTGCTCTTCACTGGGTGTGTTACATTGGCCGAGTGGGGTCAGTCTGGTCTTCCCTGGCTGGATTACATTGACAGAGTGGTGTCAGTCTGCTCTTTCCTGGGTGTGTTACATTGACAGAGTGGGGTCAGTCTGCTATTCCCTGGGTTTGTTAATTTGACAGAGTGCGGTCAGTCTGTTCTTCCCTGGGTATGTTACATTGACAGAGTGCGGTCAGTCTGTTCTTCCCTGGGTGTGTTTCATTGACAGAGTGGGGTCAGTCTGCTCTTCCATGGGTGTGTTACATTGACAGAGTTGGGTCATTCAGCTCTTCCCTGCGTGCGTTACATTGACAGAGTGGGGTCCGTCTGCTCTTCCCTGTGTTTGTTACATTGACATAGTGGTGTCAGTCTGGTCTTCCCTGGGAGCGTTACATTGACTGAATGGGGTCAGTCTGCTCTTCCCTGGGTGTGTTACATTGACAGAGTGGGGTCGGTGTGTTCTTCCCTGGGTGTGTTACATTGACAGAGTGGGGTCAGTCTGCTCTTCCCTGCGTGTGTTACATTGACTGAATGGGGTCAATCTGCTCTTCCCTGGGTTTGTTACATTGACTGTGTGGGGTTAGTCTGCTCTTCCCTCGGTATGTTACATTGATCGAGTGGGGTCAGTTTGCTCTTCCCTGGGTGGGTTACATTTTAAGAGTGGGTTCAGCCTGCTCTTCCCTGGGTGTGTTACTTTGACAGAGTGGGGTCAGACTGCTCTTCCCTGCGTGTGTTACATTGACAGAGTGGGGTCAGTCTGCTCTTCCCTGTGTGTGTTACATTGACAGAGTCGGGTCAGTCTGGTCTTCCCTGGGAGCGTTACATTGACTGAATGGGGAATGTCTGCTCTTCCCTGGGTGTGTTACATTGACAGAGTGGGGTCAGTCTGCTCTTCCCTGGGTGTCTTACATTGACAGAGTGGGGTCGGTCTGCTCTTCCCTGGGTGTGTTACATTGACAGAGTGGAGTCAGTCTGCTCTTCCCTGGGTGTGTTACATTGACTGAATGGGGTCAATCTGCTCTTCCCTGGGTTTGTTACATTGACTGAGTGGGGTTAGTCTGCTCTTCCCTCGGTATGTTACATTGATAGAGTGGGGTCAGTCTGCTCTTCCCGGGGTGTGTTCCTTTGACAGAGTGGCGTCAGTCTGCTCTTCCCTGGGTGGGTTACATTTTAAGAGTGGGATCCGTCTGCATTTCCCTGGGTGCGTTACATTGACAGAGTGGGGTCAGTCTGCTCTTCCTTGGGTGTGTTACGTTGACTGAATGGGGTCAGTCTGCTCTTCCCTGTGTATGTTACATTGACTGAGTGTGGTCAGTCTGCTCTTCCCTCGGTATGTTACATTGACTGAGTGGCATCAGTCTGCTCTTCCCTGCGTGGGTTACATTGACAGAGTGGGGTCAGTCTGCTCTTCCCTAGGTGTGTTACTTTGACAGAGAGAGGTAAGTCTGCTCTTCCCTCGGTGTGTTACTTTGACAGAGTGGGGTCAGTCTGCTCTTCCCTGGGTTTGTTACATTGACAGAGTGCGGTCAGTCTGCTCTTCCCTGGGTGTGTTACTTTGACACAGTGAGGTCAGTCTGTTGTTCCCTGGGTGTGTTACATTTTAAGAGTGGGTTCAGCCTGCTCTTCCCTGGGTGTATTACTTTGACAGAGTGGGGTCAGACTGCTCTTCCCTGCGTGTGTTACATTGACAGAGTGGGCTCTATCTGCTCTTCTCTGGGTGTGTTACATTGACAGAGCTGTGTCATCTGCTCTTCCCTCGGTATGTTACATTGATAGAGTGGGGTCAGTCTGCTCTTCCCTGGGTGTGTTACTTTGACACAGTGAGGTCAGTCTGTTGTTCCCTGGGTGTGTTACATTGTCAGAGTGGGGTCAGTCTGCTCTTCCCTGGGTGTGTTACATTGACAGAGAGAGGTAAGTCTGCTCATCCCTGGGTGTGTTACTTTGACAGAGTGGGGTCAGTCTGCTCTTCCCTGGGTGTGTTACATTGACAGAGTGGGGTCAGTCTGCTCTTCCCTGGGTGTGTTACATTGACTGAGTGGCATCAGTCTGCTCTTCCCTGGGTGCGTTACATTGACTGAATGGGGTCAGTCTGTTCTTCCCTTGGTATGTTACATTGACAGAGTGCGGTCAGTCTGTTCTTCCCTGGGTGTGTTACATTGTCAGAGTGGGGGCATTCAGCTCTTCCCTGGATGGTTTACATTGTCAGAGTGGTTTTAGTCTGCTCTTCACTGGGTGTGTAATTTGACAGTGGGGTCATTCTGCTCTTCCCTGGGTGGGTTACTCTGACAGAGTGGGGTCAGTCTGTTCTTCCCTGGGTGTGTTACATTGTCAGAGTGGGGTCATTCAGCTCTTCCCTGGGTGGTTTACATTGACAGAGTGGGTTTTGTCTGCTCTTCACTGGGTGTGTTAATTTGACAGAGTCGGGTATGTCTGCTCTTCCCTGGGTGTGTTACATTGACAGAGTGCGGTCAGTCTGCTCTTCCCTCGGTATGTGACATTGATAGAGTGGGGTCAGTCTGCTCTTCCCTGCGTGGGTTACAGTGACAGAATGGGGTAAGTCTGCTCATCCCTGGGTTTGTTACTTTGACAGAGTGCGGTCATTCTGTTCTTCTCTGGGTGTGTTGCATTGTCAGAGTGGGGTCAGTCTGCTCTTCCCTGGGTGTGTTACATTGACAGAGCTGGGTCAGTCTGCTCTTCCCTCGGTATGTTACATTGATAGAGTGGGGTCAGTCTGCTCTTCCCTGCGTGTGTTACATTGACAGAGTGGGGTCAGTCTGCTCTTCACTGGGTGCGTTACATTGGCAGAGTGGGGTCAGTCTGCTCTTCCCTGGCTGGATTACTTTGACAGAGTGGTGTCAGTCTGCTCTTTCCTGGGTGTGTTACATTGACAGAGTGGGGTCAGTCTGCTCTTCCCTGGGTTTTGTTAATTTGACAGAGTGCGGTCAGTCTGTTCTTCCCTGGATGTGTTACATTGAGAGACTGTGGTCAGTCTGCTCTTCCCTGGGTGTGTTACTTTGAGAGAGTGAGGTCAGTCTGCTCTTCCCTGGGTATGTTACGTTGACAAAGTGGGGTCAGTCTGCTCTTCCCTGGGTGTGTTACATTGACAGAGTGGGGTCAGTCTGTTCTTCCCTGGGTGTGTTTCATTGACAGAGTGGGGTCAGCCTGCTCTTCCCTGGGTGTGTTACATTGACAGAGTTGTGTCATTCAGCTCTTCCCTGCGTGTGTTACATTGACAGAGTGGGGTCCGTCTGCTCTTCCCTGTGTGTGTTACATTGACAGAGTGGGGTCAGTCTGGTCTTCCCTGGGAGCGTTACATTGACTGAATGGGGTCAGTCTGCTCTTCCCTGGGTGTGTTACATTGACAGAGTGGGGTCAGTCTGCTCTTCCCTGGGTGTCTTACACTGACAGAGTGGGGTCGGTCTGTTCTTCCCTGGGTGTGTTACTTTGACAGAGTGGGGTCAGACTGCTCTTCCCTGCGTGTGTTACATTGACAGAGTGGGGTCAGTCTGCTCTTCCCTGTGTGTGTTACATTGACAGAGTCGGGTCAGTCTGGTCTTCCCTGGGAGCGTTACATTGACTGAATGGGGAAAGTCTGCTCTTCCCTGGGTGTGTTACATTGACAGAGTGGGGTCAGTCTGCTCTTCCCTGGGTGTCTTACATTCACAGAGTGGGGTCGGTCTGCTCTTCCCTGGGTGTGTTACATTGACAGAGTGGAGTCAGTCTGCTCTTCCCTGGGTGTGTTACATTGACTGAATGGGGTCAATCTGCTCTTCCCTGGGTTTGTTACATTGACTGAGTGGGGTTAGTCTGCTCTTCCCTCGGTATGTTACATTGATAGAGTGGGGTCAGTCTGCTCTTCCCGGGGTGTGTTCCTTTGACAGAGTGGCGTCAGTCTGCTCTTCCCTGGGTGGGTTACATTTTAAGAGTGGGATCCGTCTGCATTTCCCTGGGTGCGTTACATTGACAGAGTGGGGTCAGTCTGCTCTTCCTTGGGTGTGTTACGTTGACTGAATGGGGTCAGTCTGCTCTTCCCTGGGTATGTTACATTGACTGAGTGTGGTCAGTCTGCTCTTCCCTCGGTATGTTACATTGACTGAGTGGCATCAGTCTGCTCTTCCCTGCGTGGGTTACATTGACAGAGTGGGGTCAGTCTGCTCTTCCCTAGGTGTGTTACTTTGACAGAGAGAGGCAAGTCTGCTCTTCCCTCGGTGTGTTACTTTGACAGAGTGGGGTCAGTCTGTCTCTTCCCTGGGTTTGTTACATTGACAGAGTGCGGTCAGTCTGCTCTTCCCTGGGTGTGTTACTTTGACACAGTGCGGTCAGTCTGTTGTTCCCTGGGTGTGTTACATTTTAAGAGGGGGTTCAGCCTGCTCTTCCCTGGGTGTATTACTTTGACAGAGTGGGGTCAGACTGCTCTTCCCTGCGTGTGTTACATTGACAGAGTGGGCTCTATCTGCTCTTCTCTGGGTGTGTTACATTGACAGAGCTGTGTCATCTGCTCTTCCCTCGGTATGTTACATTGATAGAGTGGGGTCAGTCTGCTCTTCCCTGGGTGTGTTACTTTGACACAGTGAGGTCAGTCTGTTGTTCCCTGGGTGTGTTACATTGTCAGAGTGGGGTCAGTCTGCTCTTCCCTGGGTGTGTTACATTGACAGAGAGAGGTAAGTCTGCTCATCCCTGGGTATGTTACTTTGACAGAGTGGGGTCAGTCTGCTCTTCCCTGGGTGTGTTACATTGACAGAGTGGGGTCAGTCTGCTCTTCCCTGGGTGTGTTACATTGACTGAGTGGCATCAGTCTGCTCTTCCCTGGGTGCGTTACATTGACTGAATGGGGTCAGTCTTTTCTTCCCTTGGTATGTTATATTGACAGAGTGCGGTCAGTCTGTTCTTCCCTGGGTGTGTTACATTGTCAGAGTGGGGGCATTCAGCTCTTCCCTGGATGGTTTACATTGTCAGAGTGGTTTTAGTCTGCTCTTCACTGGGTGTGTAATTTGACAGAGTGGGGTCAGTCTGCTCTTCCCTGGGTGGGTTACTCTGACAGAGTGGGGTCAGTCTGTTCTTCCCTGGGTGTGTTACATTGTCAGAGTGGGGTCATTCAGCTCTTCCCTGGGTGGTTTACATTGACAGAGTGGGTTTTGTCTGCTCTTCACTAGGTGTGTTAATTTGACAGAGTCGGGTCAGTCTGCTCTTCCCTGGGTGTGTTACATTGACAAAGTGCGGTCAGTCTGACCTTCCCTGGGTGCGTTACATTGTCAGAGTGGGGTAAGTCTGCTCTTCCCTGGGTGTGTTACATTGACAGAGTGGGGTCAGTCTGCTCTTCTCTGGGTGTGTTACATTGACAGAGCTGGGTCAGTCTGCTCTTCCCTCGGTATGTTACATTGATAGAGTGGGGTCAGTCTGCTCTTCCCTGGGTGTGTTACATTGACAGAGTGGGGTCAGTCTGCTCTTCACTGGGTGTGTTACATTGGCAGAGTGGGGTCAGTCTGCTCTTCCCTGGCTGGATTACTTTGACAGAGTGGTGTCAGTCTGCTCTTTTCTGGGTCTGTTACATTGACAGAGTGGGGTCAGTCTGCTCTTCCCTGGGTTTTGTTAATTTGACAGAGTGCGGTCAGTCTGTTCTTCCCTGGATGTGTTACATTGAGAGACTGAGGTCAGTCTGCTCTTCCCTGGGTGTGTTACTTTGAGAGAGGTAGGTCAGTCTGCTCTTCCCTGGGTATGTTACGTTGACAAAGTGGGGTCAGTCTGCTCTTCCCTGGGTGTGTTACATTGACAGAGTGGGGTCAGTCTGTTCTTCCCTGGGTGTGTTTCATTGACAGAGTGGGTCAGCCTGCTCTTCCCTGGGTGTGTTACATTGACAGAGTTGGGTCATTCAGCTCTTCCCTGCGTGTGTTACATTGACAGAGTGTGGTCCGTCTGCTCTTCCCTGTGTGTGTTACATTGACAGAGTGGGGTCAGTCTGGTCTTCCCTGGGAGCGTTACATTGACTGAATGGGGTCAGTCTGCTCTTCCCTGGGTGTGTTACATTGACAGAGTGGGGTCAGTCTGCTCTTCCCTGGGTGTCTTACACTGACAGAGTGGGGTCGGTCTGTTCTTCCCTGGGTGTGTTACTTTGACAGAGTGGGGTCAGACTGCTCTTCCCTGCGTGTGTTACATTGACAGAGTGGGGTCAGTCTGCTCTTCCCTGTGTGTGTTACATTGACAGAGTCGGGTCAGTCTGGTCTTCCCTGGGAGCGTTACATTGACTGAATGGGGAAAGTCTGCTCTTCCCTGGGTGTGTTACATTGACAGAGTGGGGTCAGTCTGCTCTTCCCTGGGTGTGTTACATTGACAGAGTGGGGTCAGTCTGCTCTTCCCTGGGTGTGTTACATTGACTGAGTGGCATCAGTCTGCTCTTCCCTGCGTGTGTTACATTGACAGAGTGGTGTCTGTCTGCTCTTCTCTGGGTGTGTTACATTGACAGAGCTGTGTCATCTGCTCTTCCCTCGGTATGTTACATTGATAGAGTGGGGTCAGTCTGCTCTTCCCTGGGTGTGTTACATTGACAGAGTGGGGTCATTCTGCTCTTCCCTGGATGGATTACTTTGACAGAGTGGTGTCAGTCTGCACTTTCCTGGGTGTGTTACATTGACAGAGTGGGGTCAGTCTGCTTTTCCCTAGGTTTTGTTAATTTGACAGAGTGCGGTCAGTCTGTTCTTCCCTGGGTGTGTTACATTGAGAGACTGAGGTGAGTCTGCTCTTCCCTGGGTGGGTTACTTTGAGAGAGTGAGGTCAGTCTGCTCTTCCCTGGGTGTGTTACGTTGACAAAGTGGGGTCAGTCTGCTCTTCCCTGGGTGTGTTACATTGACAGAGTGCGGTCAGTCTGTTCTTCCCTGGGTGTGTTTCATTGACAGAGTGGTGTCAGTCTGCTCTTCCCTGGATGTGTTACATTGACAGAGTTGGGTCATTCAGCTCTTCCCTGCGTGTGTTACCTTGACAGAGTGGGGTCCGTCTGCTCTTCCCTGTGTGTGTTACATTGACAGATTGGGGTCAGTCTGGTCTTCCCTGGGTGTGTTACATTGACAGAGTGGGGTCAGTCTGCTCTTCCCTGGGTGTGTTACATTGACAGAGTGGGGTCAGTCTGCTCTTCCCTGGGTGTCTTACATTGACAGAGTGGGGTCAGTCTGCTCTTCCCTGGTTGTATTGCAATGACTGAATGGGGTCAATCTGCTCTTCCCTGGGTTTGTTACATTGACTGAGTGGGGTTAGTCTGCTCTTCCCTCGGTATGTTACATTGATAGAGTGGGGTCAGTCTGCTCTTCCCTGGGTGGGTTACATTTTAAGAGTGGGTTCAGCCTGCTCTTCCCTGGGTGTGTTACATTGACAGAGTGTGGTCAGACTGCTCTTCCCTGCGGGTGTTACATTGACAGAGTGGGGTCAGTCTGCTCTTCCCTGTGTGTGTTACATTGACAGAGTCGGGTCAGTCTGGTCTTCCCTGGGAGCGTTACATTGACTGAATGGGGAAAGTCTGCTCTTCCCTGGGTGTGTTACATTGACAGAGTGGGGTCAGTCTGCTCTTCCCTGGGTTTGTTACATTGACTGAGTGGGGTTAGTCTGCTCTTCCCTCGGTATGTTACATTGATAGAGTGGGGTCAGTCTGCTCTTCCCTGGGTGGGTGACATTTTAAGAGTGGGTTCAGCCTGCTCTTCCCTGGGTGTGTTACTTTGACAGAGTGGGGTCAGACTGCTCTTCCCTGCGGGTGTTACATTGACAGAGTGGGGTCAGTCTGGTCTTCCCTGGGAGCGTTACATTGACTGAATGGGGAAAGTCTGCTCTTCCCTGGGTGTGTTCCATTGACAGAGTGCTGTCAGTCTGCTCTTCCCTGGGTGTCTTACATAGACAGAGTGGGGTCAGTTTGCCCCTCCCTGGGTATTTTTCATTGACAGATTGGGGTCATTCTGATCTTCCCTGGGTATGTTACATTGACTGGGTTTGGGTCAGTCTGCTCTTCCCTGGGTGCGTTACATTGACAGAGTGGGGTCAGTCTACTCTTCCCTGGGTGGGTTACATTGACAGAGTTGGGTCAGACTGCTCTTCCCTGGGTTTGTTACATTGACAGAGTGGGGTTAGTCCACTCTTCCCTGGGTGTGTTACATTGACAGTGTGCGGTCAGTCTGCTCTTCCCGGGTTGTGTTACATTGACAGAGTGCTGTCAATCTTATCTTCCTGGGTGTGTTACATTGACAGAGTGGGGTCAGTTTGCCCCTCCCTGGGTATTTTTCATTGACAGATTGGGGTCATTCTGATCTTCCCTGGGTATGTTACATTGACTGGGTTTGGGTCAGTCTGCTCTTCCCTGGGTGCGTTACATTGACAGAGTGGGGTCAGTCTACTCTTCCCTGGGTGGGTTACATTGACAGAGTTGGGTCAGACTGCTCTTCCCTGGGTTTGTTACATTGACAGAGTGGGGTTAGTCCGCTCTTCCCTGGGTGTGTTACATTGACAGTGTGCGGTCAGTCTGCTCTTCCCGGGTTGTGTTACATTGACAGAGTGCTGTCAATCTTATCTTCCTGGGTGTGTTACATTGACAGAGTGGGGTCAGTTTGCCCCTCCCTGGGTATTTTTCATTGACAGATTGGGGTCATTCTGATCTTCCCTGGGTATGTTACATTGACTGGGTTTGGGTCAGTCTGCTCTTCCCTGGGTGCGTTACATTGACAGAGTGGGGTCAGTCTACTCTTCCCTGGGTGGGTTACATTGACAGAGTTGGGTCAGACTGCTCTTCCCTGGGTTTGTTACATTGACTGAGTGGAGTTTTTCTACTCTTCCGTGGGTGTGTTACATTGCCACAGTGGGATCTTTCTGCTCTTCCCTGGGTGTGTTACTTTGACAGAGTGG
The DNA here is from genome assembly GCF_047496795.1 of Chiloscyllium punctatum. NCBI lineage: Eukaryota > Metazoa > Chordata > Chondrichthyes > Orectolobiformes > Hemiscylliidae > Chiloscyllium > Chiloscyllium punctatum. The sequence continues at coordinate 14,207,188 of NC_092762.1, read as the reverse complement.
GGTCAGAGTGCTCTTCCCTGGGTATGTTACATTGACAGAGAGGGGTCAGTCTGCTCTTCCCTGGGTGGGTTACATTGACAGAGTGGGGTCAGACTGCTCTTCCCTGGGTTTGTTACATTGACAGAGTGGGGTTCGTCTGCTCTTCCCTGGGTGTGTTACATTGACTGAGTGGGGTCATTATGCTCTTCCCTGGGTGTGTAACATAGACAGAGTGGGGTCTGTCTGCTCTTCCTTGGGTGTGTTACATTGACAGAGTGGGGTCTGTCTGCTCTTCCCTGGGTGTGTTACATTGACAGAGTGGGGTCTGTCTGCTCTTCCCTGGGTGTGTTACATTGACAGAGTGGGCCAAGTCTGCTCTTCCCGGAGTGCGTTACATTGACAGAGTGGGTTCGTCTGCTCTTCCCTGGGTGTGTTACACTGACAGAGTGGGGTCAGTCTGCTCTTCCCTGGGTGTGTTACATTGACAGTGTGCGGTCAGTCTGCTCTTCCCGGGTTGTGTTACATTGACAGAGTGCTGTCAATCTTATCTTCCTGGGTGTGTTACATTGACAGAGTGGGGTCAGTTTGCCCCTCCCTGGGTATTTTTCATTGACAGATTGGGGTCATTCTGATCTTCCCTGGGTATGTTACATTGACTGGGTTTGGGTCAGTCTGCTCTTCCCTGGGTGCGTTACATTGACAGTGTGGGGTCAGTCTGCTCTTCCCTGGGTGTTACATTGACAGAGTGGGGTCAGTCGGCTCTTCCTTGGGTGGGTTTCGTTGACAGATTGGGGTCAATGTGCTCTTCCCTGGGTGCGTTACATTGACTGCATGGGGTAAGTCTGCTCTTCCCTGGGCGTGTTACATTGACAGAGTGGGGTCAGCCTGCTCTTCCCTGGGTGGGTTACATTAACAGAGTGGGGTCAATCTGCTCTTCCCTGGGTGGGTTACATTTTAAGAGTTGGGTCAGTCTGCTCTTCACTGGGTTTGTTATTTTGACAGAGTGAGGTCAGTCTGCTCTTCCCTGGGTGGGTTACATTTTAAGAGTGGCGTCAATCTGCTCTTCGCTGGGTGTGTCACATTGACAGAGTGGGGTCAGACTGCTCTTCCCTGGGTTTGTTACATTGACACAGTGGGGCTAGTCCACTCTTCCCTGGGTGTGTTACATTGACTGAGTGGAGTTTTTCTACTCTTCCCTGGGTGTGTTACATTGACACAGTGGGATCTTTCTGCTCTTCCCTGGGTGTGTTACTTTGACAGAGTGGGGTCAGTGTGCTCTTCCCTGGGTATGTTACATTGACAGAGTGGGGTCAGTCTGCTCTTCCCTGGGTGGGTTACATTGACAGAGTGGGGTCAGTCTGCTCTTCCCTGGGTGTGTTAAATTGACAGAGTGGGGTCAGTCTGCTCTTCCCTGGGTTTGTTATTTTGACAAGAGTGGGGTCTGTCTGCTCTTCCCTGGATGTGTTACATTGACAGAGTGGGGTCAGTCTGCTCTTCCCTGGGTTTGTTATTTTGACAGAGTGGGGTGTGTCTGCTCTTCCCTGGGTGTGTTACATTGACAGAGTGGGGTCTTTCTACTCTTCCCTGGGTGTGTTACATTGACACAGTGGGGTCTTTCTGCTCTTCGCTGGCTGTGTTACATTGACAGAGTGGGGTCAGTCTGCTCTACCCTGGGTGGGTTACATTGACAGAGTGGGGTCAGTCTGCTCTTCCCTGGGTGTTATTCTTTGACAGAGTGCGGTCAGTCTGCTCTTCCCTTGTTGTGTCACATTGACAGAGTGGGGTCAGTGTGCTCTTCCCTGGGTGTGTTACATTGACAGAGTGGGGTCTGTCTGCTCTTCCCTGGGTGTGTTATATTGACAGAGTGGGGTCAGTCTGCTCTTCCCGGGTGTGTTACATTGACAGAGTGGGGTCTTTCTACTCTTCCCTGGGTGTGTTACATTGACACAGTGGGGTCTTTCTGCTCTTCTCTGGCTGTGTTCCATTGACAGAGTGCGATCAGTCTGCTCTTCCCTGTGTTTGTTACATCGTCAGAGTGGGGTCAGTCTGCTCTTCCCTGGGTATTTTACATTGGCAGAGTGGGGTCAGTCCGCTCTTCCCTGGGTGTGTTACATTAACAGAGTGGGGTCAGTCTGCTCTTCCCTGCGTGTGTCACATTGACAGAGTGTGGTCAAACTGCTCTTCCCTGGGTGTGTTCCAATGACAGACTGGTGTCAGTCTGCTCTTCCCTGGGTGTGTTATTTTGACAGAGTGGTTTCAGTCTGCTATTCCCTTGGTGTGTCACATTGACAGAGTGGGGTCATTCTGCTCTTCCCTGGTTGTGTTACATTGACAGAGTGGGGTCATTCTGCTCTTCCCTGGGTGTGTTACATTGACAGAGTGAAGTCAGTCTGCTCTTCCCTGGGTGTGTTACATTGACAGAGAGGGGTCAGTCTGCTCTTCCCTGGGTATGTTATTTTGACAGATTGGGGTCAGTCTGGTCTTCCCTGGGTGTGTTCCATTGACAGAGTGGGCTCAGTCTGCTCTTCCCTGATTGTGTTACATTGACAGTGTGGGGTCAGTCTGCTCTTCCCTGTGTGTGTTACATTGACAGAGTGGGGTCAGTCTGCTCTTCCCTGGGTGTGTTACATTGACAGAGTGGGGTCAGTCTGCTCTTCCCTGGGTGTATTACATTGACAGAGTGGGGTCGGTCTGGTCTTTCCTGGGTGGGTCAGGTGAGAGTCTACCTCATTCATTTGGCCAGATGTCAAGGAGCATCTTAAGCTGGAGACGGATTGGGGGGAATTGGAGCCGTTTAGAGAGAGAGTACAGAAGGTAAGACAGCTCTGCTCAAAGCACAGCACTTAATGCTGCCCCGATTAAAATATTGAAGATGGCAGAGGGGCAGATGAGCTGAGACAGGGTGGGAGCTGGGAGATATTGATGATGTGGAAGGACAGTGTGTGTATCTGATCACATTCTGTCAGTCTGACTAATAGCAGTCATTCCTGGCACTGGATTCACTGAGGGGTTAAGGGTCAGTGAACAGAGCAGACTGTCCCTGTTGTTCTGTTCCTGACTCTCCAGCTCCCGCTCTGTCAGTGACCTCTCATCTTCCGGGAAATGGGCTGTTTCCCAATTGTGCCGGATTCCTGGCCTTTATACTTGGCCGAGCTGAGAGTTGATGGTCTGAGGAATATCATTCCCAAATGACTCCTGTCCAAGATAATACCGATTAATGTGTCTGTGTATCCTCCATTAATCTGTAAACATCATTGCTCAGGGCTGGAGGGACATGGATTGATGACATTGAGGATGTTATGAACCAGAGCAAACTCCTCTGCCTTAAGAAAATGGTTTCGACCCCTTTTCCTGATTTACATGAATGTTTGCAGAGTCAGGATTTCTGATTGTTTTGTGGCTGGAGTTTATTTTATCCTTATATATATTTGACACATTAATCCTCCCTCCCCACCACTACAGAAGCTGTTGGAACTGTTCAGTGTTTCCAGCGGCTTCTGTAATTATTTCGGGTTCCTGACGGGAGCAGTCTCTCACTTTTCGAACAAAACAAACCCATCCTTGTGCTGCAACTAATATTTCAATAATAAATGGGAAGCAGCAGAGGGGAAATTTTCCGAGATGCCGTGATATGCTGCCCGGTTCCACACTGCAATTCACAGGAACCATTGCCAGGAAAAGCAAGGAGTAACGTGAGAGATCTGTTTTACCGGAGGATGCAAGACTTATTGCCTCGTTTCATTGCAGTGCTTTTCCTTTTAAAGGCTATTTATCAATCGCGACACTGTGATGACTGGGAATCGATCCCAGGTCAACTGTTTGGAAGGCAGCTCTGCTCCCCCCTATCCCACCATCACCCTGCTAGCAGCTCCCGCCCCATTCCCAAACACACTTAACAAGGCCGTGCTCAAGACCAACTGGATTGGGGCTGAAATCCAAACATACACATCCTCTGTATCTAACCCAGTGATGGAGCTCTCCTGATTGAGTTTGATGTGAACAGGATGGGGGAAGTGGGAGATTTAATCAGTACCTAACGCCGAGCTCAAAATGGCCTGGGAATTTGAAATGCTGCAGTGCAGAGGGAGATTTACTCTGTATCTGACCCCATTCTCTAACTGCCCTGGGGATTTAAATCGGGAGAGTTTAATGGGAGCTTTACGTTGTCTGGAACCCTGTGCTCCCTCTGCCCTGGGAGTGTTTGCTGGGAACACTGTCTAACCTCTGTGATATGGATCCTATGAAGATTGATAGGAGACCGTGTAAATGGAATTGTCAAGGTCCAATTCCTTCACGTGGATGAGAGAAGGTGAGAAAAAATGATCCCAGTGGGACTGAAGGGTCAGTAACAGAATGAAGACCCCATTGGCTCAGAGACAGGAGACAGGAGAGAGGGTAATGAGGGTTTCAGACTGGAGGGAGCTACAGGCACATACAAGTTGGGAACTGTTTTCAGTAAAAGGCAATTGATCCCAGGTCACTGCAGTGTGTAAGAATCTGATGCCTTTCCCTCACTATCCCCCTCCAATCCCTGGGAAGATCTGCTCACACACCATGTTCCATCCCAACTGCTGACTGTGTTACATACATTAATACATTGGAGCTGGGCAGAGGTGCTTTTAAACCTGGGATCTTGCTGTGTAACTTGCCTCCAAAACGCTCTTGCTCCCCCTTGCAACTAATCTTTTCCCTATTTTATCCTGAAGAACATTTGTTTGGAAAGCTGCAACGTGAAGATCCAAAATGTTCGAGGCCAGGAAAGAACAACCTCCAGAGGGGGAGCACGGGCCTGAGGCCTGAGGCCTGGTCGACAGGCTGCACCCCATGGGGGCCCACAGTGAGTTGTGTGTTTATTTACCCCGAGGTTTAATCTCCTGTGGGGGACCCTGGGTTTTAGGGGCCTCTGGGTAACTGGCTCCTGTCAGCTTGTGGCCCTGTCATTTTTAAAACAGGTTTGAAGCCTGGGGTTAAGGTTTGTCAATCCCCAGGATCTGCGAGGTAGGACTCTCTTAGGGTGGAATTAAAACCCAAATGCTCTGACCCTTTGTAAAGACTCCCTTTCTCAACCTTCTCTCTCACCCCTCTCTCTCACCCTCCCTCTCTCACCCCGTCTCTCTTTCCTCCTCCCACTCTCATCCCTCCTATCTCACACTCTCCCTATCTCACCCCTCTCTCACAGCCCCTCCTGCTATCACCCACGCTCTCTTGCACCCCCTATCTCTCTCACCCCTTCTCTCTCACTGCCTCTCTCTCTCACACCCCCTTCCTCTCTCACCTTGTTATCTCTCTCTCCCTCACTCTCTCTCACCCCCTCTTTCTCCACCCTACTCTCTCACTCTCACCCCTCCCTCTGTCATCCCTCACCCTCTCTCCCCTTTACACCCTCGCTCTCCCTCGCCCTCTCTCCCGTCCCCTCCTGTCTCTTGCTCCCTTTTTCTCTCTCTCATTCCCCTTCCCTCTCGCGCTCTGTCTCACACTCCTGCTCTCTTTCTCTCTGTATACCCCCTCTCTCGCACCCTCTTTCTCTCGTTCACCCCATTTCTCTATCTCTTTTGACCCCTTTCTTCCTTCCTCCTCCTTGCTCTCGCTCTGTCTCTCTCTAGCGCCCTCTCTCATCCCATCTCCCTCACACCCCTCTAACTGTCTCGTCTGTTCACTCGCTCTCTCTCTCTGTCTCTCTCTCTCTCAACCCATCATTCACTGTCTATCTCACCCTCTCTCTCGCACTGTTAACTCTCTCTCTCTCGCGCTTCCCATCTGTCTCTTCCCTCTTTATCTCGCTCTCCCCCTTTCTCTCTCACCCTTTCTCTATCTCTCCTCCTTTCTCTCAATCCCTCTCTCTCACCCCCTCTCTCTCCCACTCTCTCTCCCACCTCCTCTCTCTCACCCCCTCACATTCACTCTTTCTCTGACCTCCTCTCTCTCTTCCCACTCTTTCTTTCTCCCCCTCTCTCCTTTTCTCAGACCTCTCTCCCTTTCTCACCCCTCTCTCTCTCACCCCTTTCTCTCTTACCCCTCTCTCTCAACCCCTCTCTCTCACCCTCTCTCTCTCACCCCCCTCATCCCCCTCTCTCTCCCCTCTCTCCCCCCTCTATCCCCCCTCTCTCTCCCGCTCTCTCACCCCCTCTCTCCCCCACTCCTCCACTCTCTCCCCCTCTCTCTGCCATCTCTCTACCCCTCTCTGTGCCCTCTCTCTGCCCCCAATCCCACCCTCTCTCCCTCTCCCCCTCCCTCCCCCTCCCTCGCCCCCTCTCTCTCGTCCTCTCTCCCCTCCTCTCTCGCCCCTCTGTCTCGCACCCCTCTCTCACCCCCTCTCTCTCTCTCACATTCTCTCTCTCTGTCTCACTCTTCCGCTCGCTCTCTTCCTCTTGCGGTCTCTCTCTCACTCTCTCACCCTCTTCTCACGCTCTCTCTCTCTCCCTGCCTCTCTCCCTCTCTCTTGCCTCCCGCTCTCTCTTATGTCACGGTCTCTCTCGTTCGCTCTCTCTCGCTCGTGCTCTCTCTCTCTCTGTCGCTCATGCTCTCTCTGTCTGTCACTCTCACTCTTGCTCTATCTCTCTCTGTCTGTCACTCTCTCTCTCCATCTCTCTCTCTGTCCTCCCCCTCACCTCCTTTCTCTTGCAACCCATCTTTCTCAACCCCTCTATCTCCCGTCTCTCTCTAACCCCCTCTCTCTCTCACCCCCTCTTTCCCCAGTCTCTCTCTCAACCTCTCTCTCTCAACACCTCTCTCAATCCCTCTCTCTCTCAACCTCTCTCTCTCCCCCCTCTCAATCCCCCTCTCTCAACTGCTCTCTCACCCCTCTCATTCTCACCCTCTCTCTCTCTCTCTTCCCCTCTCTCCGACCCTCTCTCTCTCACTCCCGTCGCTCTCATTCCCCATCTCTCACCAACCTCTCTCTCACCTTCACTCTGTCTCTCTCACCCACCTCTCTCTCTCAGCCCCCCACACCCCCTCTCACCCAGCTCTCTTTCACACACCTCTCTCTCTCCCACCCCCCACACCCCCTCTATCTCCCCCCATCTCCCTCACCCCCCTCCCACCCCCTCTCCCACCCCCATCCCCACACACCCCCTCACCCACCTAGCCCTCTCACCCCCCTCACCCCCTCTCACACCCCTCTCTCTCTCAAACCCCTCTCTCTGTCACCCGTATCTTTCTCTCACCACTCTAACTCTCTTACCTTTCTCCCCCTCTCTCTCCCCCCTCTCTCACTTCTCTCTCTCATCCTCTCTCACCTCTCTCTCTCACACACACACCCCTCTCTCATGCCCTCCCTCTCTCATCCCGTCCCTCTCTCACACCATCCCACTCTCACACCCTCCCTCTCTCCCTCCTCTCTCTCCCTCTCCCCCTCTCTCACCCCTCTCCCCCCACTCTCACTCTCACTCTTCTCTCTCACCCCCCTCTCACCCTCCCTCTCTCATCCCGTCCCTCATTCCCCCCCACTCTCATCCCTCCTCTCTCACACTCTCCCTATCTCACCCCTCTCTCTCTCAGCCCATCTCTCTCTCTCAACCCCTCCCACTCTCACCCACCCTCTCTTGCACCCCCGTCTCTCTCAGCCCCCCTCTCTCACCCCCTCTCTCATTTCACTCTCTCTCCACCTTTCTATTACACCCTCTCTCTCACACCCTACTAACTCTCTCTCCCCCCCTCAACCCCTCTCTCTCACCCCCCCTTCGTTCTCTCACCCCCTTCTCTCTCTCAACCCCTCTCTATCTCAACCCCGCTCTCTCACCCCTCTCTCTCTCACCCCCTCTCTCTCTCACCCCCCCTCTCCAACCCCTCGCTCAACACCCCCTCACTCTCTCATCCTCTCACTCTCTCACCCCTCACTGACCTCTCTCTCTCTTCCTCTCTCTCACCCCTCTATTTCTCCATCTTCCCCTCTCTCTCTCACCCCTCTCTTTCTCTCTCTTCCCCTCTCTCTCTCTCACCCCTCTCTTTCTCTCTCAACCCCCTCTATCTCACCTCTCTCTCTCATCCCTCTCTCTCACCCCTCTCTCACACCCTCTCTCTCACACCCTCTCTCTCACCCCTCTCTCTCAACCCTCTCTCTCACTCCCTCTCTCTCTCTCTCACCGTCCCCCTCTCAACAATCCCTCTCTAAACACCCTTCAATCTCTCATCCCCTCACTCTCTCACCCCCTCAGTCTCTCACCTCTCTCTCTCTCAAGCCCCTCTCTCCATCACCCCTCTCTCTCTCACATCTATCTCCCTCTCACACCCCTCTCTCTCTCTCCCCTCTCTCCATCACCCCTCTCTCTCCCACCCCAATCTCTTTCACATCCCCCTCTCTCTCACACACACACACTCTCACACACCCTCGCACTCTCACCCCCTCCCTCTCTCCCACCATCTCTCTGCCTCTTTCTCATGCCCCCTCTCTCCTTCTCGTTCCCTCTCTCTTGCCCACTCTCTCTCTCCCACCTCCTCTTTGTCACTCACTCCCACCTCTCCCTCTCACTGCCCTCTCACCCAGCTCTCTCTCTCACGCCCTCTCTCTCCCACACCCCCTCTGAACCCTCTCTCTCTCACCCTCCTCTCTCTCACCCTCCAACCCCTCTCTCTCTCAACACAGCTCTCTCTCTCTCATCCCCTCACTATCTCATCCCCTCACTCTCTCACACCTCACTCTCTCATCCCCTCACTCTCTCACACCCTCACTCTCTCAACCCCCCTCTCTCTCTCACCCCTCTCTCTCTCACACTTCCATCTCTCTCTCTCCACCCTCTCTCTCCCACTCCCCTCTCTCAACCCCTCTCTCTCTCTCAACCCCTCTCTCTCACACTTCCATCTCTCTCTCACCCCCCTCTCCCTCTCCTCTCTCTCTCTGTCACTCCTCTCTCTCTCACCCCAATCTCTTTCACAACCCCCCATCTCTCACACACTCTCACACACCCTCGGTCTCTCACCCCCTCCCTCTCTCGCACCATCTCTCTGCCTTTTTCTTATCCCCTCTCTCTCCTTCTCGTCCCTCTCTCTAAACCCCTCTCTCTCACCCCTCTGTCTCCCACGCTCTCTCTGTCACTCACTCCCACTTCTCCCTGTCAATGCCCTCTCACCCAGCTCTCTCTCTCACACCCTCTCTCTCCCGCACCCCTCTTTTCCACCCTCTCACTCTCTCACCCCGTCTCTCTCTCACCTCCCAAGCCTTCTCCTTCTCACCCCCCACCCCTCTCACTCTCAACCCCCCCTCTCTCTCTCACCCCCTCTCTCTCAACCCCTCTTTCTCACCCCTCGCTCTCTCACCCCCTCTCTCGCACACCTCTCTCACTCCCTGAGTCTCTCACCACGCCCTCTCGCAACCCCTCTCTCTGTCACCCCCTCTCAACCCTCCTCCCTCTCTCACCCCCTCACCCCTCTCCCTTTCTCTCTTACCCCGCGCTCTCTCTCTCTAAACCCTCCCCCCTCACCCTTCTCCTTCACATTCTCTGTCTCTTCCCCTCTCTCTCTCACCCCTCTCTTTCTCTCTTAACCCCTCTCTCACCACTCTATCTCACACCCTCTCTCTCACCCTTCGCTCTCTCACACACCTCTCTTTCTCTGTAAACCCCTCTCTCTCACCCCTCTCTCTCTCGCTCTCTCTCTCTCACTCCCCACTCTCTCTCACTCCCCCTCTCTCTCACCACCCCCTCTCTCTCACCCCCACTCCCTCAGCCCTCTGTCTCACCCCTCTCTCTTCCCCCTGCTCTCTCCGCTCTCTCGCTCTTCCCTCTCTCACACTTCCCTCTCACTCCCCCTCCCCTCACTCGCTCTCCCCTCTCTCTCCCACACCCCCTCTCTTCGACCCTCTCACTCTCTCACCCCTCTCTCTCTCACCCCCACCCCTCTCTCTCACCCCCCACCCCTCTCACTCTCAACCCCCCTCTCTCTCTTACCCCCTTTCTCTCTCAACCCCTCTTTCTCACCCCTCGCTCTCTCACACCCTCTCTTGCACACCTCTCTCTCACTCCCTGTGTCTCTCACCACCCCTCTCTCACCACCACCTCTCTCAACCCCCCTCACTGTCTCATCCCCTCTCTCTCATCCCTCTCTCTGTCACCCTCTCTCACCCCTCCTCCCTCTCTCAGCCCCTCACCCCTCTCCCTTTCTTTCTTACACCGCGCTCTCTCTCTAACCCCTCCCCCTCTCACCCCTCTCGCTCACACCCCCCTCTTCCCGTCTCTCTCTCTCACCCCTCTCTTCCTCTCTCAAACCCTGTCTCTCTCACCACTCTCTCTCTCTCACCCCTGTCCCTCTCAGACCTCTCTTTATCTGTCAACCCCTCTCTCTCACCCTTCTCTCTCTCTCACTCCATCTCTCTCACCCCCCCTCACCACCCCCTCTCTCAACACACCTCAATCTCTCATCCCCTCACTCTCCTACCCCCTCAGTCTCTCACCCCACTCTCTCTCAAACCCTCTCTCTCTCACACATCCCTTTCTCTCACTCCCCTCTCTCTCTCCCCTCTCTCTCCGTCACCCCTCTCTCTCCCACCCCAATCTCTTTCACATCCCCCTCTCTCGCACACACTCTCACACACTCTCGCTCTCTCACCCCTCCCTCTCTCCCACCATCTCTCTCCCTCTCTCTCACCTCCTCTTTCTCTCTCACCCCCTCTCTCTCCCACCTCCTCTCTTCCATCCTCTCACTCTCTCACCCCTCTCTCTCACCCCTCTCTCTCTCTCCCACCTCCGTCTCTCTCAACCCTCTGTCTCTCTCACCCCCTTCTCTCTCGCAACCCCCTCTCTCACCCCTCGCTCTCTCACCGCTCTCTGCCATACTCCCTCTCTCTCACTCCCTCTCTCTCTCACCACCCTCTCTCTCAAACCCCCTCATTCTCTCATCCCCTCACTCTCTCACACCCTCACTCTCTCACCCCCTCTCTCTCACTTCCTCTCTCTCACCCACCTCTCTCTCACCACACTCTCTCTCTCACCACCCTCTCTCTCAAACCCCCTCATTCTCTCATCCCCTCACTCTCTCATCCCCTCACTCTCTCATCCCCTCACTCTCTCACGCCCTCAATTGCTCACGCCCTCTCTCTTTCTCAAACCCCCTCTCTCTCACCAACCTCTCTCACCCCTCTCTCTCATGCCCTCTCACACCCTTTCGCTCTTACCCACGCTCTCTCTAACCCTTCGCCCCACCCCTCTCTTTCACCCTCTCCCTCTCACACACTCTCTCAATCACACCCTCTCGTACTCACTCCACTCTCTCTCTTACTCCCTCCCCACTTTCTCTCTCTCAATCACCCATTGTCTCTCACCCCTCCCTGTCTCTCACCCCCTCGCACCCCCCTCACCACCTCACCCCCTCCCTCTCTCACACCCGTTCTGTCTTACCCCTCGCTCTCTCTCTAACACCTCCCCCTCTCGCTTACCCCTCTCTCTCACCCACTCTCTCTCTCACACCCTCTCCTACTCACGCCACTCTCTCTCCTACCCTCCACTTTCTCTCTCAATGACCCCTTCTCTCTCAACCCCTTCTTACCCCTAACCCCCTCTCTCTCTCCCTCTCTGCCCCGCTCTCTCTCCCTCTCCATCTCCCTCTGTCTCTCACACCCCCTCTCTCTCCATCCCATCTCACTCTCTCACACCCACTCTCTCTCACACACCCCCTCTCTCTCACCCCCACGCCCTCACCCCCTCTGTCTCACCCATCTCTCCCCCTCCCGCTTCTCCCCTCTCTCGCCCTCCCCTCTCTCTCGCTCTCCCCTCTCTCTCACCCCTCTCTCACTAACCCCCTCGCACCCCCTCACCATCTCACCCCCTTCCCTCTCTCACACCCGTTCTCTCTTACCCCGCTCTCTCTCTCTAACCCCTCCCCCTCTCGCTCACCCTTCTCTCTCACCCACTCTCTCTCTCACACCCTCTTCTACTCACGCTACTTTCTCTCCTACCCTCCACTTTCTCTCTCAATGACCCCTTCTCTCTCAACCCCTTCTTACCCCCAACCCCCTCTCTCTCCCCCTCTCTGCCCCCTCTCTCTCCCTCTCCATCTCCTTCTGTCTCTCACATCCCCTCTCTCTCCATCCCATCTCACTCTCTCACACCCACTCTCTCTCACACACACCCTCTCTCTCACCCCCACTCCCTCACCCCCTCTGTCTCACCCATCTCTCTCCCCCCTCCCGCTCTCTCCCCTCTCTCGCTCCCCCCTCTCTCGCCCTCCCCTCTTTCGCCCTCCACTCTCTCTCGCCCTCCGCTCACTCTCGCCCTCCACACTCTCTCTCCCTCCCCTCTCTCGCCCTCCTCTCCTTCGCCCTCCCCTCTCACTCGCCCACACCTCACTGGTTCTCCCCTCTCTCTCCCTGCCCCCTCTCTCTCCCTCCCCTCTCTGGCCCTCCCGTCTCTCTCCCTCCCCCTCACTCTCCTTCCCCTCTCTTGCTCTCCCCTCCCTCTCACTCTCTCTCCCCTCTCACTCTCCCTCCCCTCTTACTCTCCCTCCCCCTCCACCAGCTCAGCCTCCTCTCTCTCCCACCCTCTCTCTCCCACGCTCTCTCCCCTCTTCTCTCTACCCCCTCCCCCCTCACCTGTCTCACGCCCTCCTCTCCCCCTCCTCTCTCTCCTCCCTCCTCTCTCTTCCTTCCTCTCTTACCCTCCCCCCCCGTCCTCTCTCCCCTCCTCTCTCTTCGCGTCTCTCTCTTCCCTCCTCTCCCTTCCTCTCTCTCCCACTCTCTCTCGCTGTCTCTCTCTCTCACTCTCTCTTCCCTCTCTCTCTGCGCTCTCTCCCCTCTCTCTCCTTCCCCTCTTTCTCTCCCCGAACTTTCTCTCCCCCCACTCTCTCTTTCTGCCCACACTCTCTCCCCCTCTCTTCCCCCCTGTCTCACCCTCCCTCTCTCGCCCCTAACTCTCGCCCCTCTCATTATCTCCTCCCCTGTCTCTCTCTCACTCTCACACTCTCTCTCTCTTGCCCCTCTCTCTCTCCCTGCTCCTTCACTCTCTCCATCTTCTCTTACTCTCGATCCCCCTCCCTCGGTATTTCTCTCTCTCTCTCTCTCTCCCCACCTCCCATCGTTTCTCTTTGACTGAATCTCTCTCCTTCCCTCCTTCTCTCTCTGACACACTCTGTCTCCCTGGTTCTTCCCTCTCCCTCTGACCCAGAGTCTGGGGGGTCTGTGGTGGTGAGGCTGCGTGTGGGGGCTGGGTGTGGGATGTGAGAGGTGGGAGGATGGAAAATTGGGTAGAGACGGAATTGTGGGAGGGAGACAGACACGGCGGGGAGGGGGGAAGGGGGACAGGGAAGAGTAAAGCCAGGTGGAGAGACCGGGGTTGGGGGGGGAGGGGTGTGTGAGAGAGAGGGAGATGAGGGAGAGTAAAAGGGAGAGGTGGTGACAAAGAGAGAGTGTGCAGAACGAGAGAGAGGAAGAAAAGTGAGGAGGAAGATTTGGAGATAGGAAATAGGGAGGCCAGGTTGGAGTGGGGGGGGGGTCAGAGGGAGTTAAACCCAGCTCCTGAGCTCAGGGCGCAGTGCCCTACCCTTCCCTGAGGACCAGGACTTGGGACTGAGTCTGTCACTCTCCAGCTCAGCTTCTCCAACACAAAGACACACAACAACATCGGTCACTCTGCTGCTCGGCACGCTTTAATCAACATTTTTATTGGTTACAAATAGAAGTGATGGATACAGTCAGTGGGATGGTGCCTTTTCTCACTGCCCAACCCCTCTCTGACCCCTCTCTCTCTACCCCCATCTCTCTCTGCCCCTTCTCTATCTGTCCCCCTCTCTCTCTGCCCCCTCTCTCTCTGCCCTCTGTCTCTCTCTGCTCCCCCTCTCTCTCTGCCCCCCTCTCTCTTTGCTTCCTCTCTCTCTGTCCCCCTCTCTCTCTGCTCCCCCTCTCTCTCTGCCCCCCCCTCTGCCCCCTCTCTCTGCTTCCTCTTTCTCTGTCTCCCCCTCTCTCTGTCCCCTCTCTCTGTCCCCCCCTCTATGTACCCACTCTCTGTCCCCCCATCTCTCTGTCCCCCCCACTCTCTGTCCCCCCTCTCTGTCCCCCCTCTCTCTGTCCCCCCCGCTCTCTGTCCCCCCCTCCCGCTGTCCTCCCCTCTCTCTGTCCTCCCCCTCTCTCTGTCCCCCCTCTCTGCCCCCCCTCTCTCTGTCACCCTCTCTCTGTTCCCCCCCTCTCAGTCCCCCCCGTCCTCCTCCACTCTCTGTCCTCCCCCTCTCTCTGTACCCCCTCTCTCTGTCGCCCCCCTCCGTCCCCCCCTCTCTGTCATCCCCTCTCTCTGTCCCCCCCACTCTCTGTCCTCCCCTCTCTCTGTCCTCCCCCTCTCTCTGTCCCCCCTCTCTGTCCCCCCTCTCTCTCCCCCACTCTCTCTGTCCCCCTCTCTCTCTGCCCCCTCTCTCTGTCCTCCCCTCTCTGTCCCCCCTGTCCTCCCCCTCTCTCTGTCCTGCCCCTCTCTCTGTCCTGCCCCTCTCTCTGTCCCCCCCTCTCTCTGTACACCCCTCTCCGCCCACCCTCTCTCTGTCCTCCCCTCTCTCTGTGCCCCCCCTCTGTCCCCCTCTCTGTACCCCTCTCTGTCCCTGTCTATCTGTGCCCCCCTCTTTGTCCCTTCCCACTCTGCCCCTCCCCTTTGTCCCCCCTCTGTCCCCCCTCTCTCTCTGTCCCCCCTCTCTCTCTGACCCCCTCTCTCTATCGCCCCCTCGCTCTGTCGCCCCCTCTCCCTGTCCTCCCCTCTCTCTGTCCTCCCCTCTCTCTGTCTCCCCCTCTCTGTCACCCCTCTCTGTACCCCTCTCTGTCCCCGTCTTTCTGTGCTCCCCTCTTTGTCCCTTCCTACTCTGCCCCTCCCCACTGTCCCCCCTCTATCCCGCCTCTCTTCTGTTCCTCCTCTCTTTCTGTCCCCACTCTCTGTGCCTCATCTCTCTGTCCTCTCTCACTCTCTGCATCCTCCCATTCTCTGTCCCCCTCTCTCTGACCCCTTCTCTCTTCCCCACTCTGTATCCCCTCTCTACCCCACTCTCTGTCCCCCTCTATCTCCCCCTCTCTCTCTGTCCCCCTCTCTCTGCCCACCTGTCTCTATCACCCTCTCTCTGTCCCCCTCTCTGTCCCCTCCTCTCTCTGACCCCTCCCTCTGTCCCCTCTCTCTGTCCCCGTCTGTCTCTGTACCCCCGCTCTCTGCTCCCTCTGTCTGCCCACCTCTCTCTGTCACCCTCTCTCTGTCCCCCTCTCTGTCCTCCCCTCTCTCTGACCCCTCTCTCTGTCCCCCTCTCTCTGTCCCCGTCTGTCTCTGTACCCCCGCTCTCTGTTCCCCTCTCTCTGTCTCCCTCTCTCTCTTTCTCTGCCCCCTTCACTCTCTGCCCCCTCACTCTCTGCACCCCTCTCACTCTGCCCCCTCTTTCTATATCCCCCTCTCTCTCTGTTCCCCTCTCTCTCTGTGCCCCTCTCTCTCTGTACCCCTCTCTCTGTACCCCTCTCACTCAGTCCCCCTCTCTCTCTGCCCCCCTCTCTCTCTCTGCCCCTCTCTCTCTGCCCCCCTCTCTCTCTGTTCCCTCTCTCTCTGCCCCCCTCTATCTGTACCCTACACTCTGTCCCCCCGTCTCTTTCCCCCCTCTCTCTTTCCCCCCACTCTCTGTTCCCCCCCTCTCTCTGGCCCCCCTCTCTGTCCCCCCTCTCTCTGTCCCTCCTCTCTCTGTCCCCCCCTCTCTCTGTCCCCCCTCTCTCTGTCCCCCTGCCTCTCTCTATCCCCCCTCTTTGTCCCCTCTCTCTCTCTGTCCTGCTCTCACTGTTCCCCCTCTCTCTGACCCCCTCTCTGTACCCCTCCCTCTGACCCCCTCTATCTCCTCCATTCTGTACCCCTCTTTCTGTCCCTCACACTCTGTCCCCCACTCTCTCCATCCCCCCATTCACTGTCCCCTTCTCTCTGTCCCCCTCTCTCTGTTGCCCACTATCTGCCCCCTCTCTTTCACCACTCCCTCTGTCCCCCTACTCTGTCCCCCCGTCCCCGTCTCTCTGTCCCCGAGCTCTCTCTGTCCCCATCTCTTAATGTCCCCCTCTGTCCCTCCTCTCTCTGTCCTCTCCCTCTCCGTCCCCCCCGCCCACCCTCTGTTCCCCACTCACTCCATGCCCCTTCTCTTGTCCCCTTCTCTCTGTCCCCTTCTCTCTGTCCACCTCTATCTGACCCTCTCTCTTTCCCCCACTTTGTACCCCTCTCTCTGTCCCCACTCCCTTTGACCCCATCTCTCCGTCCCCATCTCTCTGTCCCCCCTCTCTGTCCCCCCTCTCCCTGTCCCCTCCTCTCTCTGTCCCCCCCCTCTTTCTGTCCCCGTCTCTCTCTGTCCCCCTCTCTCTCTGTCCCCCTCTCTCTCTGTCCCCCCTCTCTCTCTCCCACCCGCCTCTTTCTATCCCTCCCTCTCTCTGTGCCCCTCTCTCTGT